>NW_024539515.1:1200000-1791615 GCF_016647785.1 Suillus fuscotomentosus
TGAGGCGGTTTTTACCGACATTAGTCGCTGAGAATCCGTGCAAGAGTGCGAGACCTGCAGTGCCCGAATGTTTCTTTCCCTTTTTACGAGCAACTTTCTTATATTCCTTTTCACTTGCTGATGGGCTAACATGCACTGCAATATTGGTATTAGGTTTCACGATATCACGCTTTACGCGTTTCCGTTCTCGACGCTCGCTCAGTCCTTTGCAAAATTGTTCAGAGAAGATAGATTCATGATATTAGCGAGAACTCACTAGCCTCCCGTTCTTCGTCGGAACCAAATGGGACTTCCGCCTTCTTACGCTTCCGCTTGGATGAATCACGTCGAGCGGTTATGAGCGGTGCACGCACTGAGTCTTTGTTTTCCTTTATAGAAGTTTCAACATTAAGTGCCTTCTGAGTCTTTCGGGTCTTTTGCGTTGCCTTGGTGGGAAGCCCTACGACCGAGCGCTTGTCCGTACTAAGGATATTAAGCCCAGCCACACGGGGAACGAGTATAGGCGTGTCGAACCCAAATTTCAGCTTTTTCGTTTCTTCATCACGCGCCCTTGTCGGTGTCCCGTTGGTTATTTTTGAGGGGGGATCGATTGAAGAATATGAATGTACATAGACTTTCTGACGGTCGAGGTATGCTTGGATAAAATCATTCTTTGATGACTTATCCATGGTGTCGCGAGCCTTCGGAACGATGCTAGTAACTAGTATAACTTTGATAGAAGTGCTTACGTACAAATCAGGGTAGCGAAATGGGCGTTGTCATTTAACGTTTAACCGGGAGCCTCGGAGTCCAACGAAAATGAAACGCATGATTCCAGGCGCGACTCGGATGCGGGGATCTAGCATTATTATGTACAGAACTATTCAACGCCGCTTAGTTCTATCCGAGCCATCAAACAGCCAGCCATCGCCGCTGTTTGCTTGTCTTCGAGAGGTATGTCTTTTTATTTTATTTTATTCCCAAGTTGGCGAGCCGGATCATGAACACCAACCTACAGTCCACCTGTTCCTCGTTTGAAGATGGGTTCCAGCCGGAAACGAATAGCTGAAACGAATGTCACGGACAAATGTCCCAAACGTTCAAAACTTTATCAGTCAGATGCGATGTCACCGCCTTTGACTGTCACTGTACGAGGCCGGACTTTCGAGCCGACACCTGTGTTCGATACGTTTTGGCGTTTCGCTGCAGAAAGACACGCTATCACCGAGAAGCGTCTCGAAGGCCTCCCCGCCCCGTATGTATCCACTCATTCCTCTTTGGTAGGCCCGACTCAATTTATTTGGCAGGTGGACGGACGACCCCATTTTACAAAGTTATCCGTTCTGCAACACGTATCGGGTTCTAGACCGAGTGAGCCAATACTTGGTCACAGAAGTCATCGAAAAAGGTTCTCAAGATCCCACCGAACTTGTGTTTCGAATTCTGCTTTTCAATACTTTCACGAGCATCAAAACGTATGAAACCCTGCGAGGTGCGATCACACCTTTCACTTGGTCCACCTACGAGCGAGCCGATTATGAAGGCGTCCTGCGTCGTTTGTACGATGACAAAGTCCCGTTATACACTGGGTCTTTTCAAAAGCCTGCACCTAGTCTAGGCTTTGTGGAAAACTTCATGAACCATCTCGTTCTCATGGAGGTCTTGATGAAAAACTTACCCATGCGGTGCACAGAGGCCGAGTACGTCGCAGACATCTTTGAATGGCTGTGCACCTTTAAGAGCATGGGAGACTTCACTGCGTACCAGCTAGTGCTGAACCTCTCCTATTCGAGTGTTTTGAACTTCTCAGACTACGATTTTGTGGTGGTCGGGGTGGGTTCACGTCGCGGCCTTCAACGCTGTTTCAAAGGCCAAATCCCTCACGCATGCGAGATTGACATAATCCGATGGATGCAATCCACGCAGAGCGATCATTTCTCGCGCCTCAAACTGGAGTTTAATGGCTTGGGGCCAAAGGCTCGTCCTATTATGCTGTGCGATATCGAGCACACCTTATGCGAGATCGATAAATACATGAGGAAGATCGGCACACCACCCCGCCGCCCCTTTCACCCATCTGGCGCACTTCCAAAGATGCGTCTTCCTAAGGCATGGACGCTTCCTGCACGGCAATCGCTCCGTATCAAATGCCCGAAGGAAGCGAAAGCCGAGTTCATCGAGAAGTTTGTCGTGTCTTGGATTCAATCACACCGAGAAGTGGAAGGCGAAAGGGAATTTTTAGTTTACTGGGAGGGGTACAGCTCCGATGACGCTTCGTGGGAACCTGAAGATATGCTCGCCGACGATGCACCCAATGCCATCAAGGCATATTGGAAGCGTGTACGAGGTACGTGCTATCTCATCTGCGACCATGTGCACCTACTGACGTTTTTATAGCCTGTTGAAAGGCATGTATTCTTTCTTTAGCACTTTGTAAATGTCGTGTTGCCGTGTGCTTTATCATCACCACGACCGCTCGTACGACACAATTAGCGTATTCGGTGGTGGCAGTCCAGCATCTCGGGAATGTGAATTTGTCCATATACTAAGAAATACATTGATACATATATATGCACTTCTTAACATGTGTATACGAAGAAAATGTTCTGTCTATCAGTGAGGTCAGCAAATGCGTGACGCTCTCTTTCCTTTTGCACATCCTCATCAGTCCAACCTCGTTGCGCCTTTAAGTCCGCCAGATGAGCTTTTCGCTTTCTGTTCAAGCGGACATTGATCCAGCGTAGTAAAAACGAGACGAACAGTTGCACGATCAACAAAACCATAATCGCAGTCTTTCCTGGAATATAAGCTGGCGCATCTTTAGGCTGGAATATCTCAGTCCCGATGATATTGCCAATGCTGAAAGTGGCCATCGTCATCGCGTTAATCGTCACCTAAGCACCGCACAAATAAACTGAGGAAATAAAGGAGGATGAGTGACATCAAACATACCTTCTTGGTATGGCCACCGGTGTTACTTGCGTTGTATGCGTAGATCGTGGAAAGAGCGCTGCCAAAGGTACCGATGATGTATGTCGCTGCCGCGAAAATCAGATTTCATGAAAGCATCAAATAGTGACAACTGCACGAACCAAAGAGCAGAACGCCCTTGTTAGAGGATCCGTTCATGCCAATAAGGATGGCTATTTCTCACTTTCAGCCGACGTCCCATCTAAAATTTACGAACAGCATACCTGCGCCGACAATGGTGGGAATCAATGCAAACACGATGGGGGTCATCCGCTCGTTCTAAGTTGGTTGAGAAAATTAATTGTTGAGAAAATTTTAGGCCCTCTACCTTCTTATCAGCATACCATCCACAGAAAATCACCATTGCGGAACCAATGATTCCCCCAGGGGTGGAAAGAATCAGGGTTTGCTTTGATCTAGGAGAAATGCTATTAGTGAGAAGCAAAGACAGCACGGTTTACGCACGTATATCCGAAGCTTTTGACGATGATGTTACTGACTGTAGTCAAGAACTTAACTTCCACTGGGCTAATTTCTGTTGATGCGACTTACAGTTACTCAAGGCTCCGTTGGGGATACTCGCTACAAAGTCTGCATCAGCCGCCTCTCGTGCAGATCCAAGTAAAAGGTTTTACTCAATATCGTTGACAAAACAACAAGCCATGTGCGAGGATCCGCGAGGGCTTCGATGACCTGGTCCTTCTTGAATTTCTTGTTTTCCGTACCTCCTTGATCGTTCCGGACACGTTCAAGAGCAGCAATCCGCTCCTCCTTCGTCAGCATGGAAGCATTGACTGGGGAATCTGGTAGCCAGATCAAGACGATTATGCCAATAACGACCGCAAGACCGCCAAGTAGTATATAGATGATCTTGTAGGGCGGTAGATTATTGCCGGCATAGAACGAGATACCCTGGAAGAGTGTAAATCATTCATGTTGCGTCCCTTGGTGCATTGAATACTACTCACATATGCCACGAATCCACCAAACACTTGGGTTAGCCCATTCTAAACAAAGTTAAGGGCAATGCTACTTTTGAATGCAATACAGTCGCACCATGATGTAGAACCATGCAATACGTTGAGCCTTATGACCGTCAGTCAAAAGGTACTATATTCTACACGAAGTTTTTCACGTACCTGTTCATCCTTCTTGTAAAACATTGAGATAATGAGAATGAGACACGGCGCGACACAAGACTCGCACATTCCTGGCCATCTCGGGTTTGTGTCTTGTTTCTATGAAATATGAAGAGGCGTACCCAGAAGGAATCTGAGAGCAAAGAAGGCTCCGAAGTTGTCTGTTGAGGCATGCAGCATGAGCAATATCCCCCATACAACAATGTTGCCGCCTTCAAAGGGTTAGCTGATTTGCAGTTGATGCCATCGTTACTTGATTTCGCTCTCACCAAGATACTTGGCTAACCGAAGTTTCTGCGATATATAGACGGTCGGAAACTCCCAAAATAGGTAACCTGTGTTGAACAGTTTGAACTTCGTAAGAGTTCACAGAATCAAAAATCCTACCCAGGTAGAAGGCCATGGATACCAAGTTGTAGTTCTAGAGTCACATTAGCATGTACTGGATATCATGAACATTATAACTTGCCTGGTTCACGATCGGGAAGCCCATGATACTGCGACATTATCAATATTCATGTTACCCAACATCGCTGCGAAACAATGCTCGCCTTGCATAGTTCAGTGAGGTCTTGTCCCTGTTCAAGGATAAGCACAAAATATTATCATGTGCATTAAACGACGAACAAATATTGACAGAAGTAGACAGCCGCTGAAATGGGGGGGATGACAAGGTCCTGTAGATCCGTCAATGTTCAGGTCAAAATCGCCAAAGTGCAAAAAAAATAGATACCAGCTTGCGCCTGAGCTTTCGGTTGTACTCCTCACTGAAGTGCACCGCTGCTTGTGCACCGACGAGCTGAAGAGCCGCATCACCGTCAGAAGTATCGAGTGAATCTAGCCCGAGCTTGTCATCATAGTTCTCGAGCTGCGAGCTCTTCTCGACTTCGTCCAGATTCTTCACTGCACTAGTTTCGGAAGACATTGCACTGGCGCGTAATCAAGACGCTCGAACATCACACTAGCTTCTTATCCTCTCAAGCGTCTCACAGGAAGAAATGCATCCGCGACGGATTGGTGTTATTGCTGTGCCCGCAAGATAAGTGACAAACCAATAGTTTCAACGAGCCGTGTTGCAATTGGGGTAACAGATAAGCAAGCCAACATGTTCCACGAGGAAAGCGAGAGATAAATCACCCGACAAGACAAAGACAGACTCACGGCAACCGGCAAGATAAATTTATTCAGGGGCTTCTCACGAACGCCGCGTAGAGACTTGACGGTTTCTAAAGATAAAATAGAGTAGATATGAGTGTATGATACGAAAGTTCATAAAATAATACAGAAACAAGTAACGCAACACGGCTATAGTTTCTGAATAACGATGGCTGAAGCTGCTCCACCCTAGAAAACTACCGTGAGTGCCATAACACACGAAATTGCAAGTTACTTACCCCATTGCAAATGCCTGCTGCACCATATTCCCCAGACTTCAGGGCGTGAACCAGGGACACCACAATGCGAGAACCCGAACTTCCGATCGCATGGCCAAGGGCAACAGCACCACTGTCAAGTGACGTTAGCAGATGCAACGTCTACGTGAAGTCGTAAGACTTGCCCATTAACATTAACTTTTGCAGGGTCAATTTGCAGGAGCTTTTCAGTGATACGGACAACAACCGAAAAGGCTTCATTAATCTCAAAACGTGCAATGTCATCGACAGTCAAATTTGCTCTCTTTAGTGCTTCCGGGAGAGCAACAGTAGGAGCCATGGGGAAGTCGATGGGCTCAACACCCGCATCCGCATATGCTGCGGAAAATGCCACATGAGATAAGGAATAGCAGCGTGATAAGCCCAGGTGGACTTACAAATGACCTTGGCAAGCGGTTTCACGCCAAGCTCCTTTGCTTTCTCTGCAGACATTAATATCAAGGCAGAGGCCCCATCATTAAGATTTGAAGAGTTGGCAGCGGTGATCCGTCCGCCTGCTTTGAAAGCTGACTTTAGGGAGGGAACTTTCTCAAACATGACTTTCTTATACTCCTCATCTTCCTGAATAACGGTGTCGCCCTTCTTGCCCTTGATGGTGACAGGTGCTATCTCAGCATTGAAGACGCCCTCTTTCCACGCACGATCAGCACGTTTATACGAGTCGATTGCGTGCTCGTCGAGTGAGACTCTGCTAATGTCGTACTTCTCTGCGGCAATTTCACCGCAATTACCCATGGCGAAGTTGCTGTAGACATCCCAGAGACCGTCATTCTCAAGAGAGTCCTTGGTTTCGAATTTGCCGAACAATGGGTTGGTCCGGGGAAGTAGGAAACTTCAAGCTACGTCAATTTCAAGAGCAAACAGGGAATCGAATGATGAATCACTTACGGAGCGTTGCTCATACTCTCCATGCCACCAGCGGCAACCACGTTCTTGTAACCACACTCTATGCTTTGAGCAGCAATCATAATTGTCTTCATACCACTAGCACAAACTTTATTGATGGTTGTAGCGTCAGATGCAGTTTTCATGCCGGCAGCAAGTGCTACTTGACGTGCGGGTGATTGACCGACACCAGCTTGAACGACATTGCCGAAGTAAATCTCCTCGACGACTGCGGGATCGACTTTCGATTGCTCGAAAGCATGCTTGAGGGCAACAGCACCAAGTTGGGGTGCGGTGAAAGTCTTGAGTGATCCGTATAGGGATCCGACAGGCGTACGCGACGCAGCAACGATGACAGCTTCATGGGAGGACTGGGAAAATATGAGCTGTATGACTTGTTAATCATGAAAAAAAGATAACATACCATTTTGCGGGTCAAAGATGGGATATTAGGGAGGGATGATTTAGATAGGGACGTAAGACGTGCTGCAAGCATCATGATGGACTGGTTTTATTTGAGAAGCGTATGTAGTATGATCGTACGACGGTAACTGAATAAGCGTGTAGTTTCCACTAGGGTGGTACGATATATCTTGTGAAATGTCGGGGTCAAGTGATCTGACCTTTGAGCTCGACGAGGTTGATAAAACACGAGACAAGGCTCGCTTGTGGGCTGGCATCTCTCATATATAAGTATGTACGTCCTTTGCACGTAAGATCCGGGAATGATTTCGTCACATGTGAGCTTATACTACAAAACCTTTCGTCACGGGTCTTCCACCTTCCATACAAATCCAATGGGAACACCATCCAAAAATATTATCGAAATCACTGCATGTCCACGGCTGTGCTCAACACTACGAACCAAGCCTCCATCCAATTCAGCGGTCTCCTACTGTTCTCCTTTGATTCCTTGAGGATCTCCTCAACTGCACTAGCAGTTTCGCATGGGTGAAAGTACCAACAGGGTGTGCCTAGCGTCGGGTGTTCTCCTTGCGATAGGAGGGGGAAGTTCATTGCCGGATGCGATACAGCGAATGTTGTAGTGATTGTCCCTTCGCACACATCCTCGCGAAGAAGAGAAGTTTGCATGATATCAGTTAACTGTAATGGAGAACCGCCTGCGCTATCAAGTTGAGTGTCTCATTGATGTGGGGAATATCTTGGTCGGACGTACTCGAACCATGGATGGAAAAATAAAATGCTGGCACACGGAAAGTTGCCGATAACACCACATACTGATGACAAGTCAACGAATCAGGAGAGTCATGGGAAGCAGTTGTGCCATCATCGACGACGTCCAAACTATCGTCAATCTCAAGGAATGTATCAGCTGATGCTGGGTGACGCCAGTTCAAAGTGACAATCCGATGCATGTAACCGAAGCCTGGTAGTGTCTGTATTTCGAGATCCATGAAAAGAAACAGGCTATGTAATACCGGCGTACATGATGTTCCTTCCAAGACCATCCCGAAAGCCTAGCTTCATATGCAGAGGATATGGATTGATGAGCATGAATGAATTCCCGACAGGTCTCGTCAAATTGCTGTCGGGTGAACATTACGGTCATTAGCAATGTGGCGTGGGAATGTACTGTACAATTCTCGAAATAAGGTTTAAGCCACCATCTCAGGGAGCACAACAAAGCCAAATTCTATAACCGACACACCTAAACTCTGCAGCTCGTCCAAGTGCCGGCTCATAACGTCTAGCGGTCTTCTCCCAACCGCCAGTGCACGAATCCAATATGGCTGTAGGAAAAGTATGTATCGATTTGCTTGCATTAGGGAGGGTATATATAACTCTTCAACTGTGTAGAACAAACGTCTGTCTAAGGGTAAGAAGGGTATCAAGAAGAAGGTCGTTGACCCCTTCTCGCGCAAGGGTGAGTCGTATTTTACATTGCATGTATCCTGTCGGGCTAATTTCATTATTATCAAGAGTGGTATGATATCAAAGCACCCTCCACATTTGAAGTCCGAAATGTTGGCAAGACCCTTGTCAACCGATCTCAGGGTTTGAGTGCGTACAAGATCCTGTCTGTCAAACGCACAACCTAATTTTCCACTAGAAAACGCAAGCGACTCTCTCAAGGGCCGCATCATCGAGGTATCCCTCGCCGACCTTAACAAGGACGAGGAACAATCGTTCCGTAAGATCAAACTACGGATCGATGAGGTGCAGGGAAAGAACTGTCTGACAAATTTCCACGGCATGGACTTCACTTCGGACAAGCTACGCTCCCTTGTCCGCAAGTGGCAAACCCTCATTGAGGCACACGTCGACGTGAAGACGACTGACGGCTACCTCATCCGCCTCTTTGCTATCGGTTTCACCAAGCGTCGCCCAAACCAGGTCCGCAAGACCACCTACGCTCAGACGAGCCAGATTCGCGAAATTCGGAAGAAGATGTTCGAGATCATGACCCGGGAAGCGTCGAGTTGTGACTTGAAGGAGTTGGTGCAGAAATTTGTGCCGGAGGCTATTGGACGAGAGATAGAGAAGCACACCCGCAACATTTACCCTCTACAAAATGTCTACGTTCGCAAGGCAAAAATTCTCAAGGCACCGAAGTTCGATGTCTCGAAACTGCTTGAGCTTCACGGCGAGTCAACAGACGTAAGTAACTACCATACTAGTATTAGCTGACTGGCACTGACGCCCACATTGCAGGAGACAGGCACCCGCGTAGCGAAGGACTTCAAGGAGCCTGAGATTCTCCAATCTGTTTAAAACTCTTTTGTTACTCGTCGTCTATCTTTGTATCTCTTCATATGACCATGACCACTCGCAAAGTACTTATGCTAAAAGGGTATTGATCAATCTATGAACATCATGACTGTAACATGCATCAATCTGTTGGTTTTTCATGGAGTTTCAGTAAACGCGCCAAATTTACGGGGATTGTGGCGATTGTTGACTATATATAGTTAACTATGACATTTGAATCTGTTCACCGGTTCACTGATGACACGTCAAGACGGTCACCAATTTTACTCGGAGTTCACGCGGAACCAACTCGAAACGGTTTGCTTCTGATATCCGTTAAGGTCGCATATAAAACGTCATCATCTTTTGTGTCCTTGGTTAGCAACCACCTTTTTTGCAAACTTAAACTACACCATGGCCGACGTCGAATACCTACAAAGTATTATTCAACCTCATCCCGATTTTCCAAAGAAGGTTCGTCAAAGCTCTGCTCCAGCCGCGGAGAAAAGCTCAACTGGTTCCATTCCAGGGAATCAACTTCCTCGACATACTTCCCATACTCCGTGACCCGATCGCATTCGAGACGCTCATTACCCACCTTGTTCATCACATCACGTCGCAAACTGTACCAAAATCACTGCGCAAAAAGGTTGATGTCGTAGTCGGTCTAGATGCCCGAGGATTCCTCATTGGACCTATCATCGCCCTGCGACTGGGAGCATCTTTCGTACCTGTTCGCAAACGTGGTAAGCTCCCAGGCGACTGTGTCTCAGCGACCTACGAGAAGGAGTATGGTGCCGTGAGTTTTCTATATATATTCGGAAGTCAAATACGTTCTAACTGGCGCCGTACAGGACTCTTTCGAAATGCAATCAGATGCGATCCTACCCGGGCAGTCCGTGATTATTGTTGATGATCTCATTGCCACCGGTGAGCCCAGGCTCTCATTATTTGGCGCCGTATCTCATATATTGTTCAGGGGGCTCTGCCAAGGCAGCTGGCGAGCTCGTCCAGAAGCTAGGCGGGGTGACAATCGAGTATCTCTTCATCATCGAGATAATGTTCCTTAAGGGATACCAATGTTTGGATGCTCCTGCCTACTCCGTCATTCAACACTTGGATTGAGTTGCCAGGCGCACTCTCTTTATTAGTATTTTATGTCGATACCCGTTTCTATGATTAGTACTGTGGATTTCACCATAGATGAGTTCATATCTTCAGAGCTTGTCATTGCATACGTGCATTTCTGTCACGGCAATATAAGCATGTAACAATGTTGCCCACCAAATTGACGCAAAGCTAATAACACATCCAATACTGGTAGCTTTATGCTGCAAGGCTCATGCTTGAAAGTTCATTGGGCTAACACTGCAGACCCTCTCAGTGACTTGTCTCTAATCAGGCCTTTAGAAGGCTGCAAAACCATCAACTGGAGATCAAGTGTCACATTATATTATTAGTCTAGTATTTAATAGAGGGTGTCCGTTGATATACAAGATTTGCCCAACTTCTCCCGGCGTCGGATCTATCACACCCTCTGTCCATGCTTGTGCTTCAGTATCAACAGCAAACATGACATGTCCGTAGCCAAACATCCCAGCAGCGTCTACCATGGCAGTAACAGATTTGCCAACTGTATATGGCAACAGCACCAAAGCGACGTCGCTGATATCGCCCGCAGCAGCGATCTCTGCGGCTGAAGCAGAAGGATTGATAGGACTATCCTCGTCGCTGACAACAATGACTCCCGAAGCGCCTGCATCTCGTGCATAGACCAGCTTCTCTAGGAATGCGCATTCGCCACGATGGACGAGGACGGCGTTTCCGTCGAAGTTGGTTTCATAAGGTTTGCATCCGAGGGGGTTGCTTTTCTCCTGTTCTACCTCTGTACCCTCCCAATAACCAAAGTGAAGGGTATCGGAGGCGTCAAGTGCAGCCAAGTCTCCACCGAACTGGGCAGTATAAGCCTTGACATACGTCTCTCCGTTGAAACTTGAAGCACCAGGTTGTGCTGCAAGTGCTGGGTCAAACGTGTCAAGAAAGATACGGAGTTGAACGTCCTTGCTACGGTAAGTCGGGCGAGGATCTGGAAGGGAACCCCAGAGTGCGGAGTCGTTGACATACACTGTTTGTCCAGTACGGACAGCATGCGGCCCAACTAGTACCATGTTCCATAAGTGAGTTCACTAGCCAGTTGGTGGGGAAAGGAGACCTTACGCTTCGTGATGTCGTAACCTTTACGATCCAATCGACTGACGACGTGGGCCCGGATGCCTGTCACATTGTGGAGAATAAAACCATCTGCCACCGTCTTGAGTTTGAGGGGGCCAGGGTTGGGGTCTTCGGGTACCATCTTGCCACCGGGTGACATGATAAAATCAAAAGACTGCTGAAGGATGTCACTGCGACAGTTGGATGTCATGAAAATTCCTTACATATAAATCAACTTCAGGGATTGCACACCAGCCATCAGGAGACCAGTGGTGCTCGTCCAGAGCCTGCGATCGCAACCCGACCAGGTATCTAGCATAATCGACGTCCACTCTCGAACCGACACCTCGGATGAGGCCACTGATGGTTCCATCAGGCGACAAGTCCTGTACAGGTTCATACAGAGGGCACTGGTGGTTCTCTTTGCCACGCATCTTTCGTCGAACATGAGACATGGGCTTCAAAACTTCCTTCGGAAGTGATAGAATGTGCCCTTCGGTGGTGAAAACATAGTGTGAATCATCTTTGTGTAGCGGGTTGTCCTCGTCGAACAAAAGGTACAAATACTAGATAAATTGTGATTGGTACCAAGTAGCGCTTCGGCGTGGCGAGATTTTTACGACGGACCTTTAGTGTTTCTGATAATGCAAACGATTCCATCCTGTCATCTCTGACATTGGTCCGTAAATCTTGGATACCAGTCAATCCACAATCCACCTTGGCGCGGACAGTTAGGTCTCTCAAAATACGTTCACCAACATCTAGATAATACGGGTCTCGAGTGGCCTATCTGATGATGAGCTACAGTATGCGAGAAGGAAGATGAGCCAACCCTATAGAGGTACCACGTCGATTCGACGAACTCCGGTCGAAGCGGGTATTGAAAAGACGTTGCCTGCAGAAAATGAGCGTCCCATACTTCAGGAAGACCAGAATGTCGTCTCCAGATGTTCCAGTCTGTCCCAGTCCAAGGATTATTAAAAAGGTTAGCTGAGGATAATGGGAAACACTTACATGTCATGTGAGATTTGATGGCATTCTGTACATCACCACCCAGGACCTGCAAACCAGGCCAGAAAGCAGATAGAGAATCGATTGTGGCATACGCTTGATTACCCGTATGTATGTTGACATTCCGAAACTACAGGACCTGAGGGAACCATCAAGACAAGAAGAGATATCCTACTCACCCAATGACCAGTCCGGAGAACGGGAGTATCTCATCACAGCGGCATAACCTTCATGCCATACGTCAAGGAACTCTACTTCACCTGCAGGGTACCCACGGGTGATGTCAAAGTATGGAATACACCAACTACTCCACGAACGCACCACTCATGACATACCATTTCAAGGCATATTCATAGAAAGAATCAACGCCTGCGCCGATTCCTGTTACTTCTGGTAGTGTCCACGTCTTATAAAATCTGATCAGAAGCGGGAAGAAATGTAATCAGGCTGAGCTCACTCCTGTCCAAATATTGATTGTATTGCCGACCAAACCAATATCAGATCTTCTGTTCCATAGTGCGAAGAAAGCTTTATACGCGGCCTTCTCGAAGCGGTCGTCTCCGGTGAGACGACTAAGGGTAGCCAATTCCAATATCAGAGAACCAGCGCCAGCTGTGCCTAGAGTGACTTCAGTGTTACAAGTGACGGATCCAATTGTCAGTAACGAACAAGTTTCAAGGGATTCTCCCCGCTGAACCCCATGTCGTAAGTTAACCTGCAGGTTGTTGATGCTGTGGACTACAAAAACACAGGGAGATGCGCACCCTCGCGAAAGGCAGACCAGTAGGGGTGGAAAATGCAGGCAATAGTCGATTCCCCAGATCATATGCCATTGTCAGAAGCTGACCGCGATACCAAGGGAGATAAAAAGGTTGGCCAGGCTGACTTGCAAACATATGACCAGATAAAAGTCCACCCAACACCCTAATAGTGGTCTCAAATACTTGTGGTTTTGTGTTGACATCGAACGACACCCAGTTAAGAACATTTTGGACCGCGTTCTGAAACCCTGGAGGATCGTCTAGTACAACCAGCGTATCCAGAACATCAATGAGAGTCAAGGAGTAGTTTCCTGAGACGTCATTATGTGCTATATTTGCGCTGTTAGGTGCGTCAAGCAACTCAAAACCAGGTCAAAACCGAGACCCTTACGGATTTTCCCAATCTGGACCTCTACCAGTACAAGACAATGGAGACAACTAAAAACGAATTGGAGCACAGAAAGAGTACTAGCTCAGAATGGGCGAACCTCGTCCAATGGAAAAGCTAGCAACTGCCATCGGCGACATGCATGAATTATCTGGACAATGCTCACCATGGGACATGTAATGGTTGAAACCATGGTACCATAGGTCTTTTGTGGTTGCTCTAGATAGTTGTTTACGAAGATTGAAAGCAAAACAGCGGAAGGCGTACACACCTGAATGATCTCTTGCGCTCAGAGGTCCAAGCAGTTTCTTGGTGATGACTTGTGTTTATGCTCTGCCGTGCGTCAACTCCGTTACATAGAGTAGTCAAGAGGGCGAAAGCAAATGTACAAGAATAACCTCTTTCCCATTTCATGCTGCAGAGGAGAATCAATGGCAGTCACAGATTCGGATCGGTAGACGTGGAACGGTCAACTCACGTTCGCGCCGTTGATCACGTGGTTGTCAGATCGAAAGGCTAATTTATTATGAACGGCTTCCTCTCGAAATCCCTATTGCAACTACTACGGCCCTGCAGTAGTAATTTAAAGATGAGCACAAGTATCGTCGACGTATCCAGCAAACTTGGAGAATACATGATAAAAGGCTGGGTCAGGTGGTTTCTGTTTCTTGTATCAGCCACCCATCTCACTTTCATATAATTCTTCATAGGTGTTAACAGACACAACATGCCCGTCCCCGGCGTGTTGCGGTGTTCCTCTCATGAGGTCACCTAACAATGGATCACCGGTAACTCACCTTTGCGTGAATTGCAATGGTCCTCAACAATGTAAGGAACTGCCTAACCGTCGTCCTCTGGCCAATGATACAGCCTACCTTATCCACAGCTACATCGACGCAGTCTAATTCTTCATCAACAAATTCATCGTCAACTCATGAATCTAATTCGCGACCATCAACTCCTCCTACAGAGCTATCCAGCGCTTTGAGCTCCCCAACGTTTGCCCCTCCCATTGACACCGAAGAGATAATCCGCAGGCGGCAACAATCTGACCAAGCATCTGCAGAGATTGGGAAGCGTCTTTTGAAGGGATGGGCGATGCTTGGTGAAGAATGTCCGAACATCAGGTGTTACGGCGTACCTCTTGTAAGACCTCCAAAAGGCGGAGAGGAGAGAGATCCTCGCAAGGTGAGCTATTCTTCACAGTTCTTTTATATAGAAATCGTTCATCAGGGTCAGGAATGCGTTGTTTGTGGGACGGTCTACGTTACTGATGTCTCTGAAGGGTGGCAGCGCCTTGTCCCAGCTCCACCTGCAATTGGAACAGGATCCAGCTCGGGGGCTGGAAACTCTATGTCAAGTGCTCCGATGACATTGGGCTCTCGTGACAAAGGAAAAGCAGTGATGCGCAATATACCTTCACAGGTACCAAAAGTTCTTCCACCTGCTCAGGTCATAGTTGACATAGATCCTAGTCTTCGCCATTACTTCCTGCGTCAGAGTCGTCAAAGGTAGTTGTCTTTTGAAATAATCAATCGTCGAGTAAGCTGATGTGTCATTAGTTGACGATCAATATTCCGAAACCTACACGAGACTTGGCTAATAATAGCGAACGTCTGGTCAGTACGGTGCTCATAATTATTTTATGATCCTCTCATGATCTTGCGCAGCATGCAAGTGTTCCGTCTACCAATGCGTATTACCCTGCTCAGGCACTCAAGCTGTCTTTGGATGCTATCTCACAAAGACTTGCGCAGATCTGCGAAACCGCAAATCAAATGGACGTGGCATCTATTGCATCAGCTGCAGATGCCATCAACAAGGTTGCACAGGCTTTGTCCCAAGTAAGGCAGCTAGGAGAACATGATTAAATTTATGTGGTCGCCCCTGTTTGATGGTAGATCTGTTTCACCTATTACTGTGACTTTTATCGTTCCCACCACAATACTATTTAGTGGAAATGAGAATATTTATTCTCCTCCAGATGATATGTTAGTTCGACGTTGCTTCCGAAAGCTCACAGTTGACTACCGGATTATTGCGGGTTTCTCACCGTCCCCCGTGTTATCGTTGGAGATTACTAGTATTACTTCTAAACACAGTACACGAATTTGACATGCTGTAGAAGCACCGAAGAAGCTTGTTTACTCATGGCGGCCTCATGTGCCAGCATGCTGCCATAAATTCCCAAGCCTTTGTCCGTTCTAACATCAGCTCTCAAACGTATCTGTCACGATGCCATTCAACATGTTCAAGGGATTCGGAGGCCGCAATCCCAACAATCATCGTCCTGATCGCGCAGTCTACAATGACTACGGCGAGGAATTTTCAAAACCAGATTATCACCAACCCATTTCTCATCCACAACTGAGAAGGCAGGAGACACTGCCAAGAAAAGTAAGCATATGAATCTGTTGCAAGATTTAGGCTGATGTCACACCTCTCTTGATCGTAGAGAGTGGAGCCAGTAAGCTCTGCATTCCATTGTATATAGCTACATGAAGCTCAACTTCAATGGGGACAGGTATTCACTCCTGTTCCATCACGTGCACCTACTGACGGAGATGAATACTACGATGGCTACGTTCGGGTGGACAACCCTCAGACTATCCTAGGGGGAACTCTCAACGCCCGCCCCACAAGACCAGAAAACCCTTTGAGCCCTGTTCCGTCTGTTGAGCGAGACGATGGTGACAGTCGATTTTCGGAAACATTTTCCGAGCAAGGACATACTATACATAGTCCCCCAAGGATGCCAGATCAACCTGCATCTTTACATTCCCAAATGCGAGATGGAGTTACTCGGGCAGATTCTTTCAGCTACGGCAATGTTTCAGGTCGTCACATGCCTGACGATCCTGCTATCACCCACATCGACAGATCTATTGACTCAGGGAGCGATCATACTGTCGAGGCGCTCAGGACGCCAATGTCTAGTCACTCTCATACGAGAGGGGTGTGTCACTTTTCATCCGTTTATCTATCTGTTTCCTGACAGCCACCTTTCAGGCTTCTATACACACACCGGGTGGTTACCCGGGGAAGAGTCCTACTAATATATATGCGGACGGCCATGAGGTTTGCTACTGATATACATCTTCCGACAACTATAATGATTACTTGTAGACTCGTCCGATGCGATACAATGAAATCCACCCAGTTGGGCACGGCCGGGCCCCTCACTCAGGCAGGCATGGTCCTATCTATTACGTCATCCCTGGCGGGGTGAGTGTTATATTCCAAGATGAATATGGGAATGAAGTTGGAAGGTAAGATTTGGTTTAGTATTCTGTTCCTTGGCTTGCATTGAAGTTGATCGAAGAGCTGGTGATTTTAGCGGGCGCCCAGCACCACGTTCTGCACCCTTTGTTGTGCAGGATAATCATGGGCGTGAGCTTTACAGGTGCGACAGTGTCATGCTGGCTCTGTAGATTCACTCAAGTGTTGAGTATAGTTATGATGGCCGCGATCACGAAAGTGGCCATCCCAGAGATCCACGAGTGGTCATGATCGATCCCAATCAACGTGGTTCAAAACGCCCAAGGTTTGTCTATGAACTATGCATAGGAGATTCATGATACTGACCTTGATGATGGTTTATAGTAGTAGCAGGGGTTACTCGTCCCAGAACTACCACTCCGATCCCTCTTATAGGTACCATAATGACTACCCGTCCCATAAATACCACTCCGATCCCTCGCATAGGCACCACGATGACTACTCATCCCATAGATATCACTCCGGTCCATCGTACAGGCACTACGATGACTACTATCACGAGCACAGGGGTAGAGGCTACAGGGATAGAGACGACAGAGACCCTTACCGAGAGAGGGAATACAGAGACCCCTACCGGGACAGGGAATACAGAGACAGAGAATACAGAGGTAAGGAATACAGAACACGGGATCACCGAGACAGACAGCCACGAGATACGGGTTACCATGGAAGGGATGATTGGCAGCCCGAGGACCAACCACGAGGATCACACTCATCAATGCACAGAACAAACAGCCACCGCAGCCATACTTCCTCGAATATGTCCGAAAGGCCATTTCCACAGTGAGTGACCAAGCAAAACCATGAGAGCCAGCTCTCTGATAATCAGCAGGGCTCTTCCGGATGACCGGCATTCCAATTCCAGTCGGTTGCGTGACGGGCCTCATCCCTCAGACATGCACCCCGTCGACGAGATCGCTGATGGGATGCAATCCCTCAACATTTGAGAATTTCATGAAAGAGCACGTCTGTTGCGCAATGATGGGTAATTATCGTAATGCTATGAGACATCATCTACGACTACGACTTGTATTGTGCCCGTGCCTGGCTGCGCCATGTACCCCACGACCGGTCACCGAATTTATTTCCTCTTTACTAAGCTTCAGCGTCCCCCCACTAAACTTGCCCACTCCCATTCCGAGACCCCTAACTCGTCTTTGACGGCCTGAGGACCCAGATGATGTATCAAACAATCTTTTAAGAGTGGGGTGGTAATTTCCCAAATTTTTGGCCTAAGAGCAAACCACTGTCGACATATGATTGGATGGCAAGACGTGCTGAAACGAACCTCCTCTAGCTGTTGCTTTTCTCGCTCATCCTTCTTCCTTAGCAGTCCTTCTCGCACTCGCTTGGAAGCCTTATTTCGTTCTGCAGCGCGAATGTCAACTTCTCCCTTGCCGAGCTTGGCTTTCCCTGCAATTTCTAAGACACGACCGGACAGTGCTTTATCTCGTTGTGCATGGGTCAAGTCGAGCGCAGGGTTCAAAGACCCAGACAACAATTTTGTGTGGACTAAACGATGGAGGAGAGCGTCGTTCTGGGCATTCGAGCTAGAAAAATCTGTAAGAGAACAGCATTACGATGTCAAGGACTCACATATCCTCATCATTTTGTGTGTCATCCTCGTTTCGATGTGGGGCCCTATCGACTTCCATTATAGATGTAACTTTAGCTACTTTTGAAGACTGTTCACTCCTGTATCAGTACACGAAGGTGGCAATACATGAGACTTGCCATGAAAGCTTTTTTCTGAGCTTTCGAGAACTGTTCTGAAGGCTTCTGCCTCGAGTCTGAGAACACCACTACATCTGGTATCTTGGTGGAGGAACTGGCGGTAAAGCCGTCATCATATTCATCGGGAGTATCTGATAATATAGCCATTATAGAAAACGAATAGCAGCCTGGATAACCACAAACCGTCGTCATTTTCTTCGGATGGGTGAGTGGAGACAGCTGCATTGCTGAAACCTCCCCACTCCTCGAAATCCTCGTTCTCGAGTTCCTTTTGGGACTCTTCTAGTTTCTGCTTCTTCCGAGGATGTTGGCTGAGATCGAAAGAGTTTAGGAATTGTTGGCCATGTGCTTGTAGGAGGTCGAGCAATCTGGCTCCCTCGTCCTCCATCATTGACAAGTATGTCCAGAAGACTTGTGGGAGGCCTTTGAAATGTAAGACCCTAAATGGTAATTCCGGCGGCAAGCATCCACGACTTGAACTTTGAAGGACTCAGTGGGTAACTCAAATTCACGACCAATGGCTAAGAAGCGCCAGACAACGCAGACAACGCCCGTGCAGAAGCCTTTAGTCGAGATATCTGAAGACGAACAGTGGCGCTTGATAGAACAAACTGGTGTCCTTAGGAAGGTAGCTGAGACACGAAAACCTAAGGAGACTACAGACAATGTGGAACCACTCCCACTTGCTGACGAGATCTTCAATGCGGTTGTGTTCATCATGCCGTTGACGTTCTTTCTCATCATGATGGACATGTGAGCTTATGCCTGGTGCTCGCCTCCCAACTCACCTCCTGTTGTTTGCGACAGCCTCATACATCGGCAGTATGCACGGCACCCAACTGCTGGTGATATTGCTGGACGGCTCTTCACAAACTTACCCAGTACGTTCGAAATATGCATGGAGAATTTTTGGTGCTCAAATTTGTGCAGTTTTGTCCATATTTGTGTTCTACAGTGAGTATAATGCACCTGTGTCAGTTTGGTGCCCTTCTGACTGATCGCCTCTAGCTACGCGGCACAAGGCTAATTCTCGAATGCAACTCGCTCTATTCATACTTTCCCTTGGTGTTGGGCCCCGAATGATATGGCTTATAAACCGTGGATCATGGCTTGTCAATATGCGACAGGTGTGTTACGTTCCATTTCGGCAAGATGCCTTGTTTACAGACTATCCCCCAAGTGTCCGCAATTCGCAACAATATGGCTATACACAGTCGTACAGTTGAACTTGAATTGGGCCGTCCTCTCTTTAGTGGTGACAGGAGCTTGGGCATGGTACACAGGAATGAAACTCGCTCTGTGATTCTATTTCACATCGACAGACCGCACGAACCATGGCAATCACGCGAACAGATACAGTGGTTTACTAGCATCGGACAGGTTCCCTTAGATTCATTTTCATAGCTCAACATGACTTATAAATCAGCTGTTGTTCATCGTGGACAATAGCAACACACATTCTGGGAAGTAGGTGTAAATAACCCTAGGAATATGCGCCGCGGTCCCACACAATAGTTTGTGAAGGATGTGCATCTGACGAACAGAACACAAGGTTCATGTTTTCATATTTGCTCGACGATACGCCCCAACCAGGATTTGGTCTTGTATCCCGAGGGCACCTTGTACGAGCAGAGAGCATTGAGGAAACTGCGAAATGTTCACCAGCAGTAAATTGCACATAATATGATAGACAGAGGCTAAACGAAACAATACCTGAACGTAGAGTGTGATCAGGTTCATGTCCATCCGCGGAAACTACACCCCATCTCCATCATCCAATTCTTCGGTCAAAATTTCCACTTTTCTCTGTGACAGAAGCTTTGAGTGAGTCGCATAGCACGCAGCACACACGACTCACTCGATAAGTTGTGTTTCTCCCTTCGAGCACGTTCTGCAGCACGCGGAATTGCCACTTCAGGCGCCGGCTAAGTACGCGACGAATGGTAGCTTGGTGGGTGTTTGCTCTGTCCATGAAAGCCTTGAAAACTCTGTCATCTCGTGCGAAATAATAGACCTAGAAACAAGGTAGCTGTAAGTTATTGGTAGCATTCGACCCCATTGCTTACCGGTATTGGTTGCCCCTCGATAGATTCCAGTGCGATCGCCCAAGCTCCAAGAAGTAAAAGGTCAGTCGTAGCATTTGCCACACTTGTGTGTTTGTTCATTGAGTGAGGTAATACCAAATCGAGAATGACCTACTAATCCTCCAGGGCAGCGATTGCATCTGCTTTGCTTAGTTCTTTAGTGGCGAACTTGCGCACCGCCGCCTCAGCAGTGGAAACAGGTTTTCCGGCATTGCCAGATCTCAAGGCCAGAGACGCCGATGATACCTGGGCACGAATCCACTTTTCGCCCTCGCTCATTACCAGCGTTTGCATAAAAGATGCCACGAGATCGCTCTGAGATTTATAGAGACCATAATCTATGCCGAGCTTGAGATTTGTTCCTGCCACATGGTTAGCCGCTCATTAGGGACTGCTTGAACCTATGTAGACTAACGCAGAGCCTTGAGGATAACTCTTGTCCGTGGGAGATTGATCTCGCTGTCTTCCAGATGATTGATCCAACGAGAGAAAGCTCCAAGCAATAAGATAGCAACGTCACGATGAGACTGTCCGATACGCATAGCGTGAAGAAGAGGGGTAGCATCTCCGGTTTTGCGAAGTAGTAACTGAGGGATCATCAGTATGAGGAAGAGAAACAAGGTGTTTGAACTACAGGGAAAGCACGATCGCGAACTTCCATCAGAAACATGATATCCTTGCGCTCTATAGCACGAAAGACTTCAAAGGGCTAGTGAAATGCAATATATGAATATCGTGCACTGGTAGGGACGGATGTTAGCAACATACTTGAGGCTCTTTCCAACCCCCTGAGGGTTGGCTTCTGGAAAACGAAAACAAAGACCGTGTCGAAGACGTTTGATCTGATTCTGAGGAGACACTGCCCCTTCTCTCGACGTGAGGTGGGGCATCCTCTGTCGCATCATGGTATTCGGTAGTTGGACTAGGTGGTGTGGGACTGCGTCGTAATTGTCTCAATACCGCCCTTGGTGCGTTCTGTTCGGCCTCTCGCTGTAAAAAGCCTTAAGATATGTTGGGTATGATGTGAGGAAGATGATGCTACGACGTACCTGTCGTAGGCAAACGCGCAGGTAGGCATGGATCGGAGGAAACTCGAGCCCTTGCCACCGATCGTTGTGCAAGATTGGGGCTGAAGCAGTCTACGATAGAAAGGATTAGCGATGTATTGTTTACCATTACTCCTGCAGCCTATGCAGGGCAGCCGTCCGCTGATAGTAGACCAGTAGCTTTCATGGGTTGAGCGCTGTAGAGCGCTCATGCACACGTGTGGTTCAACATCGAACCGAGGTGGTCACAATGCCGAAGTCACGCCAGAGTCACGCCAGCCGTAATTATAGTACTTACTACTTCAGGACCTCAAACGTTGTTCTTGCTAAAGGACTTCAATCTGCTGCTGTCCCCGTCACGTTGTTATCCCTTGTATCCTTTGCGGCCATTACGCTTCTCATCTGCAGAAGAAGTCACGATGTTAAGCATCTGGAAAGAAACATCTGGTGCTACTAGTAGCCATCCAGATGCTAACTTGAAGTGCGACATGAATCAGGATACCCAGTCGTGTGAGGCTGGCGGTGACCAGCCTGGTTTAAATAATAGCGCATTGGCACCTCTAGCCACCGATGGTGTTGTCCTGAATCGTGCCATGCTTCAGGATCCTTCCGAATCTCTAACTTCGAAACCTGTGCTTTGTGCGTCCGACAGTCGTCCTCTTGAGGCCGTCATTCTCTATGATGCACTTTTGCCAAACGCAGAATCCAGATTAATGGAGGCTCTCCACGAGATTGATCCAGAGGAATCTTCGTTTACAAATACGTTTCGCGCTGCCCGCTATGCTCTGGTCGAGGTCGGCTTATGTGCCAGTGATCTCGTCTGGCGTAGGGCCATCAGAGAATATGCTGCCAACAGGAATGACGATGACGAGCCCAATTTTGAGATCGCTAACAAAATTCGCGATCTGGTCAAAAACTGGGTGTTCGCCATGCCGAACTTAAACCTTTCTTCCAGGGGCTTCAATGTAACGCCCAAGTTCGTGCAGTTAATCCATGTTCTCAAATCATGTGGAGCTTACGGGGACAAGTTCTGTGGAATCGTCTTGGGTGTGTATGAGACTATCTATCTTCATCGCAGTTGACAAAGGGTCCACACTGTAGTCCAACGGTCCGAAGTGGCGACTATTATGGTGGATATCATGAGAACCATGATTGACGAATTGGTTTTCATTCGACCTTATGCTTTGACTAGTGAACTCCTTGTCACTGATGGTCACGAGCAGGTATGTGAAGTCTTGTTACCTGGAATATGGTTGGTTGAAACGTATCATGACAGCGCGAATTGCTCGATAACTTCGCGAATGGAAAGTTTAACCTCCTCATTCTAATCAAAAACTTGGAAGATATCGACCTTCCGCGTGCCAATGTCTTTATACGGTGCATATCACTCTTCTACTAGTTGTGCTTCATTCACATGTGTTCCAGGTACAACTTGTTCGAGAGCCAGCTTTCCTATACATTTGCTTGTGCGCATACAATGGTGCCTGATGGACATCTTATACATATGGCTGAGAAAGGGAATGACCTACATCGCCGGATTCTTCAAGAGTATAGCGGTCCAGCTGTTGATGACAAGTGGATCGAGGTGGTGTCACAAGGGGGAAATTCCTCAATACCATCTTGTCCATTGAAGGAAACTGGCAACCCTTACCGCTCGGACGAAGAGACAGCTTCCAGGCCAGAGGTCTCAATAGGAGACCCAGTCAATGGTGGTCGATTATTTGAAGACGATGCCTTACTTGCTGTGTTCCGCATCGCTACAAGTCTTCAGCGCAGCATTACAAATCCATCTCCTCACCCTCTGTTTGTTGTCCATCCCATACCCATACCCAGCATGGGTGGGGTTCAACAATTCGTGTGCACTGTGACACTGCCGCCTGGACTGCCTTTGCAGACGATTCAGGGTCCTCCACGCTTAACGCCCACCCATGCACGTCGCTCAGGAGCCTATCAATTTTGCCTACAATTATTTGAGCTAAGCGGTCTGGACTACCGCCTGATCTATACCCCACGTCGGTCTGACGAGACCGCTTACGCGAACCCTTCCCTATTGAAATCAGATATGGTTTCTGGAAACAGTTGCTACATGCGAAAAAGGCCAGACTTCTGGGTCAACTCATTACAAAATTCTAAAGAACGCCTCTTCCCCGTCGTCGTTTCCGTAGGCAATCCAGAAGGCCCATCCGAACCTTATGCACCTATCATCATTCTAACACGTCAGCCATTACCTCATCTAGAACCCTTCAAATTGTTTTTCTATGGCGTTTTTGCCACTGTCAAGAATGCACGAGGTCCCGCCGTTAGCTTTGATGGCGAGCGTCTCAATGATCTTCACTCGTATACACTCAGAATTTGCCGCACGATCGCCAACAAAGCATTTGTATGTTCGATGGAAAAAATGGCATACTTTATTGCACCGCTACTTCCTTCCCAAGCCAAGGATGTCTCGTGGTCTAACTTGATCGACTTACACGATGCCATTGACTGGCAAGCTGTGGCACGAGCCAACAGCAACTATATCACGCGTTTCAGTTCCGATAGCCTACGAGACCCAAGCGAATTTGAGGATGCAGTCGTCCAGGATAGATTAGTCGAATTCACTCGACGATGCTATGTTGTCCGCTTACGACCGGATTTATCGCCAATGAGCAAACCTCCAGACAGCCCAGTAAGTGACCGTCATTGATGGTCAATCTACTGATCCTTGATCTATATCATTCCAGCGCGAGATGGAATATGCGAACATTCTGGAGTATTGCAGAGCGCGTCGCAAGGGCTTCCAGAGCCTCCAGGATAACAATCAGCCTCTAATAGAGGTATCCAAGGCTGCTACTTTACTAAACCGCCTGAATCCCGTCCACAAGCCTCTTATAGAGACCAACAAGACAGGTCCGAAATGTAAGCTGCTCCTCTAACTTTGGTAAACTGCGTAGCTGATACTGGGTAGATCTCATACCGGAGCTCTGTGGCAAGTGTACAATTCCAGCGAGGTGAGTGTTCTTGGCATGGTCCATCGCTATGCTCATGCAAAGGTCCGTGAACCAGTATATACCGCACTGCGTTACTTTTACCATCCATCACTCGACGAATCGATGATTTCTTGATTGTGAAGGAGCTCAATGCACACTTCTTCGCAAATATGATCCTGGAACAACATTTGCTGTCCGCCGTCTTCGCTCCCTCTGCGACCTTCGAAACAGACTACGAAAGGCTGGAGCTCCTTGGTAAGGTCTACCCGATCCTTATTGTGCACAATGCTCATGCTATAATGCAAGGCGATTCATTTTTGAAATATTTCAGTTCTGTTTACGTGTTCGTTTTTAACCCTGCTTTGAGTGAGGGCGCATTGCACAAGGCACGGCAGCACATTATCAGCAACAAGGTGCTCACGCAGTGCGCTCTTTCCATTGGTCTGCCATCATACATACAGGGAAAGACGTTCAGCTATAAATTGTGGCAACCTCCAAACTTCACGATTCAAGACCTATCTCTGCAGCATCTGGGGAGGTCCAACGATCTCACGTCGTCCAGTGGCAATGGTGGGATGGCAATTGATACCATGACACAGGCTCCCGTCAATGATATCAATGCTTCTACTATGCATTCGACCTCCCAGTCAAAGATGAAACACAAGGCCCCCGACGATAACATAACACAGTGGCTCGGAGACAAGGTGGAAAGGATATTTTATCTGTTGGAATTATCTCATTTATTTTGGTAGACGATCGCCGATGTCGCAGAGGCTATTATAGGAGCAGCGTATCTTTCTGGAGGTCGCGACGTTGCGCTCAGAGTGATCAAGGCCCTCCGATTACCTGTCGCTAATGTCGAACAATGGGAAGATTTCCGTCAGAAAGCTCTTGCTCCCCCCTCAAATGTCACGCCAAGGCTCCGCGTTGGCACTCTTTCGGCAGTGGAAGGGATCATCGGAGCTAGTTTCAAGTACCCACACTTGCTCTCTCAAGCTCTCGTATGTGTCATCTTTCTTCGATCACCATCAGTTGACCCTCTTATAGACTCATGGTTCAATTCATGGATACGAAAATACGTGCTATGAGCGACTTGAATTCCTGGGGGATGCAGTGCTAGATTTTTGTACGTAGTTCCTTCTCTGCGTGGCAATGGTTTGATTTGCATTCGCAGTGGTAGTACGACATGTCTTTAACAGGGATGACCACATGTCCCCTGGAGCAATGACACTATTGAAGGTGAATATACGCTTCGTACCTTGATTGTGATCTCACCAGACACTTCTTTAGTCCGCTATGGTGTCAAATTCAGCTTTGGCAGCAGTCTGCGTCCGGACTGGGTTACATGCATATCTTCTTTACGAGTCGTACGCTCTCGGAAACAGCATTCAGTCATATGCTGAGCAGCTGGAGACAAGACGCCAGGAAGAACATCAAAAGGCAGTCAGGGACGGGAGGCCTCCAGGGCAGTACTGGCTTGATATGGAGCCACCTAAGGTATGTTTACAGCTTGTCCCCGAGCAGAATGAACTGACACGCGACTATAGATTCTTTCTGATGTTGTAGAGTCGATCATCGGTGCACTTTATATCTCAGACGGCTTTACATCTGACGGCGTAGAATTGATGTTCAAGACAATCCTTAAACCTTTTTACGACCAGCATGTCACAATCAAGACATTATCGCATCACCCCACCAAAATCCTGTTCGAAATCATGCAGACTCAGGGTTGCCAACAGTTCTCCATCGAGAAACAAAAACTTGGTGAAACCGACGGAACTCGTTGTGACGGTAGGATTGAAGTAGCGTCCATGTGGAGCGAGCTGATGAGCCATCCTCTAGTTATTGTTCACGACATTATCCTAGCAAGCGCCACGGAGTCGACCGGGTATATCGCAGGGCGCATGGCGTCCACTGCCGCCCTCGATGCACTGGAAGGGGACCCCAGCTTTATGGCTCACAACTGCAGCTGCAGAAACCGAACACAGGTTGGAAAGAAAGACTACAAGAATAGGTTGGAAAAAATGCTGGCTGATCTTGAGGAGGGGCAGAACGCCATGACTGAAGAAGATCATAATGATGCGATGGAGGTTAACTAACAACTGTTCAAACATTCATGAAGTTTGGTTCGAGTTCAGATTCCAGATATAGACATTGACAAGACGCAAAAATTGTGTTGTGTGTCGAATGCCCTACACAGTCTATGTTGCAGCAGACTTGTTTCTGTTAGCAAGTGTCAGTGTGGTTGTATTGATGGTATTGATGGTATTGAATAATCACGTACAATTGAAATTTGGCAGCCGCGAAAGGAATGCTGAACCCTGTTACCAGGAAAGCGGTGAGCTTGATACCGAACGATAGTCGTTTCTTTCCAGGCCACTCAAATGGCAAGTGCTAGGGAGGGAATAGATGGGGTGCTGAACGGGTGAAAGACGAAGGACACGTACATGATATTCGCCATGGCCATGCACAAAGCGTGCAGAGGGGGCGACACGAGTACGCGCAACTTGTGCACGCAGGGAGTGTGGTGCGCGGGCGAGCATTGGAGATCTGAGGGCAGTAATATTGTTGAGTCGGAAGAGCTCAAGTTAGAACCTAGAAGGTTTACCGGAACCACCCGCATTTCTTCCCACGGCTCTCCTCCCATTTGCAAATTGCAAGCTCGTCCTGACCAGTGATAATAGCCGTTTATAGAACGCTAGGCCAGTCCTCAAACCACGAACCTTCAACTTCCGATCACGATCTATCGCGTTCCTACCACTATAGACATCAAGGACAGGACGCTACATACCTAGAAATTCGTGGTATCTGGACATCGAACGCTGTCCTGTTTTATCTTTGACGATTGGTCATTGGGAAGCTTTACCTCTAGCGATGACGAAACAATAAGGGACGATGTTGGCGACACCTTGACATGCGGATTCACGTTTCGGGGTGTTTCATCCAGGAAGTCTCGGAGATAGGGAGAGCGCAACTCGATATGGGCATTTGCCCCTGGACTTGATGACTTTTACTGACCCTTCTGCAACAGGATCGCATCGAGCCTTCGAGAAGCAGAGGGTGAGTCTTCGCACCACCCTTCCAAGTGTCTTTTGAATCTGACAATTCCACTGGAGTCATCTATGACAGAATCTGCTGGTTGGGGCAAATATATCTCGTTGAGTGTGAGTGTATTTCACTCCTATCTCATGATCAGTACTTATTGAGTCGCAGACATGTATGCATGCTCTGCAGCTGTGATGCGATCATCCAGCTATTTGTGAAGTAATACAATTTCGTTCGAATGTTCGATTCAATGCTAATCCAACCCATATATCATCAGTAGCATAAAAGTCAATGCCATACTTAGTTGCTGAAGCATGGACCAAGGGTATAATGCCTGGAAGAGTTCGAGTAAGCTAAGTCCGTTGTGTGTCTCGAGTTCGCTTGCTGCTTGCTTCAAAAATTGTGCAATATTGCAACATTCTTATTCTAGCAGGTGAAGGTTTCAATCAGATTGGCTGACAAACAGGGTGGGCCAGAGTTGGGTTTTGGGTTTGAGCTTAGCCTTTAAATTTATGTGGGATGGGGGCTATCGAAAATACGCTGCACCTGGTGTAGCGTGCATTGTGTAGGTGTGGGTGAATCGTGATGCATGAACCAGACCGTTTACAGTCGGACTCTCGATGTTACTTCATACGGTGCGGGACATTCCGTCTCGACAAATGGTTTAGCTGCTCGCTGGGTCACACTGGAATCATTCCGGGTGCAGTCACGAAGTAAAGAGTTATCCCCGACTCCTAGCTGGGTTGTTAAGTGAGTAAATGTTTGTCGCCAGGGACAGCGGTTCAACAAGATAGGCCCCTATGATGTTCGGCCGTCAAGACCCGGATCTAATGAGGTTGTCACGTGTCACGTCACGGCATTAGTGTGACGATTGAAGGCAACGGCGTTTGGCGGGTAAAATTCAAGTGAATACACAATCTAAAGATGCAACAAGCAGCAGCTAAAACTATGTCTCAACATGCGCCCGCCAGGAATTTTTAACTTCGGCAACTTCTGCAGAACTGCAACAGAAGCAAGTTCATTCCATCCGCATCGGCTCGGAGATGACCTGGATGTACCACCACAGTCGCCTATAAGTCCTTGCCAGTGAGTCTTTCCGAGGCTAAAAACAAGATGCTTCAGCATATTTGGAGCACTGGAGTCCAAGGCTCATGGTGCATAGACGAGGAAAACACAAAGTTTGAGCCTCAGATAGGCAAAATTCCGGCTGAACATCATAGAGAGCTCTGGGGGCCTGGCTGAGGCGATATTATTACTACGCTCTCTTAGGCACTGCTCCGATCACCGAACTGCTCACCTGCCACTATCAGCATTCATTGGTTGGTCACCTGGAGTCCACTCCTCAATTTTAGGCGGCCAAAATCATGGTTCAGTACGGTAAGTGGTCGGATTGTGTGCCTCTAACCGAACAACAGGGCTAGGCCTAGCTGGATGGATCATCATTTAGGTTTAGGTAGAGTTCTGTGGCACAATTCGCGCAGAATTATCGAAAGGTTGTGAGTTGATAATCGAATGGTTAGCGAGAAGTCACAACTCATTATCGCTGCGTTTATAGGACTGTGTTCGTAAGAGCGCGTCTCTTGGCAGAATTTATAGGCTATAGAGTTTCGTTCCTCCAATTTCCTGCAAGGTCTCGACAATAACATGTTCGTAACCGACGAGGATGCTGGCATGCTTGCGCGAGAAGTACAAGATTAATTTCAACTCGTGCCTTCCAGTTGCCTCATGTTTGTTGTTCTGTAAGATAGGAATCTGTCAGCACGACTCAGTGACTTCCCCACGTACGCACCATAAATGGTTATCTTGAGAACATCAAGATAGCAAGTTTACGTTGCATGATGGATCAATGGAGCGGATGTCGTACGACGAGGACAGCAAGCCCTTAGATGAAAAGGGGACTTACGACAGTGTATGTGCATGTCTTGATGATAACACTCTGTGTTAACTGTTGTTTGTATGGCATGCTAAATCAGCTTCGTATGCAGGAATATCAGTGGCGGAAATCACATGAGCCTATATAGAATGTACGGCCATCAATCGATTTACCCAGCCGTTATCATGTGCACACAAGAAAGCTCGTCTTATATGTGGGTCCCAGGCCAACTTCGGAGAGCAACCTACTGTTTCTGCATGAAGTGGCGTAAGGCCTTCAACTCTTACGTGAGTCAAATCTACATATCAGATAACACAAGCCTGTTCCCTGCCACCGGTAGCGTCCCGAAGAATCTCAGAATCACCCACATCAAGGCTGCCTCGGAGACCCATGGCACATACATATCGGACAATAGCACCCAGAAAGGTCGTAGGAACCTGTCGCTTCACCTCGGCCATGCCTTCTATTGGAAGTTGACGATTCATCTAACCTAAACAGGTAGGTACTCGATGACTATGAGCCTCCCTGCTGGGATATCACTGGTCTAGTGCTGGCAATGACACTGATTGAGCTTGGTATCGTTTTGCCAGATGCTGTACCCAAATGAAGTCCAACACGTCCTTGCGGCACTCAAACCATGAAAACTATACGATGCAGCTTTTTGTGCGTCAATGACGTGACGGCTGCCGCGATTTGAACCACAAATGCACATTTCACCGTGATGGCGGAGCTTCGCTACTTCCAGTTCTGCAGCAGATTCACCTGCTAGTGTACTGCAACACAACTCATTGCGCACGTTCCCCGTCTTAGAAATTTGCGATAGCCCTCGTTTGCCCAGTGGCGAAGGTACCTATCAAGATTATTTTTTTTGGTTCTCGTTCGAAGATGCATCCCAAAGGGCAATGCAAAAAACAACGGGCCGATTGTTTGCATTTCTAGGGAAGTGGCTTCTGAAAGGCCTTTTGTTTCGCATATGAATTTGTAAATCATTAGGTGGAAAGTTGCTGTACAGTGACTGTAGAATATTAACGGTGAATGTTTTTTTTTTTTGCAGTGCCGGCAGAGAAGCAAGACGTATGGCGATGCAAACGAATATGAATATCATTTTGAATTATTTTGCTGTGCCCGCAGCTGGGGTCCTTGGATGCTTCTGATTCGTGATACCCCAGGTTCGAAGATCTGGTATATACACGTGTTCGTACTTGGCAAGCACATGCGGCGTTATCTTATCAACAGATGATCTCTGTACACGGCTAAAAGTATTCACTGTTCGGTGGAGCATTTCTTCACGGACGCTCTTGGCATCGCTCTTCACATACACTTTACACCATGGCATCCCTATCAACCCGCATTGTCATACGTGCTACGAATCGCGAACTCGATATTCCGACTGGCCTGTTCATCAACAACGAGTTTGTTCCCTCCGCGGATTCCCCTAATGATCTTATCCAGTACGATCGTTCGCATCTGCCTGATAATGATCGCAACTTATTTGAACCATGCAGCCTAGTCAATCCTGCGACAGAGGAGACTATATGCTCTGTAGCAGCTGGTAAATCCCATTGCTCTCAGATCTACTACGCTAAACTCAATGACTATCAGGCTCGGCAAAGGACATAGACATAGCGGTCGCGGCGGCTCGCAATGCTTTCAATACCACATGGGGGAAAAATGTGACTGGATTTGAAAGGTCTAAGCTCCTAAATAAGCTGGCAGATCTTATAGAGAGGGATCAGGATATTCTCGCAGAGGTCGAATCTTTGAATAACGGCAAGCCATTCAAAATCGCGAGGTACGAAAATATATCTTCTTTCCGTCTTCTTTCTCAACTGAAATTGACGTTGATTATATCAGGGATTTTGATATCGGGGACACTATCCAATGCTTGCGGTACTATGCGGGGTGGGCCGATAAAATAACCGGACAAGTATATGGAGCACCTTTACCGAAAGAACTTGTATTCATGCTTTCTATTCTCAGACCATCGAAGTCGACAACAAAACAAAGCTTGCTTTCACTAGGCACGATCCTATTGGGGTTTGCGGACAAATGTGGGTGGTTTCCATGTGTTCCCTTGCACATGTTCACAGACACGATATAGCATTCCATGGAATTACCCAATCAATATGTGGTATGTATTTGACTGCGTAGATCTTGGAGATCGAAACATGACGTTTTCGTCAGGGCATGGAAAGTTGGCCCTGCCCTTGCATGCGGATGCACGATCGTTATGAAACCTTCTGAACTTACCCCTTTGACGGCTCTCATGTTGTCAAAGCTTATCGCTGAAGCCGGGTAGGCGATACGCTCATCTTTGATATTCTTTCTGACCCCAATTTTAAACTAGTTTTCCACCAGGCGTGGTGAACACGATTCCTTCCCTGGGATCTGTTGGCGGTGCGGCCTTATCGGCGCATATGGATGTCGATAAGGTTGCGTTCACTGGGTCTACAGTAACTGGCCGCAAGATCATGGAAGCCGCGGCCAAAAGCAATTTGAAGAAGGTGAAATTAATTTCAAGGCGCCAATTCAGTTAATTCGATTAATATCATGTGTCTGAAGGTGTCTCTGGAGTTGGGTGGCAAGTCACCCCAGTTAGTTTTCGAATCCGCGGATCTGGAGCAAGCCGCAAACTGGGCTTGTCTCGGTGTTCTATACAATACCGGCCAGGATTGCACGGCAGGATCTCGTTTGTATGTTCAGGACACGATCTATGATAAGTTTGTCTCGCTTCTCGTTTCTAAAGCCAAGGAGCTCGTGATCGGCGATGGCTTCGACGAGAAGAGCGGTGGTGGACCCCTGGTCGGTTAATCATAGGGATCGCACCATCCACATCTCACACCCTTTACCAGGTGTCCAAAACTCAATTTGACAAGGTTTGGCGATACATCGAGAGCGGCCGGGCCCAAGGCGCAAAGGTGGCTTTGGGTGGCCAAAAGCGTCCGGGCAAGGGTTTCTTTGTCGACCCTACAAGTAAGTATCCGTAGCTTTCGGAACATTGCCGCCACCGCTGATCGATTCCCAGTTTTTACGGACATAAATGCGAACATGGATATTGTAAGCGCCAAAGCTGTTTTCCAGAGTACTACTCCACGCTCACGTTCATGCGAATCAGGTCCGAGATGAGGTGTGCTTCCGATGCTGGCAGGATGCCCACATCCTGCGGAACAACCCTGAACATCTAATAGTAATGTTGACTAACAGATCTTTGGACCGGTGCTTGCAGTCGGCCGATTCAAAACTGAAGAGGAAGGTATTTCGCTAGCCAATGACACATCCTACGGCCTTGGTGCTGGTTTACACTCCAGTGCGTAGTTCTCCTGGGTATCTGATTGGCACTAAAATATTTCCGAAACTTCAGACGATGCAAGCCAGTGTATGCGCGTCTCGTCTGCTCTTGAAGCTGGAACGGTATGCCCTATGTCGCTCCGACATGTTCCCTAATTGACGGTATCCAAAGGTTTGGGTCAATCAGTACAATTTGTTGAACAACAATGTCCCGTTCGGCGGGAAAAAGCAGAGTGGCATCGGTGAGGAATTATCCCGTATAAAGAACGTTCGATAGGTCTGACTTTGCGAGTAGGCCGTGAACTTGGAAGCTATGCCCTTGATGAGTACACTTCGGTCAAGGCTATTCACTGGAACTTCGGAGAAAAGCTCGATTGGCCGCTGTAGTGGCAGGAATGACACCACCGAATCTAAGGATCATCGACGATTGTATTTTTACCTGTACGATATTGTAGCTGGCCGCCATTGAAACGATGTTTGTACTTTGAGATTTTCCACAACTTCGTTATCGCAGAGTGACGACACAGACAATGATATTACTAAGAGTTCAATCGACGGATTGCGCGAGCGGTGGGAATGGTGGACTGATGGGGGTAACCTCATGTTGGGGCGTTCGTGTAGAAGGGGCAGGGGTATCATACACAGTATTGATAGACATAGATTGTATTTTCAAATAAACTGACAATGGGAAGAAATCATTCCTCTTCAGGCAAGCGCCCGAGGGTCGCGATAATTTGAAGTCGGAAAGTTCGTTCATACTGACTCCCATGAGGTATGGAAATTTGATAAGGGGAAAAACATCGTTCAAATCTTAGCTAGGGAAGCATACAACGACGAGGCAAGTAGGTACATAACTCAAAACTCAAAACTGTCCATTCGATCGAAGAACACTGCTGCAGCAGTCATAAAAGCCCGCGTCATATCTACACGGTCGTGGCATTAGTCAAGGAGGGTAGCATTAGCGTACTAGCCGACCGGCTATTATTAACCCTGTCCGCCAGGATGGGTTGATGGGTAAGCAGACATGCCTCCACTCCCTGGACCCATGTCAACCGCGTGACTTCCATTGGATGGTCTGACAAAACATTCAGCACAGGAATACGTAAAGGAAAGTGTACTGACACATTCGGCTGGACAAAATCATTCAACCAGCCGGGTGGGACTGGTAGGGTACTAAACGTGGCCAGGTACAAGGGATTGCCCTGATGGAGCGAGGCATCCAGGTGACCAGAAGCGTCTGTGGAGGGTGTGAGTGCCGCGCAAGAAGTATAAGTCTTAGCCGCACCAGCATTCATGGACGTGGTGGATGCATTGTGATGGACGACAGCGACGGAATCATCGTGCGGAGCAGTCGGATTGACCTCAGCGTACACGCATGATCTACTAGTCTCGGAGCACCGGTTGCAGATGCCTAAGGCTGGGTTAAAGACACACTGACAAATGATAAGAGGTTAAGAATGCAAAAGTCAGAAAGTCAGAAAGTCACTAACTTTCCTCTTGAGCCTCCTGCATGATGTACAGGCTTGAGGGGCTCGATGCTGCATCGCAATCGCACTTGCGCTCATCACTGGATCCATGAAGATATAGAGGATGTTCGCGCTTCTTATATAGCAACAGAAAAGTGACAACGAGCTATGCTTGCAGGACTTGATTGGAACCGACAAAGGTGTGGTTTCGGCGAGGTGAGTGAATGGCCGGATCTATCATATTTCCACTTGGGGAATGGTTGCTCATTGTCAGGTTGTGAAACGAGCCGAAGTTATTCTTACCACCAGGACATGCAGGGCGGACGCTTGTCGCCTGGCAGACCCTGTAGGATTCCATAACCATGCCCCTTAAGTTGAGACAATTAATGTTAGAGCAGGAAAGGATTACAATACGCTCTTGCAACGACCACTGACTTCTTGAGGAGGGGCGAGGAAGATGAATGAACTGGAAAGCGGCAGTAACCCCAATTTCCAGAGGCCCTTGGCAGAGATGCCAAATCTGTCCAATGGGACCCTGCGCACAAACGTTAACCTGCAGGCTTACTGTATTCAGCTCGACAATAGTAAAATTGACGTATGTACTGGGTATTGCAGTGCCGTTAACATGCATCTTGGGCGATCGCAAGGAGATACGGATCCGTCACGAAACACGGTCCACACGAGGTGATTGAAAGTTTGAGCTTGAACATTGCCATAAATGCAATACCTGGCGCCTCGTATAAGCGCTAGGAACAGCAGGTGTTCACGAGTACTGCATGCTGACTTGGGCACATGGCAGGATGGGTCTTGTAGTTGAACGAGTGGTTCATCAAAAAAATTTGCAACAGACGGCTGACCGCGGAATTCTGGTGCTTCGATCATGAACGCTGGCATGAATAATGATGAATGAATTCCGCATCAAGTCCACTCGGTGAAATTTTAAGACGGGACGAAAGAGCGAACTATCCTAATTGGTTGACTTGATGCACAGCCTCATAAATCTTACATATACGGTGATGATCGAGGTTGCCGCCGGTGTGATGAAAAAGGTACAAGTCAATTTCGACTGGGGTACGAATCAAACTCTGATTTCTCCAACCTACATGAGACGCTCTCCCCAACCAGCTCTAAGAAGTTTGTCATTAGTCACATATCCAAAGATAAGCGAAATGACTTGGGCGTACCTATTGCATACTAGAGTCACCCTGAAAGTAGCCCCAGTCCCCGTAAAAGGGCGCTACAGTGGTGGGTTGCGCTTGAACCGCGGAGGCCGTCAGGCTACATTGGACTCCCCGTTTCGCGCACAGTGCGCAGGGCTGAGCCGGACGGTTCTTGTCGTATTCGCACTTTGATGCTGATGATTAGCTAGACTGCAAGCGATGCAAGGAACCAAAAGTTGCCAACTCTTTTTCTAGCGTTGCGACATGCCTCGCACGCATGAGTCGCCTTTGGACGCATCACGATAGGCTTGGATGAATTTCCTTCCATATGGGCAGTGAGTTGAGTGTTTAGGTGGGTTGAAATTGGTGTGTTCGCGTATTTCGTTAGGTTAAATTTAATGAACTCGCTGGGATCTTATACCAGGGACGCTGCAGTCATCTGCTGACTCGGGAAGTTGATGCCAAAGAAAGTAAAGAACACGACTTATCATGCCGCAAATAGAGGAAATAGCTACCAAGATCAGTTGCCAGCGGAGCATGAGACACTTGAGAATGGTAGCCTGTCCCCGGAACGGGTGGAATATACTTCCGGTATCGGTCTCCTAAAAGACAGGATGCCGATCTGTTTGCATGTAACCCGTTTCTCATTGAAGATTAGCGTATATCGATCCACACGGCTGCAGCCTGTTCATCAAGCAACCCCATCACGACCCTGTCAGAACTGGTTTGATGTGCGTAAACGCTGCCTTGGAATATGCCACCAAGTTTACGAAGACAACTTAATTTAATGCAGTGGCCGTATTCAACGGGCATCTACGATGCATCTCCAGGAATCAAAATCTCTACTATTACAACGCGATGCAACGCACGTGAGGTTAATTCTATAGCGCCAAATAATCCCGAACTTCCTCCTCGCTGAGTTTGCGGAAAGTTGGCTTAGGTCGGCCTGTTTCACCGCCGATTTTCCCAGCTTCGAGCTCCTCGAGTGTTGGGACAGTAACAACACCAATTTCTATCGTCTTCTCGGTCATCTGACCCTCAAAGCCCTCTTTCAGCGTCAACAGAGCAGTGTGAATTGCGTCCTCCAAACTTATGTCGTCGTTATATCTATAAATGATCGCGAACTCAGCGGAAGAGAAATAGATGCGGCACATAAGCCTCACCGCTTCTCCAAAAACGTTTTGGCATTGACCATGTTTTTCCCAATAGCACTGGCCTTCCACGCCCAGAAAGATCCCGAAGGATCAACCTGATATAAACTTGGGCCACGGTTGATGTCCCATCCTGCGACAAGTAATGACACGCCGAAAGGTCGGACTCCTCTAGAAAAAGAGAATTAAAAACACGCATGATCCTTTGTACATACAACCACGAGGTGTATCTTCTTACCCAGATTGAGTTGCCTTCTGCATGACAGTGGCGATCTCCTGCGTCAAGACCTTTGTGGGTGGATACTCTCCGTATATTTTCCAATATGCTTGCGCACTCTTTCGTGCCCTTGCGATCAAAACGCGGAAGTCAGGACCCATGCCTGAATACACGATCCCAATATTTGGGCACACTACTGCCACTTTCTCGATCATGGAGTCGTCTATTAGAATGGAGGACGACTTCTTCTCAGTAGCAATGACAATTCCGTTGGACGCTGCGAGGCAAAATCAGCTTGTGATATGGAACGAGAGTAAACAAAGCACCTTTAATGCCGAGACTCGTTGTGCCCTGAGAGACAGCAGCCAACGCATGTTCGATCTGAACGAGTTTACCACTTGGCGAGAATACTGTAAGGGAGTAGCTAGCCACAAAATGTAAGAGAAGCAGCAAGATCAGCGAAAGGAATATGAACCTGTAAGCGCCCCCATCCGCGTTGGCCATTATGATATGTCGGGATGTGTATAGCAGATGAAGAATGACTTTGATGGGGAATAAAATGATACAGTTGAAACCTGAAGAACGCGTTATGTGATACTGCTACTGGTACACGCGTCGTTCAGCCTCAGAATTCAACAGACACAAACAACCACATGGAATTTCAGCTTACTATATTAATATCGATTGACCATCATGTACTAAGGCAGGTACTAAATGGGGCTTTTGCTCCAGTTCTTCTGCAGGTCACGTACAGGATGTACGTACGTACGCTGCATGTTATCCAAAAACTTCGACGGCTTACGTCGCTTGTACTAGTAGCTACTTTTACGATGTCGGAATCCTCATCCTTTAAATGACCGACGGCGTCGACAATGGCTCAAACTTACAGATACCCTTGAGATACCCTCACATAAGTTCATCTACCTTCCAGCTGCTTTTACCTTGTTCGAAAGGTGCACGAGCGCTAGAAGCTTCGCTCATTGATCACTGACGTACTGTCACGTCTCTTTCAGATTGTGCATAAGTTACCTCAGAATAAATATGGTGGGTCCACTGTCGAGGCCTTCACTAGCGTTATTAAATTCACAATTGTTTGATGCTTGTGTTTGATGAAATCCTCATAGATTCAAGTGTTCCAATGCGCAAAAACGTATCAGAGTCTGGCAGTGTGGTTATCTTTATTCCTGCGCGAGATCCTCAGTGTTTTGAATGATGTTCTGAACGAGACAAAAGCAGGCTATGCAGCCGCTATACTGGTATTGGCATAACAATTTTACAAAATATAGCGCTGTATCAGCTTGGGTATGAACATCCCCGCTCACCGTGACTAAAGTGCCCAGGTAAATGCATAGCTATTGTTGAAATTACTCTTTGCGCGAATCTCACTGGATTCATGGTTGTCTAGAAGTAGGAAACCGCCAGGGTAGCGGGAATGATGGGAATTGTGCTGGTAAAGAGCATCGCGGAGCTGGAGATGATCACGATCAAAAATTGGAGCACTGATTCAGGACCACGCGATGAAGAGTAATGGAGGGTCGCGAGAATTACCACGGGAAGGATTACGAGGGTCGTGCTGGCCCACAGTATCACAAGGATCGTGGAGAGGCTTGCGAGGGTCGGGCAATGTTGTCAGCCCGAGCTCGACGGGTGAATCAAATCTGTCAACCAACAATGATGTTGGTCAGGTGTGAGGTTGTCAGAAGTTAGAACAGAGTCACATCCTGACAGCAGAACAACAATTGCTCCGGTGAGCAAGATGGGAGGTCGATAGAGGATGAATACACTCAGTGACAAGATGTTCGGTGCCGTGCAAGGCTGGGAGTGGCAGGGGTACTAGCCAAACAAATGCCATTTTCGTCGAGCTGATCACTCTACTGTACTGGAAATTCAACCATCTGAAAGGCGGTTCGTATCATCCAGAAGTAGCTAGAACATGACCCTGAGGTGACACGCAATGCGTGTAGGCTTTACGGACTTACTGGAACAGTACTAGCGAGCCCGATGCAGGACTCGGCCTCACTCCTGTCCGTCTCGTGAGCAGAGCCAAATCCATGTTGGCACGTATGTAATACAATATATCGACTATCTTGTTTGAGTCCGCCTCGCACATCTCATATTATCTCAGTTGGGCTGATCGCGGAACTGGGATTAATGACGCAGACATCATACTTCGTCCGGCATCTTACTTTTATTCGCTAACCTTTAAGGGTGTTGTGCGTAGGTATGGTTGCTATTAGCAGAGATGCGTCAATATTTAGCAACGGGTTTGATGTCAAACAGTCGTACCTTGTGGAAGGTGACCTCAGGGAAGAGGACCTTGGCCTCATCATTGGCAACGGAAGGGTGGACAATGACGTCTTCACCCTTGTTCCAGTTGACTGGCGTGGTTATGCGGTGTTTATCGCCAAGCTGCAAAGCTGGATAGACTGAGTGAGTATGTGCCAAATAGTCACGCCACGATGCTCACAGTCTACGACACTGGAAGCAGTTATTCATGTCAGGTTGCGACTCCAAAAATTTGACAGACTCACCGGAGAATCTCATCAAAGTTTCGTCCGGTAGAAGCCGGATATGCAATGGTCAAGCGAATGACTTTCTTGGGATCAATCACGAATACAGTACGGATCTTCAAGTGGGTTAATTACGATAAAGACTCGACTGATGTTCGAGCGTACCGTAAAGGGAAGACCCTTTGCATCACGGTTAGTCGCATCTTGTTCATCAAGCATATTATAGAGGGTGGAAATTTTCCGGTCCTCGTCGGCAATCTACACGGTGATATTAAAGACTGTATCAATCAGAATATTGCTATACGTACGATGGGGAACTCCACTTTGGTTGGTCCGTATCTCGCGCCGAAGTCGTTAATATCTTCGACCCACTTGCTGTGGTCTTGGAGGCCATTGGCAGAAATTCCAATGAGTTTGACATTGCGCTTAGCAAAGTCACCAGCGCGGCGAGCGACCTCGCCGAGCTCAGTGGTGCAGACGGGTGTAAAGTCTCCGGGATGCGAGAAGAGAATCGCCTAGATGGCTACTTGTCAATATCCCGAGGTTCATCGCCCGCGAGATGCGCTCACCCAAGAGTTACCGATCCATTCGTGGAACTTGATAGGTCCAGTAGTAGTCTCTGCTTCAAAATCAGGGGCGATATTTCCGAGGCGAAGGGAGGGCATTGTGCTGATAAAGGACTGCGCAGATCAAGATTCAAAACCCCTTTATAATATGGGGGAGATTGCGTCTTAAATTCCCACGGCTGAGAACAGTGAGCTAAGATGATGAAAGGATGGCGGTGACATTGCGGTGGCATATGATGAATATATCACCCTATCATGAGCGTGATAAAAGTGGATTCTGAGTGCCTGACCTAATACACACATGACCATATCAGAAGTCGACGTAGGGCCCATGATGCGAATCCTTTTACTAGTAAAAAGCTATAGCGTGTAAAAGACTGTGGGGGTGGCGTTCCTGTTGCATCTGCAGTATCCTATCGATATCTTCGTCAATATCCTGGGAGATTTCGATCTAAAATTTCGCGACAAATGAGTATAGAACCATGATCTGTGGAAAGATGCAAAAGCAAACGTACTGCAGCGGCCAAATCCAGCATCGCCTTTCCAGCAATGAGCGCTTCCTCGTGGTTATCTTTGATCTCGATATTGATGATATGAACGGGCTTATTGAAATCGCCACCGCGACTGAGCAGGTCTGGGAGAACATATCAGTGAGCTACGAATTTAAAAACCGGTACCAACGGCACCCACCGTCACAAACAGCATCAAAGCAACGTTCTTCACATGTAATAACTACGTCTGCAACTGTCTTGCTATCCTGCCACCGTTCTGGAGCTAACTTTATCCGCCTATTACGATCAAGCATCTGCAGAAGTCCATTTGCGGTGTACCTAGAATGAATTCGTCAGACTCAGGCCATAAGGCGATATAGCGGACTTGCAATTTCGGGTCTTTCGCATTGAGTTCTTCGTATATTGAGTTATATGGTGTACCAAACGAATAAATATTAGGCTTGTCTATTGATGGTCCAGGTAGGCGCACGGCAGAGCCCGTTCCGTAAGAAATCACTCGGTACCCGGCCTTCCTTCATGTTTTTGGCATTAGATGAAATGAATGATGTTAAAAACGTGTTGTGATACGGACTGCAAGACATGATGACCTTCCATGGAACGGTTCTGTAAAGATCATGTAAGGCTTTTTCGTGATTGTTGCTAAGAACGCAAACCCACTTGATTACTTGCACACACGACGCAAAAGAGTGGCCTAGGTTTGTATGCAGAATATCCTGCATTGTTTGCAGGAGCCGAGGGGCCAGCGATGGCGTTCTCGGAAGCTGCATCAACTTGCTGCACGAGAACATTGGGAACCATGGACTGTGAAACCATATATGCTCCGTTTGCAGTCCATTGTGTCGCGCCTTGTAGTGACCCACTTTGTTGTTGGGGCGAGGGAGTGGGCAAAGTAGATGGTCCTCGCTGCAAACGCGGGTCCACGCGTGCCAAGCGCGGATCGCGAGCTCGACGTGGGTCCATGGGTAGTTCTGGACACGATATTGTTAGCCTTGGTATGATGTTAGTTGACTGGCAGTAACAGCGTCAGCAGTATCTAGAACACTTGATAGTCTCCAACTCGACCCAGCAACTTTAATGGGTTGTGCGGGTCGATGAAGATTCCACTCTGAATCATCATAGCGTACTAAACATGCAATATTTGCTCACCTTCCGGGGTTTGGCTAGGTGAAATGGCGATTAGGTCGTGTACGATACAGAAAGGTCACAAAAACAATAACAAACACATCGGGGTACAAGGTCACCGGTCACCGGTCACGCGCACGCTTTACGCCGATATTCGTACGTATCTGCTTGAGAATCTGCCGGTGGGTAGGCTTGGGGTTTGCCAGATGTGCATGGATCGTCGCTGGTATCACAATGTCGCCGTGTCGCCGTGCGTAGTAAATGTATTCGAGCTGGGACGTCACACTCACTCTTGAGCTTGCAGGACACCTCTAATTTCCATAATGGATTGCGTATCATGTATTCGCGAACCCACGGAAGACGATATCCTTTTGATCCATCAGACCACGATGGCTGATGAGGAGGCAATCCAGGAATTGGACAGCGAAATGACCTTATTGTATTCTGTTCTGGAGCGCCTCCGCTTGCAGAAGGACAAGCACCGGGAAAATATACGTCGGGCCCGCTCATTGTTAACTCTTGCTCGCCGCCTACCTCCTGAGCTACTAGCTCGCATATTTGAAATATGTGCTAAAAGCGGTTGGACGCGTGCGCCTGTGGTTGTTTCTCAAGTATGCTCAGCTTGGAGGAAAGCCGCAGCATCTCCTCGTGTATGGTCCTATCTTTTCCTTGACTTAAGATCGGGGAATCCGACCGGCAAAGTGGTGTTTTGGTTGAGTAAAGTTCAACACGCGCCATTGCATATAACTTTGGATATCCCTCTCGAGTCACCATCATTGGAGGAGGTTTTGAGTTTACTCATTCCTCGCTCCAAGCAATGGCACACCCTTATCATCAAATCTGTAGACTCCACAACAATGAACTACGTCCTTCGCCGCTGCAATTTCCCGTTGCCTGATTTAAGGCAACTCGATGTTATCACTGAAATGGAGGGATCTCAGGGAGATCCTGTGAATATGTCATCTCTTCAAGACGCTTCGCGTCTATCTCGATTGCTCATCGAACAACCAAATCTTCCACAATGGAACAACTTTATGAAAGTCACGAAACTGCACATTGTACTCTCCTCTTCAACGTTGTTCGTACCCTCCATAAATGCCACCGACTGGATCGAAATGTTGCAGGCCTTACCAGAGTTAAGGGACCTCACTCTGGAGCTCTCTAACCCAGGAACACGCACATACAATGATAGCCAACGTGCTGTGGATCTTCCTCATCTGGAATCACTGACACTCCACGTCTCTCCTGAAGTGAACAGAATCCTTTTGACAATGCACACACCTGCATTGCGTCAGCTCCACCTGCGCTGCTCATCCGACCCTCTCGCACGCCCCCACATGCCTTCTGGCGCTCATTTGTGCCGGTTTCTTGAGTCTTCCCCTTGTGTTCAGCTTCTAGAACTCTATGATGTTGACGTGCAGCGCATCGATTTCGTGCGATGTTTCGAGCTCCTTCCGAAACTAGAGGAACTTCGTCTGCACGACAGTGACATTGCTGATGAACAACTGCGGCTGCTACACGGGGATACCGGGCATTGCCCAAACCTTGCTCGTCTTGACTTCCGTTGGTGCAATTATCTAACTGGAAGTGCGCTCGTGAACCTTACAAAGAGCCGGCTGCCACAAAACGAAAGCGAGGATCGAGGGTCATTCACAATGCCACAAACGAGGCAGATTAATGAAGTGGCTGTTATCAACTGCCTACACGTCAAAGAACAGGATGTTCTTGATCTAGCGGAAATGACACATTGTAGGGTCCTGATAAGGTCGGACGAAGATCACTGTTGTGAGCATACGGTCTCGGTCTCTTGAAAAGTATACTGACGTGATCATCAGACAGAAGGGGTTGCTGCAACAACGAGAGGTATAGGCAACGACTGCGGTTACGCCACAACAATAAACTACCGAAACGAGTTATCCTCTGATCATGGATGAAACTTCGCTTTGAGAGTTTGTACAATCGGGCTGAGATACTAGAATTTAGATTTCAAATATACAATGTAATACCAATACAAGTACTGTTGGTCTCAAACTATGGCAAGCAGTAGTAGCCAGTGTACCATCCGCCTCAAACAAGGACCAGTCTGACATCAATATTCCACGCGTTTGAAAACCTCTTCCGTCAAAGCTGCAAGTAAAAGCAGCGGTACTGAGGTCTATATAACTTTGTCGTGGTTGATAAAAAAAGAAAACTAGGTTGTTTCCACCCTTTATATGACCTTGGCACGTGACCCTCGGCAACATGCGGCCACTGCGTTGGTCAACCTAGTTGCAATTGTGCTCATCTTCCGTCACCGTCACCCATTAGTACTGTCGTTGTACAGCGATTATTTATGGGTTTCATCGACCGTACCACAGACTTCAAAGATGTCCTTCAAGCGAAAGGCGTTGTCGCACAAGCCAAAAGACGCAAGGCCTCATATGATGTCCCTAACGTGAATGTATTTGGAAAACAATATTTAGAGGAAGCCTATACAATTGTATGTCGCAACAATGTGTCTTACGTCGAGGTTATCTTCTAAACTAATTGCACAGCTCAACCATATTGGCACTCTCACGCGTATGCTTTCTAGCATACGGAAGCCTTACCTGAGTGTAGACACACATGCCGTGCCACTCTCGCGACATGGTTCCGTTGCCATCGATCTGAGCGACTCTACAAAATCGTGGTCGGGAATACGTTACCTCACAGACGAGGAGCGGGACCAAGTTGACCTGCAGGCACGTGTCATTCTCAGTAGATGCGCAGACAGAGTCAAGGAAATGGAGACACTCGAAAAGCGTGCGGTCTGTTTCTCGCCGTCGTTCTTGAAACGACCACTGAAGATTAATTTTTTTCTACAGGTCGTGCTGAGCTCGCTGCAAGTAACGTGAATCCCTTGACACGCTTCCTGCCCGCCCGTCTGAAGAGCAACAATTCAACAATACTTTCGGATTTCACAGCGGCGCACCACTCCAGTATAACGTGGTATCTCAGCAGGCGTCTTACAGAGGCCAGCCAGAATCAAAAAGAAATGCAGGAAGAACGTGTTAAGCGTCAACTTGAACGCACGCGAACTCTAGGATCCAATGCAACGCAAGAGGCAATGGATATCGTCTCCAAGGGACCTGTGCAACATAAACAACCCATTGCTGGAGGGGGAGACAGCTGGTTGGGAGGTGCTTCATCAGCACTCGTCTCAGGGATCGCCGCTACCATCGGGAGCGGCCGCCCTGTTACTCAACTGAGAACGCTTACTCCCGCCTCATCATTAGGTGAACTGGATGGAGATGACGATGATATTGAGCTTTCACAGTCTCAGATACTTCAATTCGAGACGGAGAATGCAAATATTCTCCGATCCGTCCAGGACACGCTCGAGTCCGTACAACAAGCCGAAGCACGATTGATGGATATCAGTAACCTTCAAATGGAACTGATGATGCATCTTACACAGCAAACGGAGCTGACTGACCAACTATACGAGGACGCGATTGCAACGACATCTACCGTGGAAAAGGGCAACGTGCAGCTGAGGGAGGCACGTAGACGTGCCAAGGACAGTCGAATATTCATACTTGTTTTCCTGATTGGAGCTAGCTTCTCCTTGCTTTTCCTCCACTTTTACTAGCGACTTATTATTCGTGCATGTGTGACATTCTGTAGTTAGATATGTGTAGTGATAATAAAGCTAGCTTAATTCGGTGTTCCGTAATTGATTGCATTTCACTATAGATTCCACTGCAGTAAGCTCACCAAGGGAGCGGGTGTGAAACTCTACGGAGAACTCAAAGAGTCAGATCCCAACAAAGGCGCTTCCTCTGCTGCCTCGAGTGCCTCTGCAGCGAGTTCGTCACGCTCCGACGGGCTGTCATGTAGACGCTTGATCTCCTTCTGCATGAGATGATAGACCAGCCTGTATAGGGTAAGTAGTCTGCTATTAATGGTGGTGACCTAGACACGAACGAGCTAGCTAGAACAGATATCGAGATACCGCCGACAACTAGAAGGCCGTTGACAATCTTTGTTTCTGTACGCCACGAATTCATGCATTAATGAAAGCGGAAATGCCATGACATATATTCTTACGGGTATCCATATGATTTCTCTGTTCGCCGTCTGAGAGTCTAGCAATACGAGATCCGACGAACACGTAAACCATAACCTTCGGGAGGGTAAACCAAGTCGCCATGAAGAACTGGAACAATGACACCGGCGCTATGCTCTAATAAGGAGTTAGATCCAAACCAGCAAACGACTCAAAAAACTTACTGCGAATAATGAGTTTGACCAAGCCCACGGTGGAAATGAAGAAACACGGATGAGAATAATCAAGGGCATGCCTCTTGATCGCTGTAGGTGTCTTCTGGTAAGCAAGTATGCCGAGGCTAATGAACACACTGACTATCACAGCTTCTAGAGCCTGCCATTTCTCATTAGTGGAAGTCCATGAACGCAGCCTCTTGCTGAACATGATTCGAAGAGTAACAAAAACTATTGCAGAGCCTGCCAGTGATCCAAATGCTGCAGGGAAAAAGCCTCGCAAACCGTACGTGAAACCGAACAAGTTGAGGAGCGTAGTATGTCCAATGAAAGGGGGGAAGGATACAGCGACTGAGGGGAATTGATATGTTTGAATTCATTGGATGAAAGTGCACTTACTCATGATAATGATAAGAATTGTGTACCCATAGGAAAGATGTCGGATGTCTTGAGCGAAATCGTACGTGAATTGAGCAATGCGAGCCGGAGTGACCACAACAATAAATGCGGCTGAGCAGAGATAGAAGAATAGGATGAACCATATCAAAGCCTGCAGCAACTTCGTAAGTTGACAAGAGAACAATACATTGTCTGACGTCACCTTTCCAATTAGACTGAGCTTTTGGTACCTCGAGCTAGCTGATTGTAGGAGGCCCTTGACAAAACGAGCCCCACTCGTGAGTGCGACTAACATATTTGAGCGAAAGAAGAATTTGGTGATTGCAGTGTTGTGTCAGGCAGGAACAGAGGGGACGGCTACTATCATGTAATACTCCACGATCGACCCGAGTAGCATAGTACCAAATATGGCAAAGCAAGTGAGCCGGATGTTTATTTGTTGTCGTGGGCTATATCAGTCACCAACACACCACCAGCCTGCATTTCCAGTGGTAGAGTAGCAGCAGTAGCTGGATGGAGAAATTTTCTTCCTTCCGAGTAATCAATTCAACTGTCGGGCTTGCTTTGTGCTCACCTCTTGTTTCATAGGATCCTGGAACTGGTATTCAGGTTAGTACTTGCACAGTCAACTTATCAAGCAGTGGCTCACTCTCGTACTCAGCCTTTCCTTGCGCCAGTTCCACCACAAGAACGTGACCTCTTCGTCACCATTTTGACGCCCATCAGAGCGGTCGTTGCTGTAACACGGACTGTCGTGATCATCGTGCTCATTTCGATCCATTTTGTCCTAGCTCATGTGTTCGGCTTTATCTGTGTGAGTGGCTGCAAAGTTCACAGTTACAATTTCGCTCAAGGACACAGCGTCCTGTTCCGCCATTACAAGATGTAATCTCGTGGCTAGGCACCGTCTTGCTTGCGCGCTTAGCACTCTATGTGATGGGATTTTGGTCAGTGTCGGCGGAGCTTATTGTTCGAAAAAGAGGGTCAGCGTCATGTTCGGTTGATTTTTGAGACAGTGCTCACAAAAAGTTCCAGAAAAATTCCTGAGAACAAGTGGAATCCAAGAGCAGGAGACCTTATAGTATCAAACTGGTCGTCTTGGATAGAAGTCCTTTGGCTGGCATACAAGTAAGATGCTCGATTGTGTTTGCAGTTTTTTCTGACGAGTCCTGTGAGATACAACCCATTATTTGTGTTGCCTGTTGCGAATGCACCCGCAGCGTCTCCCTCCAGAGATGCATCGTCAATATCGTACACTCCAGGACGAAAGACAGGGACCGGATCCGCAGCTATATCTTCCTTTGACCGCGTATTGAGCTCACCAGAAGTCATTCGCGGCTTTCGTCAGGTGTCTTTATTGGAGATAATATCTTCAACTGGCAAAACACCATCGGCCCCTTCCTCTGTGCATTTGCGTAGTCTTGATGATATTCGTCGCTCAGCTCGTAGACCCGTTGTAGTATTTCCTGAATGCACAACTAGCAATGGCAGGGGCCTGCTTCGATTCGCTGATGTCTTTAATGGCGCAAGTGTTCCTACAAAGGGCTACAACATGTTCTTGATGTCTGTCAGGTAAATCAAATTCCAACACCCGTCTTGTTGTATCTAACCAGTTCCAGATATGATCCCCCCACAGCGTCACAACCCTCTTTGTCGCACTCGGTCCCGGCTGCTACACTCAACCCCCTGCGACACCTGTTGCAAATTTGCACTAGTCTTTCTCCACAATCTATCTCAATCCGCCAACTTCCGCTCTCAGACTCACCTAGTTCTCAGCTTTTCATAGTCAATGAGGTGGTTCCTGAGCCGCGTTCTGATGTACTTGCCGAAGTCTGCGCTGTGCTTATAGCGAGAATGGGCAAGATGAAAAGGGTCGGTTTTGGATGGGAGGACAAATACGCTTTTTTGGACTTCTATCGTGGAAGGCGATGATAATCTGAGATGGCCTATTCAGATCCTATTCATCCATTTGGGTAGAAAACTCAGCGCTCAGCGGTCGTCTTCATGACGTCGTAGAGAACGGCAATACTAACTTACTCACGATCTCCCTTGCAAATCATTCGGTCTTTGGTTTGTGGACTAAAAATTACTGTATGGGTGGGCTTAAATGACAACTATTGAGCACAGAACCGGAGTCGCTTTATAAATAAGAGGTTTCGGATATCTGATAACTTGAGAACTGAATCAATGAGGAAGAAGCAAATCTCTAGATATCCGTCATGAGATCATAACTTTGGGACCCATCCCAAATTCCAGAATCCCGCATAAACGATCTCCATCGCTCATCCATACCTGACTCTCCAGAAAGGAGAAGGTCAGCAAGCTCATCGTCCACTCTCATGCTCGTTGGATCAAACAAATTGGATTGTGGAAGGGGGCTTTGAAAAGACGAGACTGACTCGGATGTCTGGGGGATGGGGGAGGGATATATCACAGGCGCGGAGCCTGGTGTTGTGAATTCGAGTGGAGGAGGCAAAGAAAATGCATCCCATTGATTTTGGAAGGTTGTAAATGCATTCCCAGTGCCCAATGTGGGATGTGGCATCAATGAAGGAGGATGCGTTTTCAAAAATTCCACAAGCGTGGGATGGACGTCAGGGACGGAATCTGGACTACCATCGTCAGACATCGAGGGGGTACTCGTGGTAGATTGCGGTGGATCTGCAGCCGACCGAGGAACAGACGATGGTACTTTCTTGCGGTTCTGCTGCGAAAGGATCTTGGTGACGAGGACACGAGTCTGCCCACCAAACATGGTAAGTTCGTCATCACCTCCCACCTCCGGAAGGAGGGAAGATAAACTGCCTTGGTTGTTAAATGTCGCTCCACTGCGATATTTTTCAAGCGCTTGATAGGCTTTCAGTTTGAGTTTGTTTAGGATGGCCTGAGAAATCGCATGAATAAGATCCATTAGTGCAGTAAATTTTGAATGATGCGCACCAAACCATGACGAGCGCGACTTGATGTCTTTGATCCCCGTGAAAATATTTCTACTGCAAGGTTCAATTCCTGCCATGCAGCAGGAGCCATAGTCGTCGATGGTGCTCGAGTAACAATGGATCCCACAATTACCTGTGCCTACTTGAGCATCATGCCATATACTAAACCAACTACGTACAGCTGCAGACAACAGATGGCTCCAGATAGTCCACCAACGCATAAAGAGGTCCGGGAACATTTGGAAGTTAAGGACAGTAGTCTTGATCGTTGCCGAGGCACAACGGTATGCAGCAAGGAATGATGGAGCATAGGGACTGCGGAGAGGATTTGTGGGAAAGTCAAGCAAGGCTTGTGCAAAAAAACTACGATGAATGAACAACATCGCTGTAAGGACGTCAGATGGGGCCGAAGGTCATTGCGTCTAGGGGGCTCACTCGTCGTTCTAAACTGGAAAAGAATGCGGCCACGAATATAAGCTGATGGTGTAGTGTAGTTGTCTTGAACGCTAGAAAGATAAAGGTTTAAAGGGGGAGGTAAGACTTTCTCGCGAACTTTTCTATCCAGTTCTAGGATAGTGCTGTAACTTGGAAGTTCTGCGCTTAGCGTTAATTCTGTGACTTGTGAGAATACGTCTCTTGTGAAAACATGCTTCCATCGCCAAACTAGCAAAGTAGAATGATTCAGCGAAATAAGAGCGGCAACAGTCAGAACTCACACCCAATCTCGACTTCTCCTTGATCATTCATAGTTGTCGTCTCGTCTTCAGGAAATTCGCAATCTATGTACGATAACCTGTTTGATGGAGGACGACCCAAAGTGAGACTCTGACCACATCGTCAAAACCATGTAAAGGTACAAGAAGTATCACTCACATGAAAGAGATCCGCAGAAAAGATTTCCCAGAATAGAGTACGTCGACGCTGAACAACCTTCGGGCTCATATTAAATCGAGAAGGGTCCCGGTCTATGCAAGGAATGAAGGCTGATGAAAACGAGGCCGAAGACAGATACTCACGAAGACCCATCTGAAAAAGATACGGTCAATGACATGTTCGACGGGGTCAAATAATGAACATACACTTTGAGCTAACTTGCTGGCAAGTGCAATGACAGACCACGCGCTGTGTAACGCGTATTGCTTGCCTCTGTTGCTGTAACAGTATCCCATTACAGCCAGAGCTTCAATAGTGTGAATAGTTGGCGATTCGAAAACAGAACGGAGTGATAATGCTACACGGCCAAGATGGAAATAGTCCTCTGCTTCCTGGTTACATGGTGGTAAAGTCAAATCCATGAGAGCACCCTGGGAAAAGACCATATAGAGCGCGGCAATTGTGTGTTCAGGGCACTCTGTTTTAGATTCAGATGTGTTATTTTGTGTCTCCTGAGCAAGAGCGTAAACAGGTGACAGAATGTCATCAATCAGTTCCTCTCGTCGGATTGGTTGAAATATCCAAGCAGCGTGCTCCATATATGTCTCGCAGAGTGCACTAGCCCGCGGGTACGGTGGTAGAAGACTTAACAATGAGCTCAGGATACTTTGACACTGATCATGGTCAGGAATACCAGTCAAACTGAAGGGGAGACTTGACTCCAATCGAGATACGTCCGCAGACATGCTTTGAAACTCGTCTGGTTGCAAGGATGAAGTGCCATCGATTTCAGCGCCAGCCTGCCAGGATGCGATAAAATTAACTGTCTCTAGCTTTTTTTGAGCCAACATACCATGAACAAGGTCTGTTGGGTTCAAGTTACTGTGACTAAGCATTCACTCGGAAAGGAAGCGAAAAAGTGGCATTACCTCTGAACCTGCAGAAAGCCCAAAGTAATTCGACTCACCCCCATTGCCGATAGTTAAAGTGCCGGATGAATTTATGGGGACACTACTGCTTTCATGTGTAGCATCGTTGCTTGACTTCGGAGCTTCTGGTCCAAATTTTATGGAAAGTAGATCTTCGGCGAGAAGCGGATGAACCTCCTCAGACACACCGCCTTGAAAAATGGATAGTGCATCCTCGAGTTGTCGGATTCGCTGGCCCATCTCCACAATCTTGTGATGCAGGTGTTCTGTATCTGCAAGGACGAAACTAATACGACTCAGCACGATCGAATGTACAGGAAAAAGATGGTATATACCGAGTACCCTGCCCAGTAGAAAGACTACCTGTAGGTGTTACAATGATGTTAGAGCTTATTTATTGCAGGATAACTGAACACAACCATTTGGACAGATGGTCGGGCAGCCTCGACGAACGCAAGAGCCACATGGTACTTTCTTGTCACATTTCAGTTTCAATCTTCAAGCAATAAATTAGGAAAATTTTAGATTCGAAGAGCGGGAAAACCTTCTGCACTCTGCGCACGAGATTTCACCACGAGCGCGCTTGAGTTCTGTTTCCTCCTCATTCGCTACTTTGCGAGATGTGCGACGGGGAGCATTAAGAGAATTCTTCGATGTGTCCGCTGGCATAGATGCGACTGGAACGCGGTCTAAAGTTAGAAGTCCTTGGTCACCGAAGAGTGATAAAATGAAACAAGTTTTGTTTTAAGACAGAGCAAAGGGGGGAGTCCGGCGGCCGAGGCTGAGCCAGTCTACAGTGTGTTAGTCACCTAGCTGTCACGATTTATGTCACGTGGATGCACGAACAAGAAATCAAAAGTCACGTGCTAACAGCGCGTCCGCCCGAGAGGTTTGAGTTCTTTCAAAGTTTGACAACAATCGACATCGCAGGAGACGTCACGATCTCTCGCCCATACATTTGTACCTTTTATTCACTCATATTACTATAAACTATGCGCTGGCTAGCAATCGCCTTCACAATCCAGGTCCTTGCTTCGCTGGTCGAAGCAGCCATCGTGAATATTTCAAACACACGGGGCATACGAGACAGCCGATACGCTAAAGCACACTACCTGCCTGAATCACACTCCTTTGATCCAAGAGACGGATGGGAACCCGTCAATATCTCCAACCTGAACTACAAGTATCTCGCGTCAAGTCACAAAGATCACTCCTTCCACAGAGCACTGCGCAGGTTGCCCCAAAACGACACATCTGCCGGCCTCAGAACATCAAAATACAGAGCAAAGCACGCAAAAACCTCAAACACAACAACAACAACTGGATTTTTAGGAACAGTGGTCTCAAGCCTTGCTTCTATCTTTGCGGGATGTATGGGCAAGGGACCTTCGGAGGGTGTCACCATAACTTGGTATGTGATCTCGCCTGCGCTGCAGTTGATATGGCGAGGTCAACTATGTTTGCCAGGTATACTGGCCATGACCTAGAGAATCCCAGTTGTTGGAGTAACGGAGGGTGGTCACCAACAGTAAGCATATGTGTGCATACAGCCGTGATCAAGTCTAAGAATAATAATCAACAGGACAAGTCTTTCGTGGGCGCCGTCACCTTGGATGGTTGGATAACGAAGCCACAATGCTTCAAGTTTATTGAACGTGAGTTGCAAACTTCCTAAGTTTGATGTCACTGTACATTCGATTGTAATTTTAGTCTGCAACGGCAAGACCTGTATATTTATTCGTGTTGTGGACACTTGTGCTGGGTGTGCAAAAGGGTCTCGTCACGTCGACCTCACCAGGGCGGCATTCAGCGAACTGGCGAGTTTGGGTGAAGGCGTACTGACCGTGCAGATGCGACAAGCAACAGATCCCGATAACTGGTAAGTAACATACAGCCAGAGGGGTTGCACAACTGAACAGTAACGACAGGGACACTGACTTGTGGGGGCCACAGGCCGCCAAATCCTGACTCACTCAGCGTTGCGCAGAAAACTGTCTGTCTGTCACTTGTACCGCTAGACACTTATGAGTACGACATTAGAACTATTCCCACCAATTAAGCTTTGATGGAAACCCTTTTTCTCTTTTTGCCTTCTGCGATCTTCGCGCGAACTTTCTCCTCGTCGAAGTTTTCCTCTTCATAGAACTGGGCAGTCCTCTCTGCTTCTGTTCGTCGGCGAAGATGTTGTAATGCAACCAGATTATATCCAATGGTATCTTTCTCGCGGCGCAGTGACCTGCGCAGGTGCACGCGTAACGGGATCAACGCCGTGCGCATGACACGATTAGTCACGATCTGGTGGTGATGGATCTTCAAGAGGAAGAATAATATGCGAGAGACGAGGGAAATATTCCACCCCTTCGTAATGCATCAGAGGATGTATCTGGGGGGAAGTTCAAAGAAAGGCTTACTTTCTGTGCCCATAGGTCCAAGTAGCGCATCAACGAAACTACCTTGTCAAATGGTAGCACTAGCAGGGCGTCATGCAAAGCAGTACTGGATATTTTCTCGACAACTCGTAGGACGTATGCCTCAGGTTCTAAGTCATATGCTGCGAGAATGGGGTTTCGAGGCGGTGGCTGCATCCCTGCGGCCTCTAGTGAACCCGCTTGAGTAACCTTCCCTTCATATTCCTGGAAAGCAGCCCGCTCGGCATCAGCGAGATCCAACGCCTCTATAATACGTTCGCCCGCCATGAGTGTCTCCGAGGTTTGCTTGGTGACCGCAGCTGCTTCCCCAGAGGGTTGCTCATCAGCTTCGCTGTTGTTGACGATGGATATGTCAGGACGGTTAAGTGCGTTTGCAATCCCGTCCTCATAAATTTGTTCAAGCTCTCGCTCCCGCTCTTCCTCGAGAAAAAGCTAGACTCACAGTCAGGCATGGTACCAGATATATCACTGCAGTACAACTTACTGGTTCGTCGAGTTTCTCCCAAACTCTAATGGACTTGTCGTGCGAGCCCGTCACTACAAATTTGGCATGGTTGCTTACAGCCAATGCCCAAATCTCATTGTGATGACCATCAAGTTTCTGGATGTTCTCAAACTACACGAGACTTGAAAATGATTCTCAGGGGGAAAAGAAGGTGTCTCACCTTGTCCCCGTCCCAATACTTGAGCATCTTATCCTTGCCAACAGTCCAGAAGTGATGTGACTTTCGCTCAAAGAGTACCTGCATGACACTCTCCTCGTGAGCAAATATCGACTTGTGGCAATCACCAAAGTCGAGGCCCCAGATCTTCACATTTTTGTCCGCAGAGCACGTGACGATGAGCTTTGAATCATCCGAAATGTCCATTGCTAATACAGGCAGCTGAAAAGGCATTGAGACTTCGTGTTCACAGAGGACTCTGGGATTTACCTTGTGACCATATAGAGAAAGGAAGAACTTTAGGGTGTCTTGATAGAAAATCTTGACCGTGGAGTCCAGTAGGGCCACTGCCAATAGTTTCCCATTTGGGCTGTATCTGACAGACAGGACTTCATCTGACATCTTCAACGTTCGTGTATGATTTAACGTCATCGACTTTTTGACCTGCATATGTTGGTTTGTGATTGAGATTGCAGAGCGCACGTCCGAACAACGAAACACTAACCTCGTCATTGGAAAAAACATTACGCTCGAACTCCCAAAATTTAACTTCTTTATCAGCACTACCGCTGATCAAAATTTGCTCGTCTGGGCGAACATGCAACGACCAAACAGTGGAGCTATGGGCTTTCACGGTCTCCGTGAGTGCCGAAGATGCTAAGTCATATATTAGAATCTCCCCTGACTTTGTTCCAATAGCGACCTGGAGGAAACCTAATCAGAGTGACATTTTCGGGGAAAAAGGCAAAACTACATGTCTGTCTCCAGGAAGGAATGTGCTGCAAATAGCGTAGCCGCAGTCTATTGTGCGTATGCACGCTGTCGTTTTCAGGTTCCATAGTTTCAAGGAACCTTCCATACACATATTAATGAAGCGCTGAAACCACTGACGCGAACGCACCATTAGATGCTGACGCAAGTATCTGGTCATCTGCACTCAAACACAAAGTCCTCACATCTGTACGATGTCCGGGAAGATCAACCGAAAACATCCGAGTGGCTTCAGGTGTCTCTTCCTTGGACTTCGTAGGGGGTGGAATATTGTACACTTCAAGGGCGTTTGACGACAATGCCACAAAGAGCTGCGACGTGACAAGTCAGAGTCGTACAGTGTTCGAGCAAGTTGATACGAACCTGAACACCAGGTTTCGATACAGCTTCCTTGGAACCAAAATCGAAGGATCGAACTTTTGCGCTTGCTCGAACCACAAGGTAAGGAGTGAAAAGGTCAATCACGTTGATCTCCTGGTCAACATCCATAGCATCCTCCACGGCGTCATCGATATCTTTCCCTTTCTGTTTGCTTTTTCCCTTCTCTTTTGCACGCTTTTTCCGTCTAGCTTGCTTCTTCCTGATTTCCTCCTCAGTTCGGATACGGAAGATTTCAATGGATCGGTCGTGTGACTGAACAGCAAGATATGGTTGTGACGGATGGAATAAGATCTGAGATACACGGTGACGTGACGAGAGCGGGAGGCTGGTAACAGGATGGATCATCTTTGCGACCTATACACAAAATGAAATTCTGAATTAATGATTACAAAATCGTTACTTGCCTCGCCTGCCTCATTTTCCACTAAACCCTGCGACATTGATTCGTGGTCGATTTTCCATGCTTTAACTTCGCCCTCACTGCTTCCGGTGAAGATCAAGTTCTTCTCTGGATCGATATCCAGGGAAGAAACCTCAGAGCGGTGAGCAACAATTGTCTGAACACAATGTTGAGTAGAAGTGTCCCATAACTTCATGAACGTATCTTTTGATGTTGTTAGTAGCATATGAGAGCGTGAACCAGTCGAGGTGGAAGGAAGTTCAGGCTCGGAAAGGAATTGTATGGTTGTGATTTGATTGCGATGGCCTCGTAAACTTGAGGAAGGGTAAAGAAAAAACTCGTACAACACTCGATATCACGTACCGGTAGAGGCCAGCTTCTGCTACAACATCCCACATGATGATATCCGTATCTTGCGAGCCAGAAGCAAGGTGAGCTCCTTGTGCATCAAATGCGAGAGCAGTAACGGATTTTTGGTGTCCATTAAATGTTGCAATGACGGAGACAAATGCACTATTCCAAAGGCGCACTGAACCATCAGCGTAGCCCACCGCAAAAATGTTTTCTTGAGGAGAACGGCACATGCAAGTAACCTCAGATCTGTGTCCTGTTTCGTGCCACATCGAGAGCTGGCTACACATGAGCAGACAGCAATACTTGAAACAATATCCGCATACCATTTGCCCTTTCTTCATATCCCATACAAGCACGTCCTCAAGTGCTGGGACATATGCTAGTTTACCATCATATAGTGAGTTGGAGATTGAGCTGCATATCAGACCAAAAGCCTGTCTGACTGTGAGCGCGAGTGCAATAGATATAAAGATGCCTCATGCCTGGGTTGGCCCGTGCCGCAGGTAGCTTTGCACCATCTGTATGCTTCACGATGCGTTATGGTCACCCCATATCTGAGCGGACCAAGGCAGAAAATGCGAGAACCTAAATTTGGTAATATATTTCCACATCTATTCTATCAAGCTAAGCCTTCTCGTGATGCGTCTGCCTTCTCACCTTGCGCATAAGACATCTTGGACGATCCGACTATCGAATATTTCGAAAGGCAATCTAGTCTCAGATTCAAACTGTCATTTAATCCAAGGAATGATGCTCCAAGTTTCTCAGTCGAGCTCTGAGGCAGCCAGACGCTTCATCGCTTTCGTGAACGCATCACCAACTCCTTTTCACGCCGTACATAATGCATCTGTACGACTGGAAGCATCTGGATTCAAGAAGGTGAGTTGGACCACATACGTCGAATTAGTGTCTCGACACAACAGCGTAGATCAGGGAAGCCGACGATTGGGAGAAGACTCTGCAACCCCGAGGGAAATACTACTTTACCCGGTCAGTCTACTCGTCAGTTACTCTATGTTTTCTGATTTGTATTACAGTAATCAGAGTTCACTAGTTGCTTTTACGATTCCACCGAACTGGAAGCAGGGCGCTGGCTTATCTATTGTGGCTACACACGTTGATAGCCCAAATTTGAGGGTGTGATTTAGTTACCACACTTCATCTGTAAATATCTAAGGTTCGCACAGGTGCGCCCTATATCCAAGCGGGAGAGGATCGGGTATCTCCAGGTTGGAGTAGAAACTTATGGTGGAGGTATCTGGCACTCTTGGTTCGATCGAGACCTCTCGTTGGCCGGGAGAGTCGTGGTCACGCAGCAAGATGGAACCTTTCAATCAAAGCTCATCAAGGTTGACCGACCTCTCCTGCGTATTCCTTCCCTTGCCATCCACCGTCCGTACATTTCGTGAATATGTGGAGTGTGAACGCTAATGCATGGCCAGTTCAGTGGACCGAAATGTCAACGACAATTTGAAGTTCAACCAGGAGACAGAATTTGTACCCATCCTAGGGCTTGTCGCGGAAACTTTGAACAAAAAGTCCAAAGATGACAAGGTATCAAACGCGACGGCTGCTAGCATCCAGGGAAATCATCACCCAGCCCTACTCTCTGTCATTGCCAACGAATTGTCAGTTTCTCCTGAAGAGATCCATGATTTTGAATTGTGCGTCCCAGAGCTCCTCAGACCTGGTCGATTCCTGATGTTTCCATAGGCACTTATATGATACCCAACCTTCTGTCTTGGGAGGCATTGACAATGAATTCATGTTTAGTCCTCGCATGGACAACCAGGTTTGCTCGTGCGTTCCTGATTTTCCTACCCGTGATGTATCTAATAGCAAAAAATCATAGCTTCTGCGCTGTGGATGCCATTTCCACCTATGTCTCATCTTCCAATTTCAACCTTCTTGAAGGCAACGTCAACTGCATCGCCCTCTTCAATCATGAGGAAATTGGCAGCGTTTCCACATCTGGGGCAGAATCTTCCTTGATCCCCTCGCTTCTGCAACGCCTATCTCCCACTCCTGCGCTTCACTCACAGTCTGTTGCTCGGTCGTTCCTCATATCGGCGGATATGGGTCATGCCATTCACCCGAACTTTACCTCAAAGCACGAGGACAACCATCAACCGACTATGAACGGAGGTATTGTTATTAAGACCAATGCAAAACAGAAATATGCCAGCGACGCAATCGGGTCCTTCGTTGTGAAGAAACTTGTCGAGCGCAAAGGAGGTAAGGTCCAGGAGTACGAGGTTCGAAACGACATGTGGGTATTCATTTAGCTTTAAAAGCTTCTCTTAATTGTCAACATCCAGGGCGTGTGGTTCGACGGTTGGACCGATGTTATCGAAGCTTGGCTTGCGCACAGTAGATGTCGGTAATGCCATGTTGTCTATGCACTCCATTCGCGAGACTGCAGGTTCTCATGACGTCCAAAACGCGATCGACCTATTTACCTCATTCTTTGAAGGCTTTACTGAGCTAGATAAGACTCTTACTGTAGATTAGTTCACATCTGCAATGGGCTGCACTTTACAATACATCGCTCACGTGGTTGGGGGATTCTCGCATGAACCTGAATTCGAGGACATAAAATGTACATGCTATCGCTTTTGTCGTTTATTCGATGTCCGATCTGAATCTGCCCTTGAATCTGCCACAGGTTCTGATAACAGACTGCGCTTCTTGGCCGTTCTCGCGTAATGTGCCAATACCCACTCTCTTTCTGCCTCTGTCTGTTCTATAGTGCCTTGCCGTATCTCATACGCTAAAAATTCAAGCATTGAGTTGGCTACTAATAAAGTCAATGAGACGGCGCTCACGTTTCATCTCAAAGCGGGGCCCAACTTCCGCCAGTTGGACATCCCGAGCTACTTTTACAAAAACATGATGTCTGCGCAAGTTAGTATCTGCAGCATGTCCTCTCAATACACTCACCGGAAGGAAATGAAGTCGCCGTCATTCGAGAACGTCATCACACGCTTGCTGTCTTCTTTCGGTACAGGAAACAGGAATTTCAGCACATCTCGCACCCGGCCACCGAGTTTAGATGTGAACTCTTCAAAGATGAGGTGTGGGTATTGTTCTGAGACGGTGGAGGACTTGTATGAGCCTATGTCGTGCCGTAGGGCAACGTTGTGCAGGGTAAAGTAGACGGTAGGTCCATGAGGGAAGTGCGAGACAATCATAGCATCTGTACGATGCTCAAATTAGCGCACAGATGGAATTGACTCTAATTATGCGTACCAGGAACACCACGGTGTTCATGGAGAACAATGAGATCAGTAACGTCGTTGGCACGACAAGCATCCGCCAACTCTTTTATAACGTAGTTTCCTCGGTTGATTCGATGCGAGTTGGGGAAAACGAGCCGCATTTCCTTTGCAAAGTTTCAATAGGAACGGGCGACGAAGACTTGCACGACATACTTTGGCGAACTGCAACAACTTGGAACTTGGGTCCCTTGATGTTGTTACAATAATTTTTGGGTCTTGAATACCAGCCCGCGAGTATTCGCTATCGATGTGCGTTGACGGCTCTGATCAAAAGACCTGGTAGATACACTAATTTAGCACCGTAGATGATTGCAACTCACCTTCTTGTGCCTCGTCAAACGCCAAGTCCTTTCCTAGTGTTTTTGCGTCATTCTTGAGCTCAGTGGGTAGTTTTTTCCCCGATGCAAGTGCGTCCTTGAGCTGCCGTTTGCGCTCATAAGTCTGACGTTCTTGAGCCTCGAGGGATTTGGCGTAAATGTATTGTCGTCGCTCGCGCGTTTGTCGCCGAATCTATTATCCTTGTCAACTGCGAAAGCTGTAGACAAGGGAATTGGATGCATTACCATCTTCCCGTCGACAATCAAAGGGCTTATGGACAACTTATTAGGACCCAAACCTTCTGTTCTGAAAATTACCAATCACGTGATTTCGCCTCCTGAAGTAGATGGCGGTCAAACGTATTATATGTAACAGATTCGTCGCGAGCTCTTACGTAGACCATCGACGAAAGAAAATCTTATATATATAAATATGTAATCGTGAGCTGCGTAAAATGGTGAAGATTAAGTAGGGAGTTACAAGCACAGACAGGCATATGGTGGTTGTAGAATAGGATATTAAGTACGTGATTGAACTGGGCATGAGTCTATATTATTAATTGAAATCGCGATAAAAAGGGAATGAAAGCTCAGAAATCCTCGTCGAGAGAACTAGATTGTCGAATGAGACATGTGTTCTAGAATAACATAGTGGGAAACTTACAACAGCCTTGAAGACGCCGAAGTATGCGATTGTCTGATATGTGCCTTCGCATAGTCAGACACGCGTCTCTCGAAGAAATTTGTCTTTCCCTGCATAGAAATCATGTCCATAAAATCAAAAGGATTGGTGGAGTTGTAGAACTTGTCATTCCCCAACGACACTAGAAGACGGTCGGCGACAAACTCGATATACTGGCACATCATGGTTGCGTTCATGCCAATCAGGCTAACTGGAAGAGCATCTGCGGTGCACAGTCAATACCAGCCTAAGATAACAACTGAACGACGTGCCTGTTAAAAACTCTTGTTCGATATGGACACTTTCTGTAATGATTTTTTGTATAACATCCGGGTGTGGTCTTCGCTTGAGATGGGTAAATAAAAGACAAGCGAAGTCGGTGTGCATTCCCTCGTCACGACTGATGAGTTCATTAGAGAATGTGAGCCCGGGCATTAATCCACGCTTTTTGAGCCAGAATATTGATGCAAACGAGCCGGAAAAGAAGATACCCTCAACTGCAGCAAAGGCAACTAGCCGAGTAGCAAATGTCGCCTCCTTGTCAGATATCCATCGTAATGCCCAATCTGCCTTTCGCTTGACAGCCGGTATGGTCTCTATAGCATCAAAAAGATACTGGCGCTCATGGACATCCTTGATGAGTGTGTCGATGAGGAGCGAATAGGTCTCGGCGTGAACATTTTCGATCATGATTTGAAACCCATAAAAGCATCGAGCTTCTGGGATCTGGACTTCGTTGGAAAAACGCTCAACCAAATTCTCGTTAACTATGCCATCGGACGCAGCAAAAAAAGCTAAAATATGTGAGATGAAGTGGCGTTCATTTGCAGTTAGTCGGGTATTCCAATGCACGATGTCTGTCGAAAGATCCATTTCTTCGGCAGTCCAAAAAGATGCCTCCGCTTTCTTGTACATGTTCCAGATCTATACGCCATTGGTTGGCTCCATCACCGTGAATAGGAAATTTGCTCACATCATGATACTGTATGGGGAAAAGGACAAAGCGCCGTTGAGAAGGCATGAGGAGCGGTTCATATTCTGTGAGCTCTGGTGAGATTGGTGGACACGCAGAGTCAAAAAAGCGTACCCCCTTCAGAAACTCCACTCTCGTATGATGTACCGGAGCTGTTCGTACCATTACATCCTCCAGAGTAGAGGAATGGGTCGCTGAGAGAAAGTTTCTGCTGTGATGTCTCCTATCATGAGTCAGCCTCTAATTAAGGCGTGCCTGTGAGCAACAATAACCACACACCTCAATTGAAAGGTCTTGGATAGATGTGACAAAGAAACAATCGAGCGCTTGTGTGTCAGACATAGAGATAAAGCTTGCACCTACTAGTGGACTCAAGTGGAGTGCTACGGATCCTTTGAAAGGTCACGTAATCATGTGATGTACGTGACTGTTTTTTTTTTGGGTCATCCGATTATATCCGCGTGTTCACTCGCAGATTGCTCATTGACTTGTTATTTTAAAGATCTGTGTCAGTGCAGTGTACATACACCACAAGGGACGATGTGAAACAAGGTGAAGACGTGAGAAGCGGTCTAAGTTGATTGGTTTGGCTAATAATAGAATTTGATGAAACATCAATATTCGCGGTCGTGGCACGTCTACAAAAACCAACAACGCGTCGCGTAATGTTGAGTGGAACAAATAACCACAACCACAATTTGAACCGTTTAAATTGAACCTCGGTTGGTTCTTTCTGCCAGACTCCATCTCTTGCGATATCTTCTTCATCTCAGTACATATCATCCAATACTTTCAATGGCTTCCACTCTTGCACCAGTTCGTGTATCATCTCCTGCTCCAACACCAAGCAAGAAGGTTCATCCATTCTTATGTTAACCGTGTGCTAGCTAACGGCTATTGAATCGTTAGGCTGCTGCAGCCCTAGCAAATATCTCATTAGACTCACCAACCAAGCCATCAGATGACGAGGATGCCCTTCCTGTTTTGATCGATGATCGCAAGCGTTCAGTCTCGCCGGACTCTCAAGACGCTGAGGACGAGCTTGAAGAACTTCGCAAGAAATTTGTCGGCGAAATTGACCTGCCTGAAAGTTAGTGCCTTAATTTTGTTTGTGAATTAATGTTCAACCTAACTTTTCATTTCAGGCGAAGAGCCTCTGCTCAAAGAATCCAAGCGTCGTTTCGTTCTTTTCCCCATTCAATACCACGAGGTTTGTTGCTGTCTATCGTCTCGTTAACTTCATTCTAACAATTTACTAGATATGGCAAATGTACAAGAAAGCAGAGGCATCATTCTGGACTGCCGAGGAGATGGACCTCTCAAAAGACACACATGACTGGACCAACCGTCTTAATGACAACGAACGTCACTTCATTTCGCACGTCCTTGCCTTCTTCGCTGCATCCGACGGCATTGTTAATGAAAACCTCATCGAACGTTTCTCTAATGAGGTCCAGGCTGCTGAGGCCCGGTGCTTCTACGGCTTCCAAATCATGATGGAGAACATTCACTCGGAGACCTACTCACTTCTCATCGACACATACATCAAAGATTCTGCCCAGCGCGAATATCTCTTTGATGCCATGGAAACTATTCCTTGTGTCAAGCGCAAGGCTGACTGGGCACTAAAGTGGATATCCGATCACCGTTCCACCTTCGGTGAGCGCTTGGTCGCCTTCGCTGCCGTAGAAGGCATCTTCTTCTCTGGTTCCTTTGCGTCTATCTTCTGGCTCAAGAAGCGCGGTCTCATGCCTGGTCTTACGTTCTCCAACGAGCTCATCAGTCGTGATGAGGGTATGCATACCGATTTTGCTTGCTTGCTCTTTAGCCACCTCAAGCGTCGCCCGCATCCTGAGACTGTCAAGTATATCATTACCCAAGCTGTCGCCATCGAGCAAGAATTTTTGACTGGTTCGTCATTGCTTCATTTTATTTATGTTACGCTGACCGTCTCTCCAGATGCTCTCCCTGTCGGCCTCATTGGTATGAATGCCAAGCTCATGTGCCAGTACATCGAGTTCGTCGCAGACCGCCTGTTGGTGTCGCTGGGCAACGATAAGGTGTACAACGTCACAAATCCATTCGACTTCATGGACATGATATCGCTACAGGGGAAGACCAACTTCTTCGAAAAGCGTGTATCGGACTACTCAAAGGCGAATGTCAACCATACGAATGCTAAGACCGATCAGGTGTCAAGTAAAGCTTTGTGAGTTCGCCCATCTTTCTGTTGGGCCTTGCCTGATAATGTTTCATTCAGCTCGTTGGATGAGGACTTCTAGATTTGTCATTTCCGCGTTCCCTTATTTATATATATTCCACTTTCCGTATGCACTATACCACGCCCATATGTTCATCACATCAACCTTTGCATCTCCGTTTAGATATGTTATCATTATTCACCCTCTGTAATGTTTAGTGTTATCAGTAGCCATACCTGCAAGAATTGATTATCATCTGCTTGAACGCTTGAGCCTTTATGTCACCTGATTTTGTAGTACCATAAATGCTTTTGCACAGGACTATTTCAACTGCGATTCCCAAGTCCATAGCACGATAAATATTGATATATTGATATTGGAAACCGTTTGGCTCGGCATCGTGTCCATAAACGACTTGGATAGTAGATGACATAATACGTTACACCTTGAAGTAACGGCTATGGCCGCCTGACTTTAAGAGGTTGGTTATACACTTCGATGAACACAGTCAAACAGTCCCATAGTTCACCTACTGACCAACTCGATGACTCCCAGAAGCCGCATGCACCAAAATCTACCTCAGCATGGACGTGGCTGAACTTTCTGGGTGATGTATCAAAATCCGAAGTCGATGTTTTACTTCTCTCCATGGCATTCAAGTTTCTCCTGTTCCCAGCATAGTAAGTCCTCCTTAAATATGTATCCGCATGCTTACTTATCCGTGAAGTCGCTCTACGGATTTCGAGGTCCACCGAAACTGGCTGGCCATAACACATTCACTTCCTATTTCTCAATGGTATTACGATGTGCGTCCTGAAGCTCTCTAGATTCCATTACTAGGCTTATTTTAACGCGGTGTTGAAGACAACTTCTGAGTGGAGTAAGCCCTTTTGAAAGTTTCTGTATCACACTGTCTCATCTCGTCGACTAGCGCTGGATTACCCTCCATTCTTTGCATATTTCGAGAGCTTGATGTCCATACCCGCTTCATTCATTGATCCCAAGATAGTTGACCTCCAAAATCTGCAATATGATGCATGGACAGTCATTGCGTATCAACGTCTAACCGTCATTATATCTGAGCTTGTCCTTGGTGCAGCACTTCTGAGGTGATTTTCTATTTATTCATATCTGTGAAGCACTAATTCTTGAGGGAGGTTCATCCGTGTTTCTGTTGATCCCTCTCGTCAACGAATTCTCTCTGCGTCCTTGTTTCTTCACCCAGGGTTCCTTATGATTGACCACATACACTTCCAATACAATGGGTTTATGTTTGGAATATTGCTATGGTCGATCTTAATGGCTTGCGAAGTAAGAGTGTGGTTCTTACTTGAGCAAAGCGTCTTATCACATTCATAGGGTAGAAAACTGGCGAGCGGCATACTTTTTGCCGTTCTTTTGAATTTCAAACACATCTACATGTATCTGGCGGTATGATCGCATCACTATTCGTGGTCCTTGGCTCACTGGGTCACCTCTACAGCCTGCATACTTTATTTACCTTCTGCGGTCTTATTGCATGTCTCCCGCCGGGGCGATTATTCCCACACGCTTTATCTCATTAGCGAACTCTGTCCTGCTTGTGTTCCTAGCCTCTCTAGGACCATTCGTATTGATGGGCCAACTCCCGCAACTCCTTTCTCGCTTGTTTCCTTTTACACGTGGACTGAATCACGCTTACTGGGCACCAAATGCGTGGGCCTTGGTCACTGCCGCAGACCGTGTCCTTTTGCAACGTTTGTAGTTCATTGACTACCCTTCCACTACCGAGCTCACATTGGCCCTCAGTGGTAAAACATCTAGGTGTGGAACTCGTAGTGAATGAATCTGGTATTGCATCGACGTCTCGCGGCCTTGTAGGCGATACGGTCTTTGCGGTGATTCCAAATATCAAGCCTATCCACACGTTTATCGTCACAATAATATTCCAGATGGTGCGAAAAATTGCATAACCGGCCGATCTCTCTGATATTGCAGCTCAGGTTTATCTCATTAAGCTATGGAGCGCGCCAACTTACAAGTCGTTTGTGGCTGCCTTGACGCTTTGTGGTTACGCTTCATACATGTTCGGGTGGCATGTGCATGAGAAAGCCATTCTGCTCGTATTAGTGCCTCTCACGTGCGTGGTTTTCATTACTCCTTTTAATCTAGTAATCAGTGTTGCAGGCTTCTGGCCTCGGAGAACTATGCGTATTACAAGACCTTCGTTATCGCAAGTGTCGCGGGTGTCTTCTCCCTCTTCCCCTTGATCTTTACGCCAGCAGGTGCGTTCCCGTAATGTCAGCTCGTCTTGGGTATCATTAACAAAACCGAAGAGACTCTGCTAAAAATTGTGTATTCCTTCATATGGGGAGGGATGATATTATACCCCCTCCACAAGCAGCTTTACGAGTGAGCACTGACACAGAGATGTTTCTTGCTATTAAAACTTCCAACAGATTTCCTTCATCACTGCCCTGGGTACTGTTGGAGAGCTTTGAGAATGCATATCTTTATGGTTTTGCATTTCTCCAAGCTTTCGTCACCCTGTTCCCTCTCATGACTGGCGGGAATCCAGACACTGAATTTTTGCCCCTGATGGCGACAAGTGTTTACTGCGCGGTGGGACTGATATGGTCATTTATCCGGCTCAGTACTCTATACATTATACAGCAGTACTAGTAGATACAATGAGTTGCGCGGGGTGAGCCGTACATCTATCATGTCGGCTAATTTTTTGCGATATGAACGACTGAGAGACCGCTTGAGATTGTACGCGTGGAAAAAATAAGATTCTTACCATCCTCGTCTTCCAAGACGTGGTCCAAGCCAACCTTTTGACCTCGAGAATGCTTGGCACTTGCACCCCATACAACGGCACTGATCATGCAATCAGCTCCGCGAATTAGTAAGGCAATCTCAGCGTTTACACTCACTATTTCATTTGCTTGGCAATTTCCTTGTGGATAGCATTACAAAAATCCTCCACACTACATCTCCCTCTACGAAGGACGACTGGAGCGGAGTAGTCAGGTGATTGTCCACGAGGTTTGGTGTAAACGCGGACAAGCTCGAGAGCTTCCCACATTTTCTCTGTGAGTTCGTCGATATTGAGCCATTCTCTCGATGAGACTGGAACGCTGTGAGGAATTTTGTACCTGAACACCAGTAAGTGGTATTCTTCATGGAAGACAAAAAGCAACGAACAGAAGATCTAATTCCTCTATCGAGATGGCATCGATCTGCATACACAACCAACGTGAGTGGCATATAATTTCAACCAAGAGATAAACAACCTTATTCAAGACCTAAAATTTGAAACGTAAGGAATTAGCACAGGGTGAAATGCCATTCATGTTAGTCAACACGTACATAAAGTGCAGGAATATAGACTCTGCGAGGTATAAACATCCAATTATGCAGGTTTCTCATGAATTAACACACCTGTTCCCTTCAATGACGTCCACCAGGTCGTCCGCCGTCATGTTAGGCTGCCGAATAGTAACGTCCACATTGCTGAGCTTGTACTCGCTGAGAACTGCCTTGATCTCTTCTTGATCTATATTCGTCAGCGGGACAGTATTGGTGATCGCGATGCCGCCCTTGTCCTTCTTGCGAACCAAAATGGCTGGGGGCTTTTTATTCAAGCGAATACCAAAGCCCTCTAACTCGCTCTCGATGATCTTTTTGTCTCCTAACGGCTTGAGGACATCCAAAACAATAAAAATAAGGTTGCATGTTCGAGCGACTGGGGTATGCATTGCTCTCAACCTCGGCTTTCGCATGCGTTAAACTTGGAGGTCATACCGGCAATGACTGCATGATAAAGTGAGTGAGCTTGCTGCAAGCCCAGAAAAGCTGTACTTACCTTGTCGACCTCTACCTCTACCATCATTTGCTCCCTCGATAATTCCAGCTGAGACAAGAATAAGGGTATGATTACCAAAGAAAAGATACGTACGCACGCAAATCAAGGATTTGTATAGGTGCGCCGTGGACTTTCAAAGTACCAGGGACTGTCGTTAATGTTGTGAAATCAATCTCCGAGACTTCCGAGTGCGTTCCCGTGAGCTTCGACATAAGAGTGGACTAGATGTTCGTTGATGATGACTGGCGAGTGAGAATTAAACGCAAAGAACTCGCCTTTCCTACTGACGGAAATCCAACGAAACCGACAGATGCTACACCAGTCCTAGCGACATCAAAACCGATACCGGGTCCGCCTCCGCCTCCTCCTCCAGAGGGCGATATAAGCTCGCGTCGTAGTTTTGCAAGCTTAGCCTTGAGTTGACCCAGATGGTAGCTCGTGGCCTTATTCTTTTGGGCTACAAGCACGAAGTTCGTCGGCTGATAAGCCTACTTCATAAAGGATAAAAAACACACTTTTGGCCTGTTAGGAAAGTTAGTAGAGGTTCATGTCATCCCAAAAGATAAGACTAGCCATTTCATCTTCGATTTCCTGAATAATAGACACCCTCGTTAATCAGAAGTAGCAAGGATAAACAGTGATGCACACTTTGATCTTTTGTACTGTAGTCATTGCTGTGCTTCCTGATGGTTAGTGGTCAATAATGTTTATTGTAACCGTGTGGCGGACAAAAAAAGATATAATCGAAATAGGACTAGTCACATAGCTTTTGGGCCAGAGCAACCGTTGTTTTCAAGTTTCACGGCTCGTTCTTTATCATCTTCATCATCCTCCATCCACAGTTTCTGCGCTAGTACTGTCCATCCTCACAGTTTACCCAGAGCACTCTTTGGTTTGATTTTTGCCGGATTAGACCTTCTTTTAACGCCTCTCATTGTCTCAGAACCTGGTCAGGTTCTACATGCGGCTGGCTCGCTCTACGCTCATTCATATATCCACCAAATCCCCCTTGTGCTTCTTATTGTCTAACTTGCTCGTTGATCCCCACTATTATCTCTCAACACGATGAGCGGTGGACCAGCATGGAAACGAGAAATTGTTCCAGATCATAAGGTGAGCCACTCGTCTATCCTAGGTTTTCTTGCATGTCAATAAGCTGTTTACCACCTTAGTTCGACTTCATCGACACCCGTGAGTTTACCGATAACGGGTTCCTCATGCGCCTAAAGTGAGTAACTCGTACGGACCTGTGGAACGCGCAGGCTGTGGATGCTTGCGTGGTACAGTGTGATGGCGGCTGTTCATTCACTGGTTCCAATCATTTCAAAATTGGACCGCTTATTGATGTTTCCTCAAAGATATCTCTGGCTTTATATCATCATCCTCAAATCATTTCTGGTCTACCTTTCCGATATCTTCACAGCTACGACCATGTTGACAACTTCAACATGGTCCAACCAGATCTTTAACAACTGTCAGCATCAAGATGGTTGTTTTTATATCCCATTTAATGTTGGGAAATGGCTGTTCGTAGGATGTATTATTTTTGGCTTTCTCCTGGTAGGATGCTGTCCTAGGCAAGAGAACGTATATCTGATCATCCGCAGCTGGCGTACGAAGCCCGGAAATCAAAGAAAATTATCGCCAGTCGTGATATCTCTTACGCATTCACGAACGTGATGGCTAACAACTATTACTCCCTCCGTATGTGATCCCTTTGTTTATGGCATCATCTAAAGCTCATAAACTGCGCAAGGCTCGTATGATCACTTCTGCTTCTTTGATCATATCAGTAATTCCACGAAGAAGAAAGATGACTTTGCGTTCTTCATCTTCTTTACGTTCAAGAGTAAGTCTCTCCGTCTTTCTTGAACAAATATATCTGAACCGATATCAGGTTGGAAGCGCCTGTTACTGTCTGATGGACCAAGACAAACGATCAACGCTTTGACACTCTATAGTATCTACCTGGCGAAGAACGACAAGGGATCTTGGTACGACATCAGCAAGTACTTCGCAGGAAACAGTCTGTCAACCTCCGCCCTGACTGTCTCCACGTTCTTCACCTTCGTCATTTTCGCTGGCTCGCTCTTACTGTTGATTATGGCTGGCATATTCTATATTCCTTTGTTGTGCTACATTCAAGGGAACCTCAAGGTCAGTTATATTTCCCTCTGCCAAGCACATCCACTCATGGGTTATATAGGAGTACGTATGCCACAAGGTCGACAAGGTAGCATCCATCACTTCGAGTTTTGGTTACGTATGACTCATTGAATGATGATAGCGAATTGCAGAGGTCATCAAGCGTAGAAACAAGGAGCGACTCGCAAGGGCTGCTGCGCTAGCGAAGAAGGAGGCTATGGGTGACTTCTCCCACTTGAAAAACAAGAAGGGCGAGATGGTCGGGAAACCTTTACCACAGCCGACTCTTCCAAACCTCTCGGTTGACGATGACGACGACGCTGGATCTATCTCCAAGCGTGGGCCAGGTGGTGCCTACAACCAGGATTACTACTTTGACCAAAAAAGCATAGCACCAAGTTATCACACAAATCCCGCGAGTGCTGACTATACCGAGTATCCTCCAATGCCGGCTTACAACGCTGGGTATTCACACCAGACTGCGGGGACGTTCAACCAATATAGTTCGTCTACGGGGGGTTACGAGCCACAGCACCAAACGTACGAAGAAGACTACGGCAGCACGGTTCATCTTCAGGAAGGTGTTACTCTTGCATACCAAACTGATGATCAAGGGCCGTACGATTCATATGGGAGCTCTGGGGTGGGAGGGCGATATGTTGCAGACGCACATGATGTGTACCAAGGGAGAGCAAATGCAGGAGCACGTTTGCCATATAATGGTGCGAGCGGGCAGGCTTACGATGTGCAGGACTATCCTAGCCAGCAGTATACGCACGCACATAATTATGACTATACGGCAACGAACGGGGATGGATACCATTATCAAGGGTATGGTGGTGCACAAGGGTCACATGAGTATGGACATGCTTTGTAGTATAGTTACATAGTGCGACTTGGTCTTTTTTTTGCTTGTCTTCAAATAATTCCCTACTTGTTTTATCTACCTCTGAGTTTGCTTGGCTCGCGTGATTTCGGGCCGTTTTCCCCATTTAGTTATGTTGAACGCGGAGGCCGATGCTCCAGTTTGTCTGAATCGCTGACGCATGACTAATGTCACTTGTGAAATGGCTGCCACCCACTACATAGTACTGGTGCACCCACGATACGCGATCTAGGGGGTGACTATAAGTGAGTACACTCTCCTAGCCATAGATGCATACTCAGACCTCGTTCGCCAGACCCTTGGACAGGAGACTGGCTGTGTAGCTGCGTGCTCTCCGTATAGCTACCAATATCCTGGTACCATGCCTTCCATAGCTACCAATATGAGAGAGCCGATCAGGCATCCTCAGGCAGGCGGCAGGCCCATGACTCAAATTCGGCTCGGGCCAGATAGATCTCACCTGTCAGCAATTCCAACGTAAATGTTCAGCGGTAAAGCGCAATAGTAATACTTGCTCAGTCAGGTTATCGTCTGCTATTTAAGAGTCTTGCCAGGACATGTCTTTCCCTACCTGCCACCCGGTGTAACGCTGGTCCATGTCGAGCTCTCCAACCACCGTTTCTTTTGCTCACCGAGATCATTCGGATGATATTCATGCCATGAAAACTGAACAAGTCAAGTCTACCGACGTCGAGGACACTCACGACAAAGACTACGATTGGGAACACCACCCTGCGAACCCCAGGAATTGGTCTCCCGCAAAAAAATGGACAACGACTACCCTTGTCAGTTTTTCCATCCACGAGTTCAGCTTACGATGACTTATGTCAGTATTAGGTCGCACTGTACACGTTTGTTACGCCCTTAGCAAGTTCTATTATGGCACCCGGTCTACTCGATATCGCCATCAAATTTGATATAACCGATCCAACAGTCATAGCGTTGACTCTCAGTATCTTCCTTCTGTCATTTGCCATTGGCCCTTTATTTGCAGCACCCTTGTCTGAAGTGTATGGCCGTGTATGGGTGCGTCATGTGCATCCATCAATGAGACCGGCATTTACCTGAATGGGTTCAAGGTACTCCACCTAGGAAACCTTTTCTTTATCTTCTTCAATCTCGGTTGTGCCTTGTCACCCAACACTGTATCCTTCATTGTTTTCCGCTTTCTAGGTACGTCTCAGAACATTTTAAGCTCCATCTTTTCTCATTCTCTGCAAAGCTGGATTAGCGGGCAGTCCACCCATAGCATGCGGCGGAGGCGTCGTCAGCGACCTCTTTGCGGAACGTGATCGAGCATCAGCTGTCGCACTGTACAGCATCGGACCCTTGATAGGTGGGTCGTATACGGTTTTATATTGCATGACGTTTACGCATCCTGCAAGGCCCTGCTGTCGGTCCCGTTATGGGAGGTTTCATCGCAGAATCAGTTGGTGTACAATATGTCTTCTATGTCGTTATCGCGATATCCGGCATTGCCGCGGTGATCGGTATTCCTCTCTTGAGAGAAACCTATGCACCACTTATCAGGCTTCGTCTGGATAACATGGCTCTGGATCCCGAAAAGACAACCGTGGGACATTCTACCCTCCAAGGCGAGATGAGCAAATGGGCCTACTTATGGCTCAACCTCAAGCGACCAGTCATACTGTTGACCCGGAGTTTTATATGTTTTATCCTGAGCTTGTATATGGCTCTGTAAGTTCAAATCTAATGTCATGCACACGCGGCTCACTGATGTCATCTATCCAGGTTATACGGTCAGTACCGCATTAAGTTATATTGAACATGAATTGAGATCATTTGTCAGGTATCTACTACTTGATGTTTTCTACTTTCCCCGGTAAGATCGTACCTGCCTACAGGGATCGTCATTAACAAATTTTTCTCAGACCTCTTTTCGAAGGTGTACCACTTCAGCACTGGAATTGCAGGTCTGACGTACCTCGGAACAGGCGTTGGATTTCTAGCCGCCTCTTTGTTCGGCGCCAGAGTTTCAGCAAAGATCTACATATACGTATGTCAACTTGCCTTCTACCTTGAACGTGCCAACTCACGCGTTGGTTATTATGCCTAGCTTGCTGCCAAAAATGGAGGGCAGGGTAAACCCGAGATGCGCATACCTGCTCTGATATTCGGCTCGTTGTTTGTCCCAGTGGGACTATTGTGAGATAGACGCATTTATCCCTGCTCCTATGGGGTCTGACATATGTTAGTTGGTATGGCTGGTCTGCCCAAGCCGAGGCCCAATTCATGATGCCCATCATTGGTACCGCTATCTTTGGATTCGGGTTGATGACAAGTTTGTGGGTGTGCTCCGGTGCATGAGTCTCTTTCACGTCTAATCTCTTGACATGAAGCCTCCCTATTCAACTTTATCTCGTGGATACGTTCACCTATGCTGCAAGCGCTACTGCAGCCGCGTCTGTTAGTCTTTCTTACATTGCCTCTAATCTCGTTGGCGTCCACTAAATACATCATCAGACGCTCCGTTCACTTCTTGGTTTCGTATTCCCTTTGTTTGGAGAACAGATGTTTGCGGCACTCGGCTATGGTGGAGGCAATTCCTTGCTTGCAGGCATTGCCATAGTCATTGGCATACCCTTTCCAGTGTGGATATACTTCGCCGGCGAACGTATGCGCACGAATAGTTCTTTGGCATGCTGATTTTTCCCCTTCTTCTCACCATTGTGAAAGTATGATAGTCCTCAACCCCTTCAGAAGCACCAAGTCACGATAGCCCCAATACGATTACATCCGCTTACTACTACACCATGGAGGGATTCATGGTTGTTAATAACAGTAGAATCATTGTCCACCTCCGAGTCATCTATGGACACTTGTCATGCAGAGATAGTGTATTTTTTCCTTCGTAGAACTACCTATTTGTGTTAATAAGTGCTTGCCGCTGCGCGGCTCGTCTTGTAAAAGGAAATTCTGTGAGTTTGCGTCTAGTGCCATAGCGGATTTTTTTGTGCATTAATATTCAATATGTTGTCCTCTATCCTTTGCTGAGATGATAGCATTCGAGTCTTTGCGCACGGTACACTGTGGGGTTGACATGGGTCGATCGACCCGGATTATACCCACACCCAACCCGCGGATGCCAAAATTTTCAGAGGCCTACCTGTACCCACCCAGCTTAGTTGCATGAAGATGATACAATTACGTCACTGAGCGCAGTCTCGCCGGGGATGAAGCTCATCTACCTGTGTATTATCATCTTTAATAGTTTACTGAATGGAAAGTAATGGGTAGACAGTGATAGCTCCTCGGGTATGATGAGTACGAGACCAAAGTTGAAAGCACGATGACTGGAGCTCCGACACAACTGCTAAAGTGCTGCAAAGGATACATAGAAGACGCCGATGGTAATGCTGAAAGAAATTGAGGAAACGAGGTGACGACGATAATCCATCTAGGAGGCTAAAGACACCTTCTCTGCTGCCTGTGACCACATATCCAACTGAGCCAGCATCTGAGACACTGTTTGGATAATCTGCGATCGCACACGGAGATCATCTGGGATGCCTTCCCAAAGCACACTAATTGACACTTCAACCTGCAAGACAGGATGAAGACCACTTTCACCGAGATGAAATCGAAGGGACTGACCTTCTCAGCAAGTTCCCGGAGTGACTCGTTGAGAGCCTTCCCGACGGCCTCAGCTGCAGCCGACAAGCGACCCAGAAGCACCTCTGCTCCACCATCAAAAACGACATGCCTATGTGTGTTAACGTAGTCACGGAACACAGTCTGCAACATGTCAGAAGAGGTCCTAAAATGATACGACTAACATATATACCTTCTGTCGCGCGACACTTCCTTTACCTCGCTGTCTGGTGGCTCGATTGTAGCCGTCTACCAGTTCGGTTTGGACATGAGGAGCAAGACAACGAGATATCTCCTTCTGCTCCCGTACAAGCGCTCCTTCTACGACTTCGATGATTTTCCCTAATGTGAGGTGTACCTCTTCTTGGGAATCGGAACTTCGTGCGCATGCGCGTTCTTTTAATTCAGCCACTGCGCTCACCTCTACATCTGCGAGCAGCTTCTTGACGCATTCCGTGACGGCGGATGATAATGGGGTGAACAGATCAGACTCGAAGATCGTTGACCAAGAAGAAGCAATATTCCGAGTGAATGGCGTCAGAAGCTCAACATTGAGGTCACGATGCCAAGACCCGTGGCGACGAAGTGCTGATATTGGGCAAAATCAGGGAGGGCGAGGGTGCGGACTGGAACACTCACTGGCTCGATAGGTATTCCAATACATGGACTCTGCAAACTTGTCGACACATTGAACTGCACCTTGCGCAGCCTGTGGAATGTCATCAGATGATGAGCTGATACAATGCAATAGTATTCACTTTGACTGCACCCACTCGGCACTTGTCTTCAAGGCCATCATGGAACAGACCCTGCAAGTCTGAGACACATCTTTCGACACATGCACCAAAATCCTACAATGAAATGTGAGCTGTACAGAGAGCAAAAGTCAATGCAAACGACCTTACTTTCACTAGCCGAGGTGTGATTCCTGTAGGTTCACTATAAGGATCCACTTTTAAGCGCGAGCTATTGTTCATCGTGGGATTGAATCCCTTCAGGCCTGGAATGTCAAAGTGATTAGCCTTCATCCCCACATCATACAGTATCGGACCCTGACCACCCTCTACTGATTCCCATTTTTCACGAAGGGCTTTGCTGTCTGCAACAATCGCATCACTGATACCATCAGTATACACCCGCACCGAGTTTGCAAACATTTTTAATTGCAGATGGTATTGTTTCGCAGCACGATGTTGATTACCAACGGCTAACCGGTGGCACCATTGCTGTAGAGCGGGAACCCCGGTGTCGGCAATGTTGGAGAAACATGATGGGTCTTCGTCAAGTTCCATTCGTCCTGTTATCCGGACATAATCACGGGACGAGCAAGTGAACACTTCAAGGTCAACCTCGTCATAATCTAAGTAAAAAATTTAGCAACATATTTTTGTTGAATTAGTATGAAACTTACTGCGCAGATTCTGAGTTGGATCAAAAGCCTCTGGGTCTCGCTCCTCGGCAGTGGCATCTGTATCATGTGAACTAACTTAGCTGATACTGCAAAGACGGCAAGTCATTACAAACCATCATTAAGTTTCAGCCCGACACGGAAATCTTCCTTTAAAGCATTGCGGGAAAACTTCAAGTTGTTGCCGTCAGAAATAGAATGAATAACGACAAGAGTCACAAGACAAACCTCCGAACGCTTTAGAGAACAAAATGTACTCTTGTCACGCCGCGCTTCCATCTCTTTCCTCATGAGGTCATCAAGGGCACCCTTGATGTTTATCTGTGCCTTCCGTGCGTCGTCGAGTTCTTCCCATGCAGCTTTGATAGATTTCTGGGCATCGTCGATCTTCGCTTCGAGAACCTTGACTGTAACCTCTTCTGGCTCATCTTTGATGCCGTCGTCATGCTGTGTGTCCTCCTTTTCCTGCTCCTCTTCAACTGATTTCTGCCCTCCACACGTGTCATCGACATACATGTCGCTATCACTAGTATCATCTTCTGAGTCATGTCCAAAGGTGCTGCTCTTTAGACGCTTAGCCGGCCCAGATTCCTTGCTGTGAGTATTCTTTCGCTTCTTGCCCATGCTCTGGGTCGCCTGATGTACTGTTGCAGTAAACTGTGGCATAAGCATTGTACCGTTCGCGAGTGCCGTCTTGCCTTCCTGGCATTGCTGTATGACGGCTTGGAGTCGTTTGAGCCGCCTGAGGATGACTATGAAATTCACATAAGTACATTATCCGAGTCACAGGAACAAAACATTCATACCTTCGGTCAGTGACTCTGTGTCAGCCTTTTTTAGTTTGAGCTCGGATGTTTCCTTCTTGCATGAAATGATGCATTTGTTGATTTTCTCTAGCGCAGGGTCGTCCTTGAGATCCAAGGTAGTGATGACCTCAGAACAAGATATATCGTCACACTTGGTAGCTGAGGTATATAGTTTTAGCAAGAATTCGATCAGATGCGCTCTAACAAACCGATGAAAGTGATGGTATGGGCATCATAGCTAACCAACAAATAAGAAATTCATCGCACGAGTGAAGAATAGATCACTCACTTGCCGTCTAAACAATGAATGACAATAGCCTGCATTTAGCTATCTTAGAGCAATCGTACTAGAAAGAACTTACCCACTGAGGATGATTGTTAGCCTATTCCCAAGGGGGTGAAGAAGACATACTCATCAGCTGTGTTCTGAAAGCTTCACCGAGAAGATCTATTTTCGAAAATATTGGAATTGTGGCACAGGTGTGGAGTTGAAACAGATACCTCGAGCGGTCTTGTCATCCACTGCACGGGTGATAGGTGCAAGAATCCAGATACAGTTGCACTTCTTCATGTAGTCCTTTGCGATGCGATTCCTTGCAGGATTAACATCGGCGACACCAGGTAAATCAACTAAGATAGCACCGGTGGAAAGAGCCCGGGCATTGCACTGTATATTCACTTGACGAATCAGAGGCCATAGAGCTGTGTCGTGGTCTTCCTTTTCCTCGGCGCTGATGACTAAGTTATCAGAAGCACTGGTCTTTTTACTCTTCCGAGGTTTGTTCTTTTTACCCCGTCGTTTCTGGCCTGTAGAAGAATCAACATATCTCGCAATTTTTTGGGCAAAGCTACTTGAATCGTCCGCTGATATCTTCCTTGTAGTGCCCAAGATGCGGACAATATCTGCACAGAGGATCCAAGTCAGCATAATCTATAGTGACAAGCTTAGAGATGTGCACTTGTATTGTAGGCCAATATCTGATCAGCGGTCATATCAACAAGTTGAGGTAGAGTTATTGATGGGTATACAGCGTGAACCTGAGCACGAATGATATACTAAGACACCAAAAAACCTCGTAACCCTTACCTTGTACCATGCAACCTCTGAATCACCATGTAGGTCAGTAGTACGTTTTAGATCGTTACCTTCGGCCTTAATGTCATTGAGTAGAGCAATGAGCTCCTCTCTCCATTCGGCCTCAGAAAGGAATAAGACATCTGCATTGATTGTGGGTGCAGTGTGATATGAAATCTGAGTGACCACTGAGGTACAGGCTGCAAATTGCTAGTGATCAAAATCTTACGTAGTCAAAGAACTCAACTTTACCTCTCATGCCGCTCGTGGGAACAACGTCGACTACAGAAAAAGATCAAAATAGATATGAGAGGGGCATACACCATTCCGAGCCAAAGTGACCACTTACCATCTAACAGTGCGTTTATGGTTGATGATTTCCCAGCTCCAGTTGCTACAGGATACAGGCTTCAGTCAAAACACATGTTGGAAGAAATGAACACGCACCACCACAGACAGCTATCATCATAGTTGGACTAACTTGATTGAGGAGACTGTGATGGTTTTCATTTCTGACCTCACACGAGGTACAGGATAACATACCTGTCTATTTCACGAAGCCAAACATCCTTACGGAGCTTGCTACTACCAAGTTCAAGTTTTTCAATACCAATTTTTAGTGTCTTCACCATCCCAAGTCCTTCATGAAGTGCGTGTTCAGGGGTATATGTAATTTCATCGGCAAACTCATAGAGGTGATATAATGTCGGCTCGATCACAGACTCCACTTTGATATTAGAAGCTACCAGTGAGCCTGAGAGTGGTGTATCGTCGTGTCCTGAGTCAGAGAATGATAGTTCTTCAGTAGGTTCTATTTTGACGAGTGGACGAGGTGCCACTGACTGCTCATCATGGGGTTAACTTAAGTTGAAGCATGAAACCATAATATTGTGAACTCACTGATCGCGATACGCTTCCCATTTTCTTTGAATTTGGGCGCGTGAATAAACAGATTTGTACGTCCAACAGCTAATAGACGTGCGCGTGAAGCTTTGAAACCTTGAGCGGAGTTTGGTCTCGCGTGACACTTCGCGTTCGTGACAAAGTTAAGGCTAACCCACTTCATTGAAGTACTTAGTACAAAGGTCCAGCTGTGCTTCATATTGGTTTGAGATTGTTGCGGTGGTCAATGATCGCATTTCAAGTGCAACATCTGTTTCAACTTACAGTAAACCATTCCTTATATCCAGGTGGTCTAGAGCATGATGCCAAGTACTACACGAACTTGCAGGAACGTGCAAGATTGAGCGTAGTGAGTCTCGTCATATGGTTTGGCTGTCGTATACGAGCGGGAAAATAGGGTCACAAGAAAACGGGGGTCGTTGGAGTATGACGTTCGTGGGTAGCCGTCTATATCCGTGTACACGTTCGATGATTTGACTAGGACCTCCACGATGTGCCATGGTTGATGGCCCATATTCAAGTTCTAGTCCTCGGGCGGCCTCCATATCCTACCAATCTATGAGCTTGATGGGAGATACTTTCATTTGCATGCAAAAGAAAAGCAGAAGCGACATGCTATGCTTTACTGATTTCTACATAAAAAAAGATGAGTTTCCTTGTTCATTTGCAGTAGAATTTTGGTCAAATTCGAATCTCGATGTCACGCAACTTCCGCGACCTACAGTCAAGGGTTCTTTTTGAATCTACGAACAACTCTCAACGTTTCTCGGTACCAATGACATTCCTTCAGTGAGAATTTTGACCATGCTACACCGTTTTGTGCTCCTAAAATATGCCTTATCGTGATTTAACGCGCAACTCTATTCATGGCCTTATCACATTGGTGCTTATCATGCTGCGGCGCCTCAGGCTTGTGGATATCTAGCATGAATGACTTAGACAACCGTGACCCCTCATTTACGGTTCTTCTTCCAACTCTCTGGACCTGAGAAGACAGCCCGAGGCCATATCTTCTGCGCAACGAATCGGGTTATGGATCCAGAAAAAGAGACATCTCATGAAGAAATTGCGGATTCTCCGCTCTTCAAAGGAGATGAAGCGCTTCGACTGGTGGGAACTCAAGCACAGAAATTCAATGAAGAATATAATCGAAGACTCAGGAACAAACTCGTACATCCATACAGTGGTTATTACATTTTACCGACCTTGCTGACAGGTTGATAGGACAAGGTTATTATTCCAATAACTGCTGCGGTTTACTTCACCCAGTTTTTGTGAGAAAGCCTTCATTTTTGCTTATCTGGTTTTGACATTCTGAAAGGGACAAAACATCGCTCAATTATGCGAGGTCAGTAACTGAAGGTTGTCTCGAGGATGCTCAACATTATGTTTAGTATCATGGGGTTTCCGGTAACTGGACAGAACTACAATTTGGTTTCAATGGCGTTCTATCTTGGTAAATATGAGTCCTCTCAAATGTTCTTGCGTTAACTACATTATATCCACAGGTTTTATAGTTTGGGAATTCCCCACAGTATATATCGCCCAGAAGCTCAGGCTTGGGAAATACCTTGGTGAGTTGATACTTATCCTAGATGTGGATAAAAACCAGAACAATATCAGGCGTGAATGTTATCATATGGGGCATCGTGCTATTGTGCCATGCGTTTGCGGATTCCTTTCATGCCTTCTTCGCGCTTCGTTTTATTCTCGGTGAGTAGATATTCGTCTAGCTGAGTTTCGCTAAAATCAAGCAGGGATGTGCGAGAGCTGTGTGTCTCCTATCCTTATATCGATAATATCCATGTTTTATAGAAAAAACGAACAAGTGAGTGGTCAATAATTTCGCCTGTGGTGAAACTGTATATATGATTCGTGCAGGGAACTCGCATTGCATATTTTTACGCAATGGTCGGTAACTTTCTTTTCCATTTTTTTCTTGCTGAAGGCGACACAATAGCTTGGTTTTACTCAGGTCTTCGGAGGCTTCGTAGCTTATGTATGTAATGCGACATCACACTAAGAAGGCTGGGCTCACTGATCGTCAGGGAATCTCATTTTACAATGGAGGTGCCATGGCACCATACAAGATTGTCTACTACCTCCTTGGTGGCCTTGCAATCCTCGTTGGTATAATCGTATTAGTGTGCTTACCAGATTCGCCTGTCAATGCCTGGATCCTTACGGAGGAGGAGCGCATTGCGTCCCTAGAACGGGTCAGGGATGACCAGGGTGGTACGGAGAACAGGAAGTTCAAGAAAGAACAAGTCATCGAGACACTTCTGGATGTCCGAACTTGGTTAATCGTGCCTTGCAACTATGCTTAGTGGGTATTCATCGCGACATTACCCGTGCACGCCTCACTCTTGTTTCAGCCGATATTCCTAGCGGCGGTCTCACTAACTGTAAGTCATCTTTGCCTTGATGACATGGTTTCACGAGCTTGCTCATGGCCAGCCTAGTCAGCAACATTATCATAAAGAATTTCGGATATACGTGGGGCCACATCAAAGGGTAATCTGTCGCAGTGACTAACGATTTCTCCCCATCCTCTCGACAGATCAAGGCAGACTTTGATTCTTGCCACTCCCTCTGGAATTGTGGAGGTTATCTCAGTGGTGGTCTGCGGTTATTATTCTGATAAAAAGGTGATGCCCTGCATGACTGACATTGGGGCCGCGCTCATCGACAAATATAGGGAGAACGCATGTTACCAGTGATTTATGCAACTCTCCCAACCCTTCTCGGCGTCGGTAAATTATCCTTCGTTTGTAGCAACCCAAAGAAGGCTGATCGCCTTCCAGCGCTGATGATTGGCTTCAACGATAGTGGACAGAAGGGGGTTTTACTATTTGGTGAGCATTGATCGACGCAGTCATCATGCACGTCAAAAGATGACATGATTTGCAGGTTCATATCTCATAGGTTCGTTTGGAAGCACATTATCTACGATCTATGCATACAATGCCAGTAACACCAGTGGTTACACGAAGAAGGTATGCCAGGTATACCTTTGTCTCTGGGCACTGCCTGACATGGTTCGACAGCTCACCCTCAATGCGCTCACCATGGTCTTTTTCTGCGTTGGGAACATCATTGGCACTGAAATTTTTCAACCTAAAGATGCACCGGCATATATCCCAGGCAAGGCTGCCATCATGGTTTTGCTTTCAGCGCAGATCGGAGTAGCATACCTTCTGCGCCACATTAATGTGAAGCTAAATATCAAACGGCGAGCGATTATAGAGGAGATTAAGAGGGAGAAGGGTTGGACCGATGACGACGTTCAGAAGGAAAAGGAGCGTCGTGCATTCGCCGACATGACAGACAAACAGTAAGTAAGATCTAGTGGAAGTGGACTCAGGCTCAAAGTGCTGGCAGGAATGTATTCTTCCAGTATGTAAACTGATAGCAGGACCATCTAGCACATCACAAGTCACTGGAACGAAGCTTGTGAAAATATACTATGCATAAATACAATGTCTGTAGACATATGACAAGGGGTAATGCGACAACCATAAATTAACATCTGTCTACCGGAAAACTTTTTCCCATAGAATGATTGCAATTATCAGGACTAGGACAACAATGATAGCAGCAGTGACGACACGTTGTTGGTACATCCTGTATGGCACATATTAGGCGTGTGGTTCAAAAACACCTACAGCAGTATTAAACTAACCGTCTAATCATCTTCTTCAAAGTGCCTGAGGCTCGGTCAATAGCAGTGTCAGCGGTGCGAAGCTAGTAAGGCACGGGGTAAGTAATTGTCAAGAATCAAGGGACAAGACACACGGTATCTCTGGAATTCTCGATTTGCTCTCGTTGCGTTCTGAGATTCATTAATATCTCAGCACCCTGGTCTTCTGTCTCAAGGGCAATGCGTTGTGATTCTTGTAACCGTCTTGTACCATCCTCGAGAGTGGAGGTCCCTGCAAGCAGGCGGGTACGATCACTGGTGGGCCCATAGGGCTCGTCTGATGTGGGTGTGCCCACTCTGCCAGATGAAAGAAGTTCCGCTCTGGACACTTGAGAATGAATGTCCTTGGAAAGCTTCTTGAATCGCACTAGGTCTCCCTTGGCAGTTTTGAGGCGGTTTTGATACTGTGGCTTTATGGACTGTGGTATCCCCTGGATTTCTATCTCCATTTGCGATATCTACGATTGACCATTAGATTTGACTTCAGCGCCAGTCTGGGTGTAAACCAACCATTTCGTCGGCCTCATCCAGCTCCATTTCCACTCTTCTGAGTGCTGCTCTACGCTGTTCTGTGCAAATAACCCTGATAAATCGACGAACTAAGACTAGGAACTGCTACGTACCACCACGCTCATCCTTGCCTTCTCCGTCAAGTTTTGAGCGAATGCTGTCAATGATTTGTCTGAAATCCTGCTCATATGAGTCGAATAGCGCAGTCGGGGAGTTGTCCATGGTTTCTGCTACCCCACAAGGGTCAATAGAAGCACGACTCTGGAAGGAGCTGAGGAAACGTCAATGGCGGACAGTGAGAGTGAACATTCAACTGCGCACGTCGCATGTCGATAGTCGTCTCAAAAAGGAAATCTTCTCTCTGAATCATTCCAACACGTCGAGGTCGCTGCAGCTCGTATTCTTGACACACTCCAGTCCTTTTACGCATAGCAATGGATAGGCTTTCATTATACTTGGATCCCCAGATTCGGGACTGGGTCCTCTTTCCAATTACTCTTGTAATGGTGAGTTTGGTTTAACCATCACTGCGGTGCAAGTGTTTACTATGTGTACGACTAGATATTAGTCGGAATACTGCGCCATTATGTGGTGATTCTTTTGCAGTCTCCACCGAAAAAGCTCTCGCGAGCTGCAACCCGTGAGCAGTACGTGACCCTTATCTCGTTTCCCCGATATCTCTCTAACACAGTGACCTGCAATAGGCGTGCTCTGACGCGTTCCCAGATTCTCCGAGCCACGTCCTCAAATTCTCCGATACCACCAGCATTTTACAAATCTATCTCACAGCATCTTTCTGAGGCCTACAAAGCCGGAACGTACCTGAAAGACGGACCGCCCAAAGCTGACGCGCCGTCATCTGCTCCCAATCCTCTGTCTGACCCTGCCGCCATGGACGGCATGATGGCCGGCATGAAAACCCAAATGGTTATGATGGTCCCACAGATGGTTATTATGGGCTGGATCAACTTCTTCTTTCAAGGCTTCGTCCTAAGTGCGTGATTTCCCCATAACGCTTCAATAGAGCACTCCGACCTGAAGATCTCTCAGTTAAACTACCCTTCCCCTTGACACTGGGCTTCAAGTCCATGCTTCAGCGTGGTATCGATACTCCTGATATGGATGTTCGGTGGGTTTCATCACTGTCGTGGTATTTCCTCAACTTTTTCGGCTTGAACGGCCTTTATCGACTTATCCTTGGCGGTGACAATGGTACGCGCCTCCGTTTATTTCCTGTGTTTTCTATCTAGTTGTCTGATGCTGGCGTCCGGATCTTCTTTTTTAGGTGCTGATTCATCGCGTGACATGACTGCGTCGCCTTTTGCGGCCATGGGCAATGCGCAGCCCGGGCAACCACAAGATTTCAACAAACTTTTCAAGGCAGAGCGGGATAATCTCGAGTTCGCTGAGGGTCTTCACAACTGGGTGGGTGAAAACATGGACATCAAGATTCTACGAAAGTATGGGAAGCTAGCTGCCTTATGATTCTAAGTAGTTGATTATCACGTTGGCTATGCAAGATTCTAGCCTTGAGATGCGAATAAAAATATGCGACACCGGAACCTGGTTTACCGCTACATCGATGAAGGTAGACAGATCCGGCCATAGCGTAGAGTAAAGTATAGTGTGCGAAAGGCTTGGTCTTGATTTCCGTGAGCTGAACGACCCACAACATCTGGAATACAACAGGAAAGTATATTAGGAGGAAATTTTAGCTGTGGAAATGAATCAGTGGTGTTTGAAAAGTAAAAATAATCCGCTTGCATGAATGCTAGTATCATGATCATACGAGACCATCGTATAGCGATAATGCCTATAAAAAGAATGAATAAACTTGGTTAGAGGACTGATCATGTGAAGACCCTAAGTACTCACCTGGACGATAGTCGGGTCTTGTTTACTGCCTTCGACGAATTCATCGTACGTGAGCTGTGCGTCCTTGTCTCGGTCCATATTCCTGAAGATCTTGTCTACTCGCTGTGTATTTGGGATAGTGAGCGGAGACATGTCATAAAGATGGAGTAGTTTGTCAAACGAACCTTTTCAGGAGTATCCTCATCGGCAGGAAGTTTGACCATTTGTCCAGTCATCTTGTATATGGACGTTACGATCTGTAACATCTCATCATAGGTGATAAAACCATCTTTGTCTATATCGTACAACTGAAAAGCCCCTGGAGGAAAGTGAGTAAGAATTAGATCAAATGTGAAACGTCATGAGGGGTCGGTATCAAAATGAAGTGGGGAAGTGTACGTACACTTGAGCTTCTCGTCTAATCGGCCACGGCTCGTGACACTGAGAGCGCATATGAACTCCTTGAAGTCAATAGTACCATTTTTGTTCTCGTCAAATACGTTGAAGACGTAGTCTGCAAAGTCTCCTGGATCCCCGAATGGAAAGAATTGTTTATATATACGACTGAATTCAGTCTTGTCCAGCTGGCCGGATGGACAATCCTTGAGAAAGCCCTTATACCTGTAGTGCGATTAAGATGAAACGTACGCCACAAGAGACGATAAATAGAAAGAACCATTGCTGTAGCTCTCTCTTGTCGACTATGGTAAAGTATCAGATGGAATCGATATAAGATATTTCGGAACTGACAATAAGTGTTCTTTTGTAGATCTGCGAGTTGCTCCGGTGAAAGTTTGCTCTGAGATTTGCCCATGGTTGGTTGGTTGTTCTGGATAAGATTGACTGTGTGGTTTATAAAGAAGAACGGGTTAGGCTACGTTGCGGCCACCGTGACCAAGTGTTGCTGGCAGGGTGGATGGCTTCCATAGAGAACACCCTAGCTAATCTAAGCGCTGGAAGGCCGAGAACCGTTTCACACGAGCTTCTAGAAATCCAGAAAAAAAAAATACAAAATTAGAATTGATTGTAAATTTGATTAGGAGATTGTGCTTAATTTGTCGAATTTATGATATAATTTCATAGAATAACCGTTTTTGGATTTTATGCTGTCTACACGTTTTAAAACATGAGGACGACGTCGAACTAAAAGCGTTTCAATTGTTACAGCAGGGGAGCATATAAAGGATTCGAATCGATCTTGTCAGTCTGTTACTGACCTCCATTGCTTCTTGTCATCGTAACTCATCATGGTCTCCCTCACGGAACCGATCAGTAGAGCGCACCCAGGATACGGCGGTCCTGCCTTTGCTATTCCACTTCTTTCTCAGTCCAGTCTCTTGAACCGGAACCCTTTTTTAGTTATCCTGCATTAGTATTTCATATAAATTCATCCCATCTCCTCCTCCCCCAATATCAGTTTCATCAATGTGCTACCTATATGGATCGACTGACCCAGCATCCGTTTTCTGTCCCATGTGTAAAGTATTCAAACCGAGTGGAAACAGGTAATGTCCTTTAATTCATCAGAGTCCTCTAATTAACCTTACCCACGCTAGATGCCCTCACATCCGAGATGTATGTTACAACAGAGCCTTACATCCTCGTCATGACGTTGTTCATCTAAAGAATGCCGAGGGTATGTACTCTTATGAATCATGGCTGTAACACTCACCGATTGCTTTAAATCTTAGTTAAATCTTTCAATGGATGTGGTTATTGCAAGGTCATTTCTTTTCATGTCAATCATCAGTACATTGAATATCTCGATCTACAGTGGGCTCGCGCTAATCCATCCTCCAAAGCCAGCTTACATCAGAACCCCGGTTGGCCTGGATGCTGCCGGCCTCCAAATCCCAATGAGCAGCGCCTCATACAGGCTGCAGATTGGCCTAGTGTCAGCATCGTCCACAGCATACCTATGCCTCAAGAGATAAAAAGTATTCTCGAAAGCGTACGAGGTGCCATCCTCCCTGGTGTCTCACCTACAAATCGCAGCCCAGCAGCCCAGCAGCAAATGCCATCACTGGATCGTAGAAACAGCGGTAGTAGTCCCACGACCAGGTCTAGCCCAACCTCTGGGAAGAATCAGGCGATGCCCATTCCAGCAAGAGGGCGCTCAGGTGGAAGTCCTGTGCAACAGAGTTCCCCTTTGACAGGAACGACGCCACGAGCGTCTGGGCCCCTGTCTTCATTTGCAGAGCAAAGCACATCGCCTCGTCGCCAAACAATCTCAGAAGGGGTAGAGAAGACAAACCGCACTCCCTCTGTGCGTAGAGCGACAGACTTAGATGGTTCGTTGTCACGGCGTAATGGTGGAGGACGGCCTTCATTATCTTCGGTCTCAGCATCGTTAAACTCATCTAAGCCTTCTGGGGAGTACTGCCCGCCACCTCCTTATCCATCTCCCGTCGACGGCGTTCCCATGAATTCGCAAGATTCTCCGTTATCTTCCCGACGATCTACATTAGAAGGTGCCATGGCGGCGTTAAAGGTTGGGAACACTACGGGGAACAGTAGTGATAGCGGTAGCTCGCAAGGCTCCGCATCAGATGCGACCGTAATCTCCGACGGGGGCTTCACAGATTACTTGTCAGATGAGTCGGAGGCAGAATTACAGAGACAGGCAGAGGCCAAGGCAGCTCTAGTTGCGCAGAATCAGGCAGAGGAGCAAGAGTTCAAGGCTGCCAGGCAGCAACTTGCCGGAGTCGGCTTACGACCGCCCAAGTCCTGGGATGATACCAATGATGCTATTCCGCGTACTATGCAAAACGCAGGAAATCACGCGGTGGGCTATGCGCATCATCCAGCGTATGCATCTCCTGTATTTGTACCTGCTGCTGTCGCACATTCTGCTCGCGGATGATAAGTGACTCTGCTGGACCTACACGTTTTATCTATTATGCATCTTTTTAAACCTGTCGTAGTCGTCAATATTCGTTACCTGTTCTATGGGTTCCATATGTACAATATTTGATTCAATTGCGTCGAACTACCTCACTAGCTATAGCGGTACAGATACTTGGACTAGCTAGTAAACAATTGTTTGCTTGTTTCAAGTTTGCGGCTGATGACGGTCAAAGACCTAATTGCGCCACTTCAAAAGCTTTAGCTCCCAGCCACAGCCTGATGCTGATACAGCATGCGGGCTCCTCAGACTGAGCGATACACTTTATCTCCTCTTCATCACGTCGATCCATGAACCTAGCTCGACACTCTATCACTGCCACAAACCCCATTCAGATCTTTGATACCCGATTTGAAGCAGACTGTCAGGTATTTACTACTACGACACCTGCAGGGTTTGCTGTGTACCAGACATGGCCACTGAAGCTGATTCGCAAGAGAGGTGGATAGGTAGCATTCTCTCTGTTCGCTGTTGATCTTCATACATCAAACAGAGTTTACTGGGGGAACCCTCGCCGCCGCAGTGCCGTGTCATACATCATCTCTGCTCTTTCTCCTTGGAGGAGGCCGCAGTCCCCTCTATCCTCCAAATAAGGTGGTCGTATGGGATGACGCGGCCGGGGAAGAAGTAGCAGAGCTAGAATTTAGGGAAAGGGTCAGAGGTCTTGCTTGTAGGCGTGGGTGGCTTGCAGTATCGTTTCGGAGAAGAGTTGTTTTATTCGAGGTCGGGGAGACCATCGTCCGACGAAATGAATTTGACACCTGTGATAACCCTCGAGGTGAGCCGGGTTATCTACGTGCGTATATAGATGATTTATGCTCTTCGGTATGCAGGCTTGCTTGCGATGGCCACTGGGGCATATTCAACCCTTCTGGCTTTTCCTGGTCGGCAGATGGGGCACGTACAACTAGTACATCTACCGCCTTGTATTCCACCCACGCCGGTCGGCCCCCCACCTTCTGCACCACCATCTCGCCCCCCACCTCCACCATCAAAGCATCCAGTCTCGATTATTGCTGCACATGAGTCCTCCTTGAACACTCTCACCGTTCCTCAATCAGGTCGGATGCTCGCTACGACTTCGTCCCGCGGTACCCTCGTTCGTATATGGGACACGCTTTCAGGAAAGCTGATACGTGTATTCAGGAGGGGATCAGATAAGGCCGAAATATATGGGGTTGCTTTTCGTCCCGATGAGAAGGAAGTATGTGTTTGGAGTGATAAGGGTACTGTACACGTATTTTCTCTCATGTCCGGCCCCTCGTAAGTCATTCCTGTCCCACCCGAAATCTAACGCTAATGCGATTGGATGATACAGTAATCGACAATCGTCCTTGTCCCCGCTCGCTTCACTCATCCCTTACTTTGACTCCGAATGGTCATATGCTCAGTATCGCATTCCAGCGCAAGCTTCCCACATATCACTATCTTCTACTACGTCGTCCTCTCGCTCGCCCACGGCTGACATTACCGATGAGGAGAAGTGCATGGTCGGCTGGATCGAAGCACCTTCTGATCGTAGCGAACCCGGTCGTGATCCGCCTATGGAGTACCAGCTTATAGCGCTCACGTACAGTGGGGGCTGGTATCGTTTATCACTGCCACAAGGGACATCTAACATCTCTTCACCATCTGCGGGTGGGACCCCGCTGTCCAGCTCCCCGCCTAAGGCATCTTCGCATTCTCGTCCGCGCACGAACAGTGTGTCATCTATCACTAGTCGCACGGAGAAGGGAAAGGAAAGGGAACGCGACAGGGACCGGAAGGACAATCGAGAACTAGTTCTGCAAGAGTACCGGAAGTATGGTAGGTGGGATGGTTGGGGCTAGAATGGTAAGGATTTCTGTTGTCTTGTCTCGTAGTTTGGGGTCGACGCACTACTCGTTCCCGTTCATAATTATTCACGACTCGTAGTACCCTCGTAGTTCATTTTTCATCCTTACATGACCTTGTTTTTGCTGCACACATGAATGCTATTTCTTCACTAGTTCTAATAAATTATGCATCCATTGTAATTCTCACGATGACTTCTAGATCGAGACTATTATGTGCACTCATGATATCATCGTGACACGAACGGCTCGCCGCGCACCATCAACCAACTTAGGCTCATCGTCTACGTATCAGCTGTATTGAGATTTTATCATGCCTGTTGTTTCGGTCGGTATGCCTCTGGGACCGGGGTGCTCAACTTGCGGTTATTGTGGACCACTAGGAGAGCGAAGTAGTACCGAGACTAGCTTTAAGAAAGCAGGGTTTATTGCTTCTCAGCTGTCATGCAGAGTGAGTACTTCGTGGCACAAGACACATGTTATCCTGTTTTCCTTTTCTGACAGTTCGCCAGGTCTATCAAAAGATGATCTACCGAGGGTGGAGACGATCTGGAACATATTGTTATGCTCCTGATCTAAGACGCTCGTGTTGTCCACAGTACACTATCAGGTATTTTGTCTGTGGATGTGCTGCGAGACTTTACTTATATGAATTCGATCTCAGGCTTGATGCGATAGCATTTAAGCCCTCTCGCAGCCAAAGAAAAATCATCAACCGGTAAACATCTCCGGATGGACGTCTCGGTGGATTGGCAACTAATTTGACTGATGGATGTTTGTTAACAGATGGAATCATTTTGTTATGCAAGGTCACAAATCAGAGGCTAGTAATTTACTGCTACTACAGGGTATATCGTCTTCCCCGAAGCTACCCAAATCAGAGGGTAATGCTTCGAAACGCGATCCTCCAAATCTTTCTCTGTCTACCTCGATACACGCCGCTGAGTCTGACTTCGTTTCTTCAAATGCAACAGCCCGTCATCAATTTAAGGCATGGCATGCATGACGTTCCGGACCATCGATATTAAAGTGTATAATAGGTGACGCTCGAACCATCAACCTACTCGGAAGAGAAATATGCGCTTTATCTGCTATACCAAAGAGAGGTCCACCACGACCCATACAATACACCAGAAGACTTCAAGCGTTTTCTTGTAAAGAGCCCTCTAATAGTACGTCTCTATGTAGTTACACCCAGTGATCGGCGTTAACACTCACCTTTTGAAGAATGAACCTATCCCATATACTACAAGCCCACCTGACCATCTTCCGTCACAATATGGTTCTTTCCACCAGATGTACCGCCTTGACGGCGAATTAATCGCCATGGGTGTCATTGACATCTTGCCTGAATGCGTCTCCAGCGTGTATTTCATGTACGATCCGAAGCACGAGAAATATTCCCTTGGGAAGGTCAATAAATTGGTGCACTCATCATTTTTGTGCGATTGAGCGAGTTGTATTTCTAGCTCAGTGCAATCCGAGAGGCCTCATTGGCTAGAGAAATACATGATGCAGGTGCTATCACCATGACATCACTTGCCATGGGTGAGATATTATTGTCGTTATCAATGTGCCCATCTGAGTGCTCGCCTCACTTCAGGGTTTTACATCCACTCTTGCCAAAAAATGAAGTACAAGGGCGGGTATTCGCCCTCATACCTCGCCGACCCTGTGAGTAATGATGTCACTGATAGCTTTGGAATATTAGATTCATCTGCAAAATCAGGAAAAATTTACGTGGTTTCCTTTGGCGGATTGTATTTCGCAATTAGAAAAGTTTCGCTATGCCGCTTTCGTGCACCCCGAACATTCATTGGAAGGTCCGCAAGATCCTGGCGAAGGTATGATTGGATGATCATTTGGTATTATATTCACATTTCCCCTTTCAAGGCCCTCCTGTTCCCGTCTCGGAGGAGTTACTCGATGAAGTGATGGTCATTTATTCCATGCAACAGGGGGCGATATCCATAATCCCCATTAATGTGAGTACATAGTTGACAACCCGATCGCTTGGAAGCTGAACATTCTCCTAGTTATCTCACCAGTGGAACGATGAATATAATCGCGAGGAGATTTTAAGTTGCGTCAATGCGCTAGGAGATGAGTTGGCAAGGGAGATCATATTTCGATAATAGACGATGATGCGATATCTCCATTTTTTTCTCTGCGGTACATGGTTAGATTAAGTATATAGGCTTCGGCATCTGCAGGCCAATATTTCAAGACCTTCATAGTGTTGGTCAGCACGTGATCATCGCTGGCAGCAAAATGAGAATCTGATTCTGAATTTCACTTGTGAAACTAGATCTGCTTAAAGCTCTCGATCAAGCCGGCGATATGTCGCTATTCTCGAAGTTTTTGAAGTTAAGCGGCAGGCCGTTAACCTCACGACGGATTCACAGTGCTACCGACCCAGAAGGGAGTTCCAGGAGGACATGGGCTTTAATTGGCAGACCACTGCGATGGATATACTGGCTTCCTCTTGGCCTGGGCTTCACACAGTACTTCTATACTCTGAAAACGGTCAGAGGAAGGAGCATGCAGGTCTGTCGTGAACTCAAATGATCCAATAACGTCTCTGACCAGTCTTGTGTGCCAGCTAGCCAACTCTAAATCCGGATACTTCAAGTTGGGATGATATTGTTATTTTTGACAGATATTCCATCAACTCTGGAGAGCCTATTCGAAAAGGCGACATTGTGGCACTTCAGTAAGACCAATTCCATGGGGCACGGGGAAACTGCTTATATTTCCTCTGTTCAGGGATCCTATAAATAGTAGAAAAATGCTCGTGAAGCGAGTCGTAGCTGTGGCAGGGGATATTGTCAAAACCCTACCTCCATATCCTGATGCCGAAGTTTTCATCCCCGAAGGTCATGTTTGGGTGGAGGGTGAGATGCATCGTTTTCACTCGAACAAGTCTTGACGTTGCATTAGGTGACGAACCCTTCCGGACTCTTGATAGCAATAAATTTGGCCCAGTGAGTCGCTATGCTCCTTAATTTACTTGCGTTAATGCTTCGCTACAGGTCCCCCTTGCTCTTTTAGACTCCAAGTTGATGTATATCGTCTGGCCATTGGATCGTATAGGGCCTCTGCGTCCACCGATCTCCCCAGTCTCCAAGAGAGGTGCTTCCCGAGATTTTCGATGGTATAGCGACATGGCAGCCTTCGAACGAGAGCAACGTAGGCAGTCGAGGGTAACTACACGCTCGACGACGACGTCTCACTCGTAACCTAGCTGGCTTTTGCAAGGTATATTACTATTCAAGCAATGGGTCTGCTATGACGGACCTCCTCCTTGTTAATATATGTGTGTTCATCATAGCGTTCCCCCTGGAGTGGTGACTTTTCGGTTTATCGTCTTGATTCTATCGACCTCTGTAGGGAATATATTTCCGCAAAGAAACCTTGACTGGCAAGTGCCCCCGTAGGAAGCACAAATATAGTATCAGAAGAATTCCTTGGTCGGGTTTTACTCTGCCAGCAATGGTGTTGACGCTCACCACAATTCAAACTAGGAGTTTTATCACCTTGCTCCGCAAGGTCATGGTCAGATGTTAAAACTTCGTACGAGTCATGCTGTGCTGGCCTAGCCTTGAAGCTTGAAGCTCTGACATTCAATGTGGTTTACTCATAGCGCTCGCTGCATCAAATGAATCTATATGGTGTTTACACGCCTCACGGACAAGCTGCCGAAAAATATCGCATGTTACGGAGCAAGGTGAAAGTCGACAGGGCCGAACTCTAGTAGAATAGATGTAGACGACAAACAGTACTACTGCAAATCATATACCTATCCGTTATCATCGTCCTCGACCCGACGTGTCACTGAAGGTATGTGCGTGATCGATACGTCAGGTTGTTGAACAATGTTTTGTCGAGGGTGAGGAGCTCGACATCACGCTTAGCAAACACACTCTAATCCGCACATCAACCTGCCATGGCCGCTCTCAGCTTCGCGACCTCTACCCGGGGAATGACGTTGATTCCAAATGGCTCTGCATGGGGAGTAACGCGGTCACTGAAAGCGTACGTGTTGATCGGTGCGTCAGGTCGTTGAGCAATGCGGAAAGACCACATAAGAAGTGCGGTGATAATGTACAACGCGTGGTTTGTGAAATGCAGGCCAGGACATACACTTTTAACGACGAATAAAAATTAGTTGAGCGGTGTCAGAAAACCGAAGTCGGCACGACTTACCGTCTACCAAAGCCATACGTGATGAACCTCGCATTATTGTCCTTAAGGCGGCCTTCTGAATCAAACCAACGCTGGGGATTGAATACTTCAGGATCTGGGAAGGCGATAGGATCGCGAGAAAGAGCCCTGAAAACATGCGCTTAATGAAACAATGTACATCGTGAAGCAACACCATACCAATGGCAGCCGTAGACTGTTGCACCTTTGGGAATACAGTGTCCTTTCTGATTGCACATAGACTAGGATGAGAATATGGGTTAGAACAAAGTAAGACACTGACCCACAAAACATCCTTGGTTGCACGGTGGGGAAATCCTGGGACACATCAGCATCATGCAGGAGCGTGCCGAAATTCGAATTCACCTATCTGAACGACAGGTCTCCATCTCAAAGCTTCCCGTATGAACGCGTGCAATTGAGGGAGCGAGCTTGAGTCATTAAATGTCGGCGCTACAACGAGAAATTAACTGAAAAATCGAAATCTCGGTTTGGTATTACCTCTGTCTAACCCAATGACCATATCGAGCTCTTCATGTACCTTTGCCTGGGCAAGTGGGTGGCACGCCACAGCCATAATAATAGTGGTAATTGCAATAACGATCTGAACCAGGAGTTAGTCCGCGGAGAACAATAAGTTGCATCGCTTGCCGTATCAAATCCCGCCCCGAAGAGTGTTCCGGCGAGATACGCCATCTCATCCGTAGAGAGTTGGTGTTCTTCGGTGTTCTCCAATAATGCCTTCGTCAAAGAGGGGTCAGCTTGGGTTTGATCCTGCGTATAATGAGATATAAGTGATACACATTTATCGAAACAAGAGAGCCCCTCACCACTTCACTCTTGACGCGCCTTAGATGATACCTAAATAACTCAAGCTCTTCGTTATGCCACTTGTAAATTTGTTTTCCGTAACCAGGCAAGTAGCGCAAAAGGGGAACCCGATCGACAAGATAAGCTCCTGGGCGAATTACAGACTGGAAATTGTCAACGACTCTGCAGAGACGAACAAATTCGGGATTGGCGATGGCAGTGGGCGCAGACTTCCCATAAGTCACCCGAAGAACGATTGATGATGCAAATCTTGAGGTGCCATATCGATGAAAGGTTCACAAAAGGGCTTGGTAATGACGTACCGCTGTGCGTGCTTTTCATGGTTTGTTGGGTCATTCAGCACATCCAATATAAAATCCATCGCGTTCTCGCGCAGCATATCTTGGTATGCCTCTGCCGCCTTTGGCTGTAAATGAGGATGTATTGCTTTTCGGAGGCGCCTGAAGCGTTCTCCGGCGCCAGCCATGGTGAGGCTCATTCCATTTGAGAGCATTTCACCCGCGGCAATGGACCGAGGTCGATCTACCAGTGATGCACCTTCTTTCTCCATGATGTCTTCGGCTGCCTAGTAAATGAGTCATTTTAGAGGGAGCTCAAGATATGGGCAGGTTACCTCCACGCTGCCGATGACGATTATCACTTTGCTACCTTGTCGGAACGACACAACCGGCCCATACTCTCGAACCAAGTCGGTCAGCGTACAGGCAATGCTGAGTGGACGATCTACATCAAGCCGTAATATCTCGTATGACACTGCCAAAACTCACTTCACAGTAGGCAAAGCATTTCTCCAGAACCAACGGGCGGGAGGTCCAGGTGGAAGCTGGATACCCTTCCTGTGCGCTAGGCGAAAATTTCTTGTATGATACGACGAGCACTGTTATGACTATGGCGACACAAGCAGCATAGTTGGTACTCCCGGTGAGAGCTTCCAGCATCATGGTGTAATGTGGGCTGGAATAAGATATAAGTGAATGTGCATCTGATAACTGTGCATGTCGACAGTCCAACCCATCTTATAGTGCCTCACACTTAAAAGGATGGCGGGGTGTACACGAAGATTGAACGGTAATCATTGCTCGTACCAATCAATTCCTAAGGGAACCGAAATTTTGCGAACGAGTAGCAGGAAACAGTAGACTCTTGCCACGTGTTGGTATACATTCTGGATTACGAACAATGTAAATGAGTCAGGGTTATGTGTGAGGAAAAGGAGTTCGCTTGACTCGGATGACTCGGAGTCCTTGCATGAATGCGTTCTGCTAAGCGCGGAGTAACCTTCAGCCATGGAATGGTAGTTGAACGGTTGCTCAGGATTGTGATATATGATATCGGATCTGATCAAGTGAGTTAATCAATAGTAAATCACCATCTATACATCCACATACATATTAAGTAGTATGGGTATTACCATGGTCCGTGGTAGTCCGAGGCAGAACTGAACTGGCAGAACTTGGCAGAACCTCAGCGCAGAATTATGTAAGGAAAAAAGATGGCACTCAGACCAGTCGCTTCCGCGTGTTTCGCAAAGTTGAATGTTCTCCCTTGAACCTTCTAATTACACATGTCTTCTAGTTGACATTTAGGTATTGAGTTGTTAGCTTAAGGTTAAGTTAATTGGTATCGCAAACCCTCGTGCAGCAATCCTAAACCTTACCAGAGTGTCTCCTAGTATGCCATCAAGTGATAATTAACCAGATAACCAGATACTAGTATGCAACAGTAGTGCACGATCGTTTCGGTGCGTAAAGGGTTGATTCAACGATCCTGCTTGGCAGCCTTGGCTTGCGACTTGCCGCGGTTTGAACTTGACAGCTTGAGAATTGAGCATGCCTTCAAGCCTACCTTCAAGATCGTAGCTGACACCATTGAAGACTGTTGCAACCTGCAAGTGGTGGGCCATATCCATATGGGGACGGCAAACAATCACTCGTCCCGCCATCAATGATGGTGCGAAAATATGACCGTCCAGGTTTGCAAGTCCAAAAAGGTGGCGAAAAAGTGTTTTTCGTCGAGTATTTACTACCCTACTAGGTAGTAGGAATGATCACATGCATATTAACGCTCAAGATGTCCCTCAAAAAACGAAAGCTCGAGATTTTCGAGGCGCTGCTCAAGGTCCTTCCGCTTAAAGCCAGGTCTTTTCAGCCATCAACTACCAGCTGGAGTCACTGACGTTGTCAGGAACGTTCAATTCCATGTGTTAACATAGAGTGTAGGGTGAATCATGCAAGTGGAGACAACCTGTAGACTCAGCGAAGCGGAACATGCACCACCTTGATGTGCTAGAAATCGGACCACGGACACCTGATAGGTAGTCACATCAAGTGGAGTAGCTCTCGGTGCTCGCCACTGTCTTAACTGAGGGTGACCAACATTCTCCAAACACGCATACCATACACCATACCAGACAGAGCGCCACACTGTGTGATCATGCAACCATTTCGTACAGTTCCACATTCTAAATCTTTTCGAGCAACCTGCATTCACAGCCAAGACACCTCAGCTCCACTCCGAACCAAAACATTATGTTGCGTTCCCCAACATCAAGGTTTCGCTAAAGACAAGTAGATCAGCAGGATTGTTGCCATAACATGACGGTGAACCATACTAAAGCAATGATTCGACGTGATTTCAAGAATAATCTTGATCGACCCTGCCTTCACCTAAGAGCCCGAAGATTATTTCTCCTTCTCCTTAGAGCGTTTAAATGGTGACGTCGCCATCCAAGCGGACACATCTCCTCGATATGCGTAGACAGCAGGCCTCATACTACGAATGGTGAGCAATGATCTTGATCAGCATGGCTCGAGCTTGAGGGAGGGCCGACACACTCACGTCCTGTTAATGGATGGGCAATGACTTTGATCGGCATGGCTCGAGCTCGAAGGAGGATCGATACATTCATATGCTGCGAACAGTGGGCAATGGCTTTGGTCAGCATAGCTCGCGTTCGAAGAAGGATAAACGCACTTGCTCACTGTCGAAGGATGAGCAACGACTTCGATCAGCATGCCAGAAAGGATCAACAGACGTACTACCTGTGAGTACACGCCCAACATAAATGAGAGCAACCTTTAAACTTTTCGATAATCTTGCTCAAATATGTGGGAACCAGGCGCCCAACGTCCCTTTATCTCCTTGGGGTCCTTCGATGATGTTGTTTCGGTATAGTTAAAAGTGTTCTGGACAATAACAGTGAGCTAACGCTTGCGGCAAGTAAATGAGACCGTGGGTAATTACCTCTCGAGCGCAGAGCTCCAAGTTGGTCTGCTGGGTGGAGACAAATAATTGTTTCAGTACTTCATCATCCAGAGTTCCAGCCGTGCGTTCGATGAGTGGCTCGCAGTCTGCATCGTCCTTGTCCATATCTAGTGGATCAGTATCATAATATATCAGATTCATAAGTCAACGATCAACAACTTACTAGGAAGGCATACATGACATTTTGGAGAGTGTCGAATGTCCTTACTAATAATGGAATCAAGGACTGTCACGATTTTGCGCATCAGTTGAATCTTAACGACGGTTGGATGCGAAAGCTTACTGCTTCCAGTGTCGCACTGAGTGGACGACCTGCTTGCCTCGTCCATTGGGATGCAGTACCTATGTAAAAACTGTGAGATAGCGCATGTTGTGATTGATCAGTTGCAATTACCAGATAGCATGGAGTTGATTTTCGACTTTCATCTCCTCTGAACGGCCCTCGATGAATGCCTTGACCTTCTCAAATTCGGATCCGCCGCCCCCACGCGAGTCGTGAAAGACGAATCCCGGGTTGCTTTTGAACACCATCTCTCCGCGCTGAGAATGTGTCAGTTCATGTTACCGATTACTAGCATCGTGATGCCCACCTTTTTCCCAGCGCTGTATATTGTTGGGTTCTCCGGTGTGTTGCAAACTCTTGAAAGCACGGTAGTGTTTCCTGCACTCGCCCTTCCTATGACGAGGATTCGAAAGCGACCAATTTTCTTAGGGTTCATGGGAGAAGGTGAATGTGACAGAAGCATTTTCAGTATAGCCTTATAATCATTGCTGTGTGCGAACTCGGTGAATATCCAAGTTGAAATCGGCATCTAGATTCACTGGTGGGCAATGGGTATATGTATACATAGTTGTAATATATCACATGAGGTATACACGACGTCGAGGTGACTTTGCCAAGTTGATCATTCGGAAGCGATGGAATATCTGTGTTCAAGTTGGGTCATAGTAAGGACCCATGCTAGTAGGGGGCAACGCGGCGGTGTCGCTTGAGCAGTGCTAGCCGCGGTCAACGGTATCTCGATCTCAGGTCACAGGGTATGCTTGGTACTTGGTTTGACTCACACTTCAAAATTAAAAACTAGTTGGCTCCACGGTGCCGAAACGTCCAAGGTTCCCGTTAGTAACTTGCATGTCGTGGGAAAAGAGTGGATACAAGTCATCGAAAGAAAGTCATCACATCAGATTCGGGGCCATCACAAGTACGCAAGTTGTTTACTACGTGACTACCTACGCGACGAACGGAACGAACTCTCCTTATCATTTCTTATACTGTCCAGAGGGTCTACCAAGTTAGCATGTCTATTCTCGTGCATCTTGACCAGTTGACGTCTGCTCCTGGCGAATATGCTGTTCAGAACTTCAATGATGCCAAGCAACTGGACGACTGGATAATGTCTGTTGCATGTCAATAATGTCTTTAGAGTCAAACAAGGACTCACTTTAATTGTCTAGACCCAAGTCATTTGCAAGTCCAGGTACCCTGCTTCGACTGATATATCCTTAACCGACCAACTCACCACGCATAGATCATGATGTCGATGACGATCTAGAAAAGGATTTCCGAACCTCCATCACGGATGTCTTTATCACTGGTCAGAAATTGTCGCTATCACCGCCTGAGCACCTAATAGGTAGATTGGCAAGGTTGGTGTTCCTGGGCTTGTCACGTTCTTCTACAGGAACCTCATGATCGTGACATGTAGCAAACCACAAGAAGTTCTAGAACATATCTCTGGTATTCTGTCGACCACACTCCCAGATGATGCCATATCAGGCGAGCTCGCTGATCTGGTCGGCTTTGACGACATCGAAATTGTCGCAGAATTGCTCGCCTCTAGATCTTACTTTGTGAACGTGGTCAGTAGTGATCAAGTGCATCACATATAATGACTCACAGCACCTAGTTGTCTGGACGAGACAGAACGACATTTGAAAACTCAACCTCAGGCAAACCAAAATCAGGTGGTTAGTGCTGTCCATGATTATTATTTATTCTTACTAACGTGTGGTACAGTTGTAACTGCCAGCCTTGCTCCACAGGATGTTCGTCGCCGCATGGAAGAGACTCTCAGGACAAATGCGTCTCGTCCTTTGTTTACTGGCGTGGCAGTAGGTTCATTTGCGCCTTGACGTGAGCCCTTGTTCAAAATATCCAGCAAGAAGCTCCAGAAGTGCTTCCACATGTGTACTCTTCGTCCTCTATGATGCAAGGCGGTTCGCTTTCTCAATTTGGTAGCAAGTACGTACTTCCAGTCGGACATACAAGACATAACTACGAGGTCAGTTACAAATGCCTTACTTAATACCATCTGCTCACCAGCGAGTCAGGAATATGAGGAAGTCATCCTTCCTCCTTCCAGAGTCATTCCACCCAGGCAATCCGAAAGGCTCATTCTTGTCAATGAACTTGATGAATTAACCAGAGGCTCGTTCCCCGTATGTATCCCACCCTTTCCCTCTATTTTTTATATAAAACCTTCTCTTTAAGGGATATTCTTCCCTAAATCGCATGCAGTCTATCATCTATCCAACCGCTTATGAATCAAACGAAAATATACTGGTTTGCGGTGCGTCTTCTGGTTGTATCGCGTGGTCTTTAGCACCCTAACGGCGTTCGACAGCTCCCACTGGTGCTGTTAGCTTATTCTGCGCGTCGTCCTTGAACTGTAGCTTATCGAACTCACATCATAGGGTAAAACCGATATAGCGATGTTAACAATCCTTCGGGTTCTCAACCAGCACCGATCACCCATCAGTCCATCATCACCTTTGCATGCTTCGATAGATCGCAATGCCTTTCAGATTATTTATGTGTGAGCTTCCAATAATGTTTTGCTTATAATACAGCGCCCTGACTTTTAAAAAACATAGTGCACCTATGAAAGCTCTGGCTTCTGAGATCGTTCGAAAGCTGGGGAAAAGACTAAAGTGGCTCGCTATACAAGTCAAGGAATTGACAGGGATGGAAATTCTCTCCGATATATGCATCAATTATTAATTTTCGATGTAGGTGACATGCAACTGACAAAATCTGAAATCGCCGAAACCCAAGTCATAGTCACCACACCTGAAAAATGGGACGTTGTAACTCGAAAGCCCACTGGCGAAGGCGAATTAGCTTCAGTATGTCTCCATATAAGTACCTGTGCTTTCACCTGCCTGACGGTCTTTTGCATGTAGAAGTTGAAGCTTTTGATCATTGACGAGGTGCATCTTTTGAATGAAGAACGTGGGGCCGTCATCGAAACTATTGTTGCGCGCACGTTAAGACAGGTACATGTTCGTTCTCTTACATGTGAATTCGTGACCGACTCATTTGTAGGTCGAATCAAGCCAATCTGTCATTAGAATAGTTGGGCTCAGTGCAACGTTGCCAAACTATTTGGATGTCGCAGATTTTTTAAAGTTTGTTTGCCCACATTGTTCTTCTGATCAATCAAACTCAACTCATAATCAGCGTGTCCCGATATAAAGGACTCTTTTTCTTCGACTCTTCTTTCCGACCGGTACCTTTGGAGCAGCACTTCATCGGAGTTCGAGGAAAGCCTGGAAGCGTACGGTCTAAAACGAATCTTGACCGCGTCACATACGAGAAAGTTTCTGACCTGGTACGACAGGGACACCAAGTAATGGTGTTCGTTCATGCGCGGAAAGAAACAGTGAAAGCGGCGCAAGCTTTGAAGGATGCAGCGACAATAGATGGCACATTGGAGGATTACAACTGCGAGGAGCATCCTCAATGGACATTTTTCCGAAGGAGCATAGGAGATTCTAGGAATAAGGAGATGAAGCAACTGTTTGATCTTGGGTTTGGTATTCATCATGCGGGTATGCTGCGATCTGATCGGAACATGATGGAGAGGATGTTCGAAGCTCGAGCTATCAAGGTCAGTGGCATCGGCGTGGAAATAACCCAGGCGAAAGCTAACATATCGGAGGAAGGTTCTCTGTTGTACATCGACGCTCGCATGGGGAGTCAACTTACCTGCTCATGCAGGTGAGAAATTTTTACTGTGTCCTTGATTCATCTCTCATGAAGGAGTCAAGTTGTAATCAAAGGCACTCAGTTGTACGACAGCGCAAAGGGATCCTTTGTCGATCTCTCGGTTTTGGATGTATTGCAAGTGTTTGGTCGTGCTGGCCGGCCTGGTTTCGAGACAAGTGGTGAAGGATACATTTGCACTACCGAGGACAAACTCGTACATTATCTTGATGCTGTAACGTCACAGGTACGTTTATCCAGCCACGACGAGCGATGAATGCTGAACAACCATCCAGAACCCAATTGAATCTCGGTAAGATGAATGATTGTCTTTATGCCGATATTTCTCTGACAAAAGGTAGGTTCATCTCAGGTATTGAAAACGCACTGAACGCCGAGATCGCTCTTGGTACGGTAACAAATGCCGACGAAGGTGTTCGATGGCTGGGATATACATATCTGTATGTTCGCATGCGGAAGAATCCCTTTTTATATGGCCAGTTTTTAGAGCCCTGTTTTGTCATAGGAGCTGACAATTTAATTAGGCATGTCTTGGGGTGAGGTGGCAGAAGATCCCTTTCTAGGCCAGAAGCGAAGTTCTCTGGTCATGACAGCAGCTCGAAGACTGGCCAGTGCAGGAATGATAAACCTTACTGAAAAGACCGGTGCGTTTTCGATAACAGACCTCGGCAGGATAGCGGCCAGGTACTACATTCGATATGCCTCCATCGAGGTCTTTAACAAGGAGTTCAAACCCAAGATGACCGAAGCTGATGCGCTTTCCATGCTCAGTATGAGTACGGAGGTGGGTAGTCTGTTTTGTGTCCTTGATGTCAGTTGACATTCAACAACAGTTCGACCAAATCCAAGTGAGAGAGTCAGAAGTGAAGGAACTAGAGCTTCTGATGAAGAAAGTTCCGTGTGCTGTGCGAGTGAGTAAGGTTCCTTGAGGTTTCAAAGCATCATTCAGAGTTTCGGCGCCAAGGGAGGGACAGATACAAGCCAAGGCAAAGTTAACATTCTCCTTCAAAGCTGCATTTCTCGCTTTCCAGTCGAAGATTTTGCCTTGGTTTCTGACGCAGCATATGCGGCGCAGAATGGAGGACGCATTTCCCGAGCTCTGTTGGATATAGCAATCAGCCGCAAGTGGGCTAGTGTGGCCAAGGTTTTCATGGGTATCACTAAGGCTATAGAGAAACGCCTTTGGCCATTCGACGAACCTCTTAGGCAGTTTGATCTCAAGGCCGAGATTATATACGGCTTAGAGAATTCAAGAGAAGAGTACTCGCCCGCAGAACTAGCTTCCATGACTCCAGTAGAGCTGGGTAAACTAGTTCGCTTAAACGAAGGCCATGGTAAAGCGCTCTGGAATGCAGCTCGGCAGTTCCCTACGGTCACAATGACTAGCTCACTTCGACCGTTGGGGTCAAATGTCCTCAAGATTGTAGTTTCAGTTACTCGAGACTTCGATTGGAGCACCAAAATGCATGGCTCCGGAGAGCCTTTCTGGCTGTGGGTCGAAGATCACGAAGGCATCGAAATTCTGCAGTTTGCGCACCTTCTATTACGGGAGTCGACGAACTCCCTCGATGTGAATTTCGTGGTTTCGATACTGACCGACATTCCTCCCCCCTATTTCACCGTCAGATTTGTGTCTGATAGATGGATGGGCGCCGAAGATGAACTCCATGTATCTTTGGATGGATTGGTTATGCCTGCTCCCTCTCATAGCCATACGCCCCGTTTGGATCTCCCATTTCTCCCGCGTTCCTCACTGTGCCTCCCTGTACTCGAAGATCTCTACTCAGCCCGACTCCACGATTTCAATGCTATTCAAACGCAAGTGTTTTGGAGTCTCATTAACACTTCGATGAACGTGCTGGTATCTGCTCCCGTTAGTAGTGGCAAGTCCCTCATGGGGCATCTAGCGATATGGTCAGTGAAGACATTTGTGATCCAAATATACTAAAGTGTCTATTAAAGGACAACCCTACTCCGCCGTCCGAAGTCCTTGGTGCTTTTCGTTGTCCCAAACCGAACTCTAGCTACTCAATCTCTTTTTGACTTCCGTGTCATTTCCAACGCACTTGACGTGACGGTCAAGATGTCTTCTGGGGAAGGTTTATTTTCTCCCTGCCGGACCAGCACAATACGCGTCGTTACGCCGTCGGAGCTGCTCGAGGCTGTTGACCAGCGTAACCTCCGCCATGCAAACTATCCATCTCTTGTAGTGTGCGATAATTTGGAGCAACTCGATGCAACCTATGAACTCAGTATATCACTGCTACGACACACAACGCAAAATAATCCCACCCGATATATCGGCTTGTCGGCCTCTCTCAATGACCCCACGGACATCGCTTCGTGGCTGGGCGTAGATCCCATGGCGCTTCATAGTTTTCGACCCACAGATCGAGATCAGTCGCTCACAATCATGTATCAAACTTTCACAATACCGCATTCAGCTGCACTGTTCAAGTCCATGTCGAAACCAGCATACATGGCTATCACAAGCGTACCATCACATGAATCCGCCATCATCTTTGTCCCTTCGCGCGGTCATTGCCGGACGGTGGCGCAAGAGCTCATCACACAGTGCGCCCTAAACACGGAGATCGAGAGGGGCTTTCTCCCGCAATCCGTACCTCCTCTTTACGTTGAAGACTACTCGGCACGGTTGCAAGACCTGACATTGGTTGATTTTGTGACACGCGGTGTAGGGATATTCCACAGCGGGATGTCAAAAGTAGATCGGAATCTTATCCTGGAGTCATTTGCTGAAGGCGTTGTTCGCGTACTCCTGGCGCCTCGCGATGCTTGCTGGCAGCTGCCTGTCCGGGCGGGAGCCGTAGTGGTCATGGGTACCCAGTATATGCATTTTGAGGGAGATGGCTCTGGTCCGCAGCTGCGAGATTACAGTCTTGTCGATGTCGTCCAGATGCAGAGTCGGGCTGTGAGGCACGATTCCCCTGGCCACTTCTTCCTCTTTTGCCAGGCGGAGACCAGAGACACATTTTCCAAGTTCCTGGCTGAAGGACTTCCGCTTGAATCGGAGCTGTTGGATTCATCCGTGTTCGAAAAATGGTACCAGGAAAGGAGAGGAGACGGGTCCATCAGAAACAAGCAGGATGCTGTTCAAGCACTCTCCTTCACGCTCCTTGCACGAAGGCTGGTCAGCAACCCGGTGTATTATGACATGGAAGTGGGCTCGCAAAATGAAGTCCTCTCGCGCATTGTTGACAGACTTGAAGAACCCGTTCTATAGCTGTGTATAAAAAACTCTACCAGACGTATAGCTACATAGGGACTTGGATAAATAATTACATACATGTCTAGATTCTACACAAGATACTCCGCTAAACGTTGCAAACGCTCTCCAGCCTGCCTGAGTGTCTCCACATCCTTGCAGAATGCGAAACGCGCAAAGTTCTCACCGATAGTGCAATGCTCCTCACAATAGAACTATGCGATTGCATGAATATTGGTTCAACCTTGAAGCGTACTGACTTACCTCGCTGACAGGGATAGATGATACACCAATTTCAAGGGCGATAAACCAACAGGCCCTGAGTCGTGACCGGTTAGAACGAACAGAGCAAAAATGAGTACACATACTTGAAATCACGTCCTCGGCCTTGGACTGGCTCCGGAAAGGGGTAGTCCTCAGGGAAATTGACGCGTGAGATATCCTGGAGATGATACATGTCAGTTGGTTATCTCGTCAGTGCAACCGGTACGTACTAGAAGCACGAAGTAGCTGCCTTCGGGATGACTGTATTTCATACCAAGCCTATCGAACGCGTTTAGGAGTATGTTACGTCGCTCTTGATATTCCTTGAGCTGATTCTCGAAGAAACCACGTTCCGCAGCTTGCTCAAGTCCAGCAGCAGCAGCCTCCTGTAGCGGAGAGTTTGAGCAGAACACGATTCGCGTGCAGGCGGCGAGAGTGGGAAAGATGATTGATGGCGGGCCAATTAACCAACCTACACGCCAGCCTGTGGCAGCGAACGCCTCTGGCACATAACGTAAGATGGACCTTTATGGCCGAACTATTTACTCACTGCCAGCAGACAACACAGTTACTGTGCGGTCCCACATGCCCGGTAACGTGGCAAAGCGGACGTGTTCCTTTCCGTCAAAGACGAGACAGTCGTACTGGAAGCAAGTAATCGTTGCATAAAACCTATAGCAACACGAACAGGAAACATACCACTTCATCTGCCATCACTAAAAGATTGAATTCTTCTGCGAGAGCAGCTATTTTCTCCAACTCTTCTCTCGTGAATACTTTACCGACGGGGTTATGAGGGGTATTGATAATAAGCATTTTTGCCTTTGGAGTGATAGCACGGCTGTAAGGCTATAAATAAACACTTTGATCTGAAGATGAGTCTGCATACCGCAATTCATCAAAGTCGATCGTCCAGTTACTATTATTTGGTGTCACAGCATCCGTTTGAGGATGAAGGGGGACATAGACAGGCGTTCCGCCATTGAAGGTGACGGATGGTAGATATTGGTCGAAGAAAGGCTCGAACATGATCACCTCATCTCCCTGCTCAAGGAAGGCGGTGAAAACGGAATATTGTCCTATAAAGCCCTGAACTACTGATTGACTCATCTGCAGAATTACTAGACGAACCTTGGTTTGCTCCACTTGTTACGAGAATCTCAGTCTCGACATCGAGAACTCTGTTGAAGGACTTCTCATAAAAGTTTTTGATGGCGTTCCGGAGACGAATGCGCCCCTTTGGATGGGAGTAGTGGTTGGGTAAAAGCGATCTGAGAGCTTCATCTGCGGCATCTGTGACCCATTTTGGGGGCGGGAAGTTCATATACCCTTGTCCAAGATTGATACAGTCTGCGGGAAGGTTCGCTGCACTAAAGAAGATTGATGAATTGGCACCAAATTATCACAAGATATAGATCAAGTTACTTGTAAATTGACCACACGTCTTGCGCCAGCGCCCGACCACCACGAAGTCGCGAGGAGAAGGGAATGAGGTTGGAGCGATCGCCATTGAGGGCGCCTTTGGAAAAATGAGCCAAATTTCCACCAAGAGAAGACATAAAACGATATTGAGTGATAATATTGAGAGGACTGCGTTGAATGACACGGAAAGCTGATAGCAGAGTCATCATCAATATCAAATATTTATGATCGCAGCGGGTGCAATTGATGATATCCTCCCGCGATTATGTAAACACCATATTGCGACTGCGGGCCTGTCAAGGCATCAAGCAAAACGCGTTTCACATCTGCTTGAAACCCGGAACCACGTTTGTTGTCCTATCGATGTTGCAACGATAACTCGCGGCTAGCACCGGGGCAAATGACACGACTCCCTTTAGTCGAACTCCAAAATGGCATTTTATTCCCACAGCAGTGCCATCGGAAACCTTACTGATCATCGAGTGAGAGCAGAAACGCGTTAGTTCCGTCCACCATGGCCACTCCAGAACTGGGAAAACCTCATTTAGGGACTATCGAGGAGTGCGCATTCTTTGGCTTTTATACGCGTCCTTGAATACTGACAACTGTCAGGTCTGGCTTGTCTGACACACAGTTGTCCCGAACTGCTAGCGATGTTTCTGACCAGAGTGATGAAGAAGGATTCACATACCCTGAATCAGACTCGGAAGAGGAGGAATTCGTTTACCCTGGTACCACTGAGGAGACCGCTGCTGTTGCTGGTGGAGGGGAGTCACCTTCCTCAGAAAATATGGCCACTTCCATTACGGATCCAGAAGCAGAGCAAGAACAAATACCCATCTCACTTCCTATGATGCCAGTAGATGTAATTGCATCTCCAGTATCTTCGCCAGCTATACCCGCAACCCAACCTCATCCATCTCCTGCCCAGTTGGAAGCTTTGTCTGCAGCTGCTTCTTCTGGGGACCTGTCTCTTTTGAAGAAGCTCTTCCAGACAGCTTCGCAAGGCAGTCAAGTTGAGGCCTTTGCACTATCAAATGACGCGTCCCCTCGAACAGGCTTCACTGTTTTGCATGCCGCAGCTAGTCGAGGTTACTTAGACATTGTCAAGTGGCGTGAGTGATAACCTTCATTATTCCTTATATGTGCTCAAGTCACCGTCGTCTCAGTGGTAGAAGATTGTGGTGCAATTCCAGATCTAGAGGATCGCGAGGGAGAAGTAGGTGAAGACCATTAATACACACACATTGACGCTGACAGGTCACAAGACTGCTTTACACAAAGCCGCTCTTCATGGCCACCTACCAATTATCACATATTTGCTACCGGATAGAGCAGACGTGAATGCTCGCGATGCTGACGGCTGGACAGCTCTCCACAACGCCTGTTCAAAAGTATGTCTTACTGATAACATTATTGTCAATTTTCCTGCAAAGAATCTTACGCTTATTGGGTGACAGGGCTATCTTGACATTGTGAGGTGGTTATGTGAGCATGGAGGTATCTCTAGTGTGGATGTTCGGAGTAAAGGTGGATGGACTCCTCTCAGTACGTGTTCAAATTTTTTGTTCCATACTATCTCAAATGCTTTGCCAGTGAATGCAGCGTCAAAAGGACACTCCCCTGTCGTCATATATCTACTTACAAAGCAAGAAGCAAATCCTCTTGTCCGGAATATCTGGGGTGAGACTGCATATGACGCTGCTGCTGCAGTGTTCGAGGTATGGATATGTGAGGTGTGTCCACTTTCTTAATTGTTGTAAGCGTTTCCTTAAGTCCCCCCAGGTCCTACAAAAATCAGAAGCAGAGCGATGGCGCAGAACGACTGTCCCGTACAACCCTCTCGCGGTGCACACGACCGTCCCCTTAATCCTTTACGAGAACCAGCGCCTGGACGCACGGCTGAAAACGTTAGCAGTGTCCGGTGGGAAGCCAAAGTGGTCACACTATGGCCTTGGTAGGCCGGGTCGGCGTGCACTATTCGAGTTGAAACTACCTTCCCCAAATGACGCGGGCGCCACACTGGTTGCTGCCTGGCGAAGTGGTGTACAGCTTCCACTCATCGGAGATCCTTGGTCATTACCAGAAACCAGCTCCAGGGACAGGCCCGCCGTTGAGGACTCCGAAAGAAGTCACTTCTGGCTGTGAGGACCAGCAGGTTATTTTTGATGAGCTTTCTTACTAACCCGTCTTCTAGGTCTGATTGGACGCTGGATTACCCTGGTGTTGATGTGGAGGCAGCCTGGGAATATGCAGAGGACTTTTCCTCACTCGATGAAGCCTGGATTGCCGAACCGCCCCCTCAGCTTCAGCGTTTACTGAGCGGGAGTGGACTTATGACAGCTAGCTTGGGCACTCCTTCCAGAAGCCACAGCCGTACAAGCAGCAGTAGCTCAGTGACCTCCGCATCTGTGGCTGCACGCGCTCCGACGTGGGTAAGGCGCAGACGCTGGGTCCGCGTGATGCGTCGTAGGCTTGACATCCCACCTCTACCATTCCAGGAGCCGGATGGAGCCATGTACCATCTTGCATCTGACGGCTCTCTCGTCCCATTTACCGAGAACGACCAGGGCGATTTTGGAGAAGGTGAAGGACAGGAACTCGGAGCGATGACCTCCACAAGACTGTCATCGGCCCAGGACTACGTCTCTCGTGCTTGGTATCTAGTCGGAACTCAACGGGATGCTGTCGTCGGCGAGGAGACTTTATCTGCTGTCGAGGCAAGGCGTGCTATTGCCAAACTTGAGCGTGCAACCACTGAATTGCGACAGGGTATTCTTAGTAAGCCTTTTAATGCAGCCTCTTGACGCATCATTGAATCAGATGGTATCCAAGGCGATGGTGATACAGAACGAAAAACTCAGGCTGAAGTCCTGCTCAACACCTACAGCAGAGAGCTCGAGCGTCGCCGACTCGCGGCTGGTAACCAAAGATGGCTGATCTCCGGCCCAGATGATGATTATGTGGAAGACGACGATGAGGACGAAGAGGAGTTCCGCTACCCTGGTTATACGCCTTCAGGCGCGCCTACCCACCCAAATTCTGTTTCTCGTCCACCCACGGATTTGACTCCTCACCTCTCTCAGGCACCTGACTTCCGTGTGCCCACCCACGAAGCACCTCAGAAAGTTTTAAGTCCCAGGTGGACTGCCCCGACGCCTTACCAAGTCCATGCGCAATGGGAAAGAGACGATATGGTGTCCAATTGTAATGACTGTCATCGGCGGTTCGGATTTCTTTTAAGAAGAGTAAGTCCTACCACGTCGAGTTTTTTTTCTAATGATTGATTTGTGATCTTTCCTAGCATGTAAGATTAACCATTACCCCCACTTATTTTTCACGTCATCTGACCTTTCGTTAGCATTGTCGCAAGTGTGGTCGGATTTTTTGTGACCGTTGCTCTTCTCATCGAGCACTTCTCGATCCGTCCGTTATTGTTCGTGACCCTGTGTTTCCGGAATCCGCAGCATCCTCTTCAACTCAGCGTGTCTGTCAAGGGTGTCACGATGAAATCAATGCCAGTCTCCCCACCAGATTCTCAGGCTCCACCTCGTCCACCATGGAAAGAATCGTGGTCGATCAAAGAAGGCTCATGACCCCTGGACAGCTTCACAGGCAGGAGTCTAGTTCGCAACTAAGCGACCTTGCAGAGTAAGTCAGGGTTCTTGGTGGCACCATAACTTGTTGGTGATGATCGCGATGATCCCAGGTGCCCTGTGTGCAGCACTAGCCTTGCAGATCTTGGACTACCGGCAGAACAAGAAGCCCACGTGAAGATTTGTCTAGAAGGAGACGCTGAGACAACACCTCAAGCTGCTAAATATCTGGTTTATAAGTTACCTGGCGAGAGCGCACTTTTGGGTGTCGAATGCAAGTTTTGTTTTATTACTCTTGTGTGACAATGACAATGATGCGAGTGATTATGGTTTCACAGGTGTCATTTGTCTAGAGGAGTTTACAGAGGGTATGCATATTGTATATCCCACAAGAGTCAACTGACTGACGTTGTAAATGCAGGCGCAGTTGTAGCGAGGCTCAGCTGCTTTTGTAGTTTCCACAATGGTCCGTGAGCACTTGCCTTCAATAAGCAACAGCCATGCTGATCAATGCTCAATCTAGCTTGTTTGTCCTCGTGGCTGAAGAGAGGTAGAAGCTGCCCCATTCACGCGCGGTAGAGGAATGACGCATAGGGTATTTGTTCATTACTCAGTTCCGCTGTTTATACTCTCGAATCATGCACACTGATGTACGCTTTCTCTAACTAACGTCACATAATACGGCTACAAGTAAAATAGTGCATATCTCACACATTATAGGTATTATGCTATGCATGTCAATCACCATCCCTAGGTTCGAAAAAGGTGCTGTATCGCGCTCTGCTTTCGTCAACCCGGATAATGCTGGAGATTTCTTCGTAGTCCGGTTCGATAATGTCTTGACCTTTGACACCATCATCCTGATCGTCTTCAAACCATGTTGACGGGTCTTCGTCGTCTTCATCATCTTCATCCATATCGTCTTCAAGGTCAGAGTCCGTCGGCTTGTAGTTGCTATTCGTTTTATTTAGAACTAGCATGAAGATTGATGAATAATAAAACGCTCACATGAAGGCCCGCATTCGTGCATCCATTTCTGCTCTGGAAAGGACTTCCCCTCTGATTGGGAGTCCTATGCGCCTCTTGCGTTCATCTGATCGTTGTTGTCTCGCTGCGTCTTGGGCATGGGCACGTTGCTCCAGTTCTACTGCTTCCTGTAAACTCAGGGAGCCGACCTGTTGAGCACCATTTGGCGCGATGGGTGCCTGGAGTATCCCGAGGACATATGAGTGATCGAAAATAACATAAACGTACATACTTACGTAGCGGGACAATGCCCTGTGCTTGGCATCGATTACACGAGGCATACGCGGCTGGTCGACAATCATGATCTCGTCGGCATTAATGTTGGTCTTCTTAAGACCGTTTCGAATTTCTTCGATGCCCTCGAGTTCGAGCAGGCGAGATTCAATGGCTGCTTGCTCAGCCGAAAGACGTTGTCCGAGAGCAGACGTGCAAGCTGATCTAAAAAGAAATGCGCACAAGGTTAATAGTGGAGCCACGGAGGCTACCATCATCACGAAATACCTGGGGTAAAAAATCCACGTACGAAGAGTTTAAGAGTTTTGCATTCTGATCGTGCTGGTCATGTAGTTCTCGCACAGTCATTTGGGGGATGGATTTGGGCTTGGGCTTTGGAGGTGGGCGAAAGCCTGGGAGCACTGCGGTCTTCTTGGGACGCATTGGAGATGTAGGGGATTGGGGGCTGTGTGCGCGAAGGGGGGGCATGGTGTGCTAGAGCTAAGGGTGATACTTATTGCTGCTATTATGAGCGACCGGCTTTATAGCCCGCTTAATCCAGCAGGTTGCCGTTTTGGGCTTACCAGCGCGCAGTGATACACAGCGAGCTACAACGTTGTACAAGCGGCTAGCTAAGAGGGTACAAATACATCTTATATTCTTGCAACCGTATTTATCACTCTCAATGCTCGTTATAATTCATCAGTTATACAAAATTCACAACTTTTCACATCGCGTTCTCACATAAACATATCTCCCTGTTTCAAGGTAAGCATCTACAATTGTTTTACTGTAGTGCACACTCACGGCTCCAGGGGGCATAAACTCGTCATTATCGGGATCTCTTACATTCCCGCTTCCCGGAGGTCCACGCCGGGGCCTCCCATTGAAACTTGGGTTGAAGGGACCAGGATTTGGTCCTATCGGATCAAAACGAGCACCCGGTGGGGCTCCCATCGGAGGGAGATAGCCGTCCCCACCCCATGGTCCTCGCATCTCCTGTCCCCGGTTACCTCTCATACCAAATATAGGGTGACCTGGACCAACAAACATTCCGTCTCCTCCATTGCCGGGGAATAGTGAAGGAGGCTGGAAAGGGTTGATGCCACCGAAAGGATCAAGGTCTTGACGACCGATCTCCAGCGGATTACGAGGTCGCAAACCGGGGGGTAAGAAGTATGGGTCATCTGGATAAGGTGGCGAGTCTGGTCGTGGAGGGGCAGGAGGAGGAATCTCCGCGCGGGGGGCGGATCCAGCATTGCTGGATGAATCCTCAGTTTCTTCGATATATCCTTCTTTGCGCAGTCCCGGAATGAGTTTCTGTATTATCTTGAGTTTGAGCTGAGATATGAAATCTGTTATACGGTTGGACGAAATGAAGCCATGGACCAGCGGTGGGGTGTCCGACTTGGCTGCGTCATAGGGGTAAAACGATGGTGAGACAAAGTCGTTTGTTGCAACATCCAGAGACGTAGACTTGTCGCTCTAAAATTCTAAATTAAATACTGTTTTTCGAATCCATAAAACCTGACGCACTTCGACAGCAATGGCGCTGATCAATGTACGCTGACCGAGCTTGATGACCTTCACAACAAACTCAAGACCGCTTTGGTCATGCCTGTAACGAAAGGTACGATCTACCAGTCCTTTTGTGTTCCAGTCATCAGGAAGAACATTGTTAGGGTGTTCCTTTGCGGAAGATGTGTCATCCGTTGCAATTAAACGAAACGAGAGTGCAGAAAAGGCTGTGTGAACAAGCGCTGCCAAACCATCATGGGAAGACGTTAATGTCTTGTTTGTCGGTGGTAGTAAGTTAAGAAGAAGTCCAACAAGTGCAGAAGGATCCAATACGTTGTTAGCCATGAATTGAGTCCTGCAGGTATTGTAGCAAGCAAGATAGTCGTTTGGATCATCCTACTATAGCTTACTTATTAGTCAAGACCTTCCAGGTCTAACAAGACCAAACAACACTTACTTCAAGACCACCACCACCAAGTCGTTGTATACAAGCATGGTGCGCAGGGATAGATCATATTCCCCGGACACGTCAAACAAAAGGGTAAGACCATCTCATCGTTCACCCCGGTCTCCTTCGCCGACCAGGCGAAATACCCAAAGACCTAGCAGGAGATACGATGACGAACGTGATAATAGAGAACGTGATCGCCCGAGAGACCGGGATAGGGAACGTGATAAAGACCGCTATCGTGACGACAGGTATCGCGATGATAGACACAGAGACGATAGGCGCCGTGACAGTTACAGGGATGACAGAAGAGACGACCGTCGGCGCTCCCGTTCAACGGACCGCAAAGACCGGGAAAGACGACCGCTATCCCCTCCTCCAAAACCTCAAGCAGCCGTAGGTGCCACGCAAACTCCTCCACCTGAAGATGAGAAACTCAAGGCGAAGAGGGCAAAGCTGGAGGCTTGGAAGAAGGACCGCGAAGCCAAGAAGGCTCTTGATGAGGCTAAAGTCAAAGCTATGGCTCTCGCAGGCAAATCTGCACCAGGTGAGCACATTTTTAATATGAGTGGCACTTCATGATTTCACACCACTTGATCCATGCCTTATTAGTTTCTGCCCCGACCGCAACGACCGCCAAACCTGGGACTTCTCTGAACCGTGCAGCCCTCACAGGTCTCGGGCTCAAAGGTCTTCCCCTCAAACCTGAAGTTCTAAAAGTATCAAAGGGTGCTGCGGCCATGGACGATTCAGACGAGACCAAGCAACGGAAGCTTGAGACCCTTGGCGAAATGCCTGCTGTCGACATGACAATGGCGGATGGAGAAGCTAGTGTTGGCGACCTGGAAGTTGACGACGACGACGAAGAGGCGAACAGGATGGACCAAGCGATCAAAAGCAAGGCTGCAGACGCCATGGAAGAGGACGAGGACGCGGTCGACCCCCTCGATGCCTTCATGTCGAGTGTGTCGGTTGAAGTGAAGAAGGTCGACGAGGAAGACTTGAAAAAGATGATCGGCGTCAAAGGCATATCTTCTAAACCTCTCGCCGAACGTATGGGCGATGATGGGGAGGATGAAGTCATGGAAACCGTTGTTGTGGAAGACGAGCTTGATACTACCGATCTTAATCCTGAAGACATCCTTGCTCTTGCGGCAAAGAAAGCAAAGAAGAAAGATATCGCCGCTGTCGACCATTCTCGTGTCAAATATGAGCCCTTCCGGAAGGAATTTTATGTTCCCCCTCCAGACATTGCTGCTATGACAGACGAGGAAGCTGACCTCTTGCGACTAGAACTTGACGGCATCAAAATCCGTGGTATTGACTGCCCTCGGCCAGTGACCAAGTGGAGTCATTTTGGTCTTCCAGCAAGCTGGTAGGTATCAACTACTTTTCGAAGTCTAGTCCTTGACTGACGTATTTCAAAGTTTGGATGTTATCAAACGCCTCAATTATGTTGCACCAACTGCCATTCAAGCTCAAGCTATCCCTGCAATTATGTCTGGTCGCGACGTTATTGGTGTGGCAAAGACAGGTTCAGGGAAGACCATAGCATTTCTCCTCCCTTTGTTCCGTCACATCAAGGACCAGCGGCCCCTGGAGCAGATGGAAGGCCCTCTTGCCATCGTCATGACTCCTACCCGCGAGCTGGCAGTGCAAATTCATCGAGAATGCAAGCCATTCTTACGGGTGATGAACCTTCGTGTATGTTCTCGTATCTTTGATCTATCCATAATATCTTATTCCGCATCATTAGGCTGTGTGCGCATATGGTGGTTCCCCAATCAAGGACCAGATTGCTGAGCTGAAGAAGGGTGCTGAGATCATTGTATGCACACCTGGCCGCATGATCGACCTCCTCACTGCCAATTCTGGCCGGGTGACCAACCTTAAGCGTGTCACTTATGTGGTTCTTGATGAAGCTGATCGGATGTTTGACATGGGTTTTGAACCTCAAGTCATGAAGATCATCAACAACATTCGACCTGACCGTCAAACGGTGCTCTTCTCTGCGACGTTCCCAAAACAAATGGACTCTCTTGCAAGGAAAATTCTACAGAAACCTCTTGAAATCACTGTTGGCGGGCGTTCTGTGGTCGCCGCGGAGATCGAGCAGATTGTTGAAGTGCGTCCAGAGGAGTCCAAGTTCAATCGCCTCTTGGATATCCTGGGGCAGATGTACAACGAGGACCCTGAGTGCCGTACTCTCATCTTTGTCGACAGACAGGAAGCTGCTGATAACTTGCTCCGCGACCTTATGCGCAAAGGGTACTTATGTATGTCCCTGCATGGAGGCAAGGATCAGGTTGATCGCGATTCTACCATTGCCGACTTTAAATCTGGAGTTGTTCCCATCGTCATCGCTACTTCTGTCGCTGCTCGTGGTTTGGATGTCAAACAGCTTAAGCTTGTTATCAACTTCGACGCACCTAATCATATGGAAGACTATGTTCATCGCGCTGGTCGTACGGGGAGAGCAGGCAATAAAGGCACATGTGTTACATTCATAACTCCTGAACAAGAGAGGTACTCTGTTGATATCTACCGTGCGCTTAAGGCAAGTAATGCAGCTGTTCCAAGTGAGCTTGAGGAGCTGGCCAACGGTATGTTTCGCTCAATTATATTCGTGATCTAGGCTTATTACGTCGTTAGGCTTCTTGGAAAAGGTCAAGTCTGGGAAGGCGCAAGTTGCAGGCTCAGGATTTGGTGGCAAAGGTCTTGACAGGCTCGATAAGGAGCGTGAAGCTAAAGATCGGGCTGAGCGGAAAGCTTACGGTGAACCCGAAGAAGAAAAAGTTGATGAAGCTGCTGTCAAGACTCCCACGACTGCTGGGGATGATATGACATTCGGCAACTTCAAAGTCGAAATCAAGCGTGGTCCCGCCCCTGATTCTTCGAAGGGGTTACTCGGAGTAGCCGGAGCAGCTGCAGCTGCTAGGCGACTCGCACATGCAAAGGAAGAAGAGAAGCTTCAGGCGTCACTCAAAGCTGCCCAGGATGCTGCTGCGCGTGCAGGGAAAGACACAGCCGCGCATAAGCAAGCCCTCAGTGTCATGGCAAAGCTGAACGCACAGATGAAGGCAACGAGGCTGGTCCTGCAGTCTCAAATTCAGGCAGACGAAAGTGGTCTCAGAAAAGCCAACCTCGACTCTACAGACTTCCACGCGATCATACCCATCAATGATTACCCGCAGAAGGCCAGATGGAGGGTCACCAACAAGGAAACTATGGTTCAGGTGCGTTGTCCATAGTTACGTGTTTGGTTTTTGGCCATATACTCACTCATATTTTTCCCTTGGTTAGCTTATTGATATGACAGGCGCATCAGTCACCAACAAAGGTTTGTCCAGAAGCATGACTGTTCGGTATCTTAATTTGACCTGATTGTAACAGGTATATATTACGAATCTGGGAAAGAGCCTCCTCTGGAAGGCCCACCCAAACTCCATCTGCTGATCGAGTCCAACGAGGAATACAGGGTGAGCGGATTGCATTACGCGTTACTCGGTGCAGTCCACTGAATTGACACTCTTTTAGGTGGAACAAGCTGTGCGAGAGATCAAACGTTTGCTCATCGAAGCGTCTGCTGCAGCACTGCAAGCAGAAATGCGGAATCCCACTGCAGTGGCGGGGAGATACAGCGTTGTGTAGAGCTCCGGGTCTGCTTCGATGTATGGTGTTGTGCAGCCCCGACAGTAGTCGTGCTATGTTGATATGTCCCTGACTAACGTGCTACTCGCGAATTTATATACCGTAAGAACGCAAGGAATTACTTGTGTTTTATAGTAGTTGTAATTTAACCTCTAGATCTCGATCGATCGATTACTCGCTGACGGCATGCGGTCATGGCCTCCTCCTCCCTCCAAGGTGTCACGTGACCTTCCAAACCGAAATCTGAACTTTTTATTGTACGCATCGGTCGTGACTCGTCTGCTCCCACTGAGATCTGTTGATGTTCCTTCGGGAGGCTCCAGTCTACATATTCACTACGAGATCTCTTTATCAATCACGCAGATCAGAAACATGACTCATCTTTATTCTGACCATTTTATGTATTGTGACGCGTACTATCAGCCTGTCTTACACATGTTCATGACAAACGCGTGAGTGACTCGGTTCCGACCTCGCGGATGATTAGCTCACTCGAACCTGCCGATACACTACGTAGGCTGACTTGAGGTTTGTGCGGTACAACTTACTCAGACAACTGACGCGTTTCTCTGGCATCACAGTGATTACACGGTGGTGCTGACGAGGTGTCAAGGTGGAAAACATGTATAAAATGCTGCCAACCTTCACACAAACTACATTTCAACAACTCCAACCCACTCAACTCTACAACCATGTCTAATGAAAGGACTTCGTTTTGGGCACCCGTGCCAAAGCCATCATCTAGGCTAGCGCGATATCGCGCATTATCCCCTCATGCGGGCGTTCATGTCTCACCCTTACAACTCGGTGCCATGAGCATCGGTGACAAGTGGGAGAAATTTGGGTTGGGTAGTATGGACAAGATATCCTCATTCAAGCTCCTCGACGCCTTCTACGATGCCGGGGGGAACTTCATCGACACTGCCAATAACTAGTGGGTATTGTGTCGCAGTCATGTTGAATTCGTCCTCGTCGCTGACACACTTCACAACCTCTCAGTCAAGATCAAAGTTCTGAAGAATTCATCGGAGAGTGGGCAGAGGAACGGGGGATCCGTGACCAGCTCGTGATCGCTACAAAAGTAACTTTGGCACTCTATTATATAGTTCGATGCTGATGCACATTGATTAAGTACACGACCAATTACCAGCGCGGTAACGACGCCATTCGCCAGAAGGTATCATATACCGGTAACAACGTCAAATCGATGCACCTCAGCGTTGAGGCCAGTTTGAAGAAACTGAGGACTTCATATATCGACATTCTGTACGTGCACTGGTGGGACTGGGATACTTCCGTCGAAGAGGTCATGAACGGTCTGCATGTACTGGTGCAACAAGGGAAAGTTTTGTATCTCGTGAGTGTCCCTATTTCTATGCTGACATGAACATCTGTTAACATGTATCGCTGGTAGGGCATCTCAGACTCTCCTGCTTGGGTCGTGTCCAAAGCGAACCAGTATGCTCGGGATCATGGAAAATCACCGTTTGTGATCTACCAAGGTGCTTGGAATGTCATGCTTCGGGACTTTGAACGAGATATCATACCAATGGCCCGCTCCGAAGGTAGATCAACCTTGTTGCTCGCTATCTGGCGCCTCCACTTACGTTCACCCCTGCATAGGTCTTGCACTTGCCCCTTGGAATGTTCTTGCCGGTGGAAAAATTCGAACCGACGAAGAAGAGGAGCGCCGCCGACAGACAGGAGAGAAAGGTCGCATGCTCATGAGTCCCAACTGGGAACGCAACGAGACGGAGAGGGCGATGAGCGCAGCATTAGAGAAGGTCGCGAAAGAAGTTGGTGCTAAACACATCACAGCTGTGGCCATTGCATATCTTATGCAGAAGACGCCCTATGTGTTCCCGATTATTGGTGGGCGAAAAGTGGAGCAGCTGGAGGCCAACTTGGAGTCTCTGGCGATTTCGCTAACACCCGAGCATGTGAAGTATTTGGAGAGCATCATTCCTTTCGATCCCGGCTTCCCCTCCTCGATAATTGTGAGTCACATCAGCGCTTTGTTGTGTCAGATTACTGAGGTTTGATTCCATTCAGGGTGATGGCAAGCAATACAATTTCCTATTGAGTCATACTGCATATTTGGAGAAGCAGCCGCAGGAGGAACCCATAGTTCCAGATGTTGATTAGTATGGCACTGCTTGTATATGATATCCTCGGGAAGTTATGATCATAACTCTACAGTGTGTCTATTACCGTCTGGCTCTAATGTTTGCAAAAATATTCCTCGTATATTGTGACAAAGATTTGGGTAGTGAGCAGTTGAGAACCCTAGCGGTATCCTACAGTGATTATTTATCCTCTCGAGCAGACAAAAAGTACACCAGATCAAAGATATAGAAGTGCCAACTATTCGTTCTTGGAGATTTCCCGCAGCGATGGCGGGCGAGACAGCGAAAGTTCCAATTTTGATGCCATTTTCATGATCTCTTCCTCCAGCTCGGCTATCTTGGTGCGCCTATGATGATCGAGTTAGTTTAGAAGCAGCTAGTTCGACGCGAAGTGCATACTCTTGATTCGATCGCTCTCCAAATTGGAAAGCCTGGGATAATCCTAGTCCACTCTCACTCGAATGCTTCTTGCGCTCTGCCTCCTTCGCAGCCATGTCATTCAAGCTAGGCAGCATTCGCTTGTACTCGCGTTTAAGCTACACAATAGTCAGCTGAGATCCAAACCCAGGGTGAAAATGATTACCAGTGATGTTCGCGCAGCGAGCGATTGCTCGTCGTACCTGCCCGCCCCAGCGATCTCTGCCTTCATTCTCCGTAATTCCTCAAACCACTTCGTCTCATATTCACTAAGCTTCGGCGACGCTTGCTGCATAAGCGTCTGCAGTCTGTGATCCAGCCTCGATGCCAGCGCCCTGTATGCTTCCCGTATTCTCTCGAGGCGCTCTTTAACTTCGCTATTCCGCGAGCCACCCAGCTGTTCAATGAGATCAAGCATCGCACCACATTTCTGTTGCTGTCGCTCAAATTCCTTCGCCTGCAGTTCGGCTCGTACTTCTGTGGCTTTGTATGCGAGGATAATTTCGTGGATGTGCGATGTCAAGCCTTCAATTGTTGAACCCAGATATCGCAATGTTTCAGGAGTGAGCACGAATTCTGTTTTGGTGTTTGGGGTCCCAACCGTGATGCGAGGATTGCTGGGCAGTCCAGAGTGACGCGAAAGCGTTGGAGGTGGCACGAAGGGATCCGTGCCTAAAAGTGAGATGTACGCCGATGGTCCTTCAATGGGCGCAAGAAAATCCTCTGTTTCAGAAGTTTTATTCTTGTCAGGAAGATTGGGAGCTGTCCGAGAGAGAGAGAGATCGGTGCGAAGGTTGAGGGGGAAGGATGTAAAACGAAAGACGGAGGTAAGCATTAGGATACTGTACGAGAGATAGACGTCGTTTGGTACAGATATAGCAATAATCGGATTCGAGCATCTATTGACTGGTGAATCATTAAAATCGTAGAAGCTTATTCATCCACACACCTTCGGTCCACTGAATAGGTATTTAGCAAGGGCACGACATGGGTGCCTGCCGAAATTTGCAATGCTTGATTCAATGCAACACCGTCGTCGTCATCTGCGCGGAGTCCGTTGGTGAGACATTGCAGTAGGTCTCCAAAGTCAAGGACATGGACGCCAAAAGCATGGTAGACGTAAACAGTATCGTCATGTATCGGATCCATCAATAAGACAGGGTGGTTTGCTTGAAGGAGGTCGAGAATGGGTGTGCCTGACGACAAAGGAGACGTTTGTTTCAGCATCGAAATCAGGCCCAAGTCTATGCACTCGTAAACTGCTAGCATAGGCAAGTCCTGAGACTGATCCTAGAGTCGCGTCCATAAGCAGCAATATAGAATAATTTCGATAACGAACCTGTTTGCTCTCCCATCGTGCTTCAACTTTCTCTACGTCTAAACACACATCAACTTTACCGTCTTGATGAGTGACAATAACAATTCCGAGACGCTCAGTCGCGCCTGCGTCTTCATCATCATCACGGAGGAAAGAAAGATACGCGATGTCCGTTGTATCACCACCTTCACTGTCTTCCAATGAACGAGGCGAAGGCTGGAGGAGGAAAGGCCCCTGACGCATCGGTTGACTTTTGATGGTCGTAGGAGGGTGCATAGAGAAAGAGCGTGAGATTGCCGGGTACACAGTCCCAGGTGGAAGTTGCTTTAGCAGAGCTGTGACATATTTCCGCTGATAGTTGTAGAGCGTCGAAAGGGCTGATATTCCGCTGGATGTTCCCTGGGATAGGAACTCTTGTTTAGCGGAGATGAAACACTCGAGTGCGTGGACGTAAGACGATGGAACAGATCTTGAAATCGATTAAGAAGTAGTGTCACACAGGAAATGATAAGACTCACGCGTTTTGCGGCATGTAGGGGCATATAGCATATATGTCCCCTGACCTCATAACAGCATAGACGGTGAGTGGACCCCAATCTGCTTTACCCTTTCCCAGAGTGAATGATGCGACCTCGCGCTCTGCAGGATCTTCAGCCAAATATGACTTTGAGGTCTTCTTCTCGGGAACAAAGGACAGAACTTGTTGGGGCTCTTCAGTATCAACCGAAATGTCATACTCCCTGAAAAAGATTAGTAAATATAATAGACTCATCATTGTGAACCCAACCTCAATTTCCCATCGACAGTCATAACCATAAGAGTGGATCCTGCTTCGCCCCAAGGGTGCCATTCAATCTTGGCTATGGGGGCAGACGCATGCGAATGATGGTAGAAAGATCCTACTTGGATTGACCTTTGAAAACGGATCAGATGCTAACATTCATACAAAACTCGCTCGCTTACTTGCAGTCCACGGAAGAAGGCACAAGCTTGGAATACCCAGCGCGAGGGAGGACCACAACTGCAACCTGGTATGCTCCCGCTACAGCTATGAGCTTCCCGCTCGGATTCAGTGCAAGTTGATTGATTCCAAATTGAATATCTGGTGTATTCAAGATCTTCTCTAGCAGTGAGCCACGACTAGGATTGTCAGAATTGGCACGTACTTTGAAAGACTTGTTCGTACTCCTCCCAAGCTTAGAGTCCGAAAGAGACGTTATTCTCAGTTCGCATCCAGCAGCTACGATTAGATCAGAATCCTTGAGGACCATAACCTGACGACGTCCTGAAAGGGGGAGCCCATCCGCCGAAGGCCCCTCAAGCATAGATTTCTTCAATGTATTCGTAGAAAGTTCCAGTGACTCCTCTGACTGTCCTGTTAGACCTCCATAGGCTTTTGGAAGCGTGAATATTGGATGTCCTTCAAGCATTGTGCTCCAATCATCTTGGGTCATGGCTAATACTAGTCGCGTCGGTGAAGAGGGAGTGAAGTCGAACCGGCTCAGAAACGCGTCTGACCCGGTTCGGTTATTATTTCCCACGGGCTGACGCGCTCAAGCTTGCGCGTACCAAGACAGCTCACTTACATACTTAACTACTTACTTTACTACCATGACTTCCATCGGGACAGGTTACGATCTTTCAGCTAGCACATACTCACCAGATGGCCGTATATTCCAGGTGAGATCGCTGAAACTCATCCAACAGTACGGTATTCTCAATCTTATCATCCCAGGTCGAATACGCCAACAAGGCGGTAGAGAACTCAGGGTATCTAAGCTTTCTTTCAGTACTTTAATTGTTGCTAATGGTCTGCTCCGTTAACTCAGCACTGCGATCGGGCTGCGCGTCAAGGATGGTGTCGTCCTTGCGGTGGAGAAGCTCGTACACTCCAAGCTCCTTGTCCCAGGAGCTAACCGACGCATTCAAACAGTAGACAAACATATAGGCATGGTGAGTGCCCTGGTAAATTTCGCAATGAACTTATAAACGACCGCTCAAGGCATCTGCCGGCCTTCTCGCCGATGGCAGGAAAATATCACAGCTGGCTCGTGACTCGGGGGCTCAGGCTCGAAAACAGTGGAGAGAACCTTTGACTGTGAAGGTGATCAGATTTCGCCTGGAACGCCAGTATGCTATACTCATTCACTATCACCAGGCTCTGTCAGATTCTGTAAGCTGGAATGCTCAAACCTATACGTTGTACTCGTCTGTCCGCCCGTTCGGCGTCAGTACGATCTTTGGTGGCATCGACAAGAGTGGTCCTTCACTGTATATAGTTGAGCCTAGTGGCGTCTGCCTAGTGAGCACATTGCAGGTCAAAATATCTCGATACTGATAATATGCCAGGGATATCATGGTGCAGCGGTCGGCAAAGGCCGTCAGCTAGCCAAAACCGAGCTGGAGAAGCTTAAGCTATCTGAACTGTCGATGCGTGAAGCTGTTACGGAGGCTGCGAGAATGTACGCTGTCTGGCATTTGTGTTCACATTTCTCACCTAATACTTCACCTCAGAATATACCTCGTCCATGACGACAACAAAGAGAAGGAATTTGAGCTGGAGATGACTTGGGTTGGTGTTGAGTCCAACAACCTTCATTTGCCTGTACCAGCCGACCTCCTTGAAGAGGCAAAGAGGAAAGCTCAGGAGGCATTAGAGACTTTTGAATAATTTCGGATAATAGCACGTTTGATATCATCGTTCCTCGATTCGCCCGGAAAGTGAAGGAGCCAAACATGAAGTGGTGTCTATACAATTTGCTCTAGCTCACGAGCGTATGCCAGGTTTGCTGCAATGAGCTTCTGCGTTGGAATCTCTACTTGTTCATCATTTTTCTTTGCAAACGTTATCATGCCAGCCGTCAGGTCTACCTGCCAACCGCGCTGTAAACAAGATCAGCAAAGGAGGGTTCCGGAGACCTTGAAGTGCCTACCTGTTGGGCGAATACCAATAAACCAGACTGTGAGGGAAAGAATAGCAGAGTTGCAGCGTCCTTCAAAGGAAGGCTATCGTATGCCGATTCCTCGCAACTGGCAATCTCATTCCTGGCAATAATTCTCAGTGACGTTGATCAGACCAGCAGAAAACAGCTCACCGAATGGTGCCCATAAGACTGTCGACAAAGAATTTGTACTCTTCTGCTGGTGCTTCCTCACGGGCATTCCACACTTTGCTGTAGCTACCCTCCATGAGCCAGCGCTCGAGATTCACTGGATGTCTAATGTATGGATTTGTGTTGATTTCATCAGCAGGAAGTGGAAGTGATTCAAGGGTAGTGTGGAAATCAGCGATGCGGTTTTGTGTGAGCAAACGGATGAGGTTCAAGCCCCGGACTGCGAATTCACGCTTCGACGGAGGGAGACTTGACCTGATGCATGTGAGGAGAAAGTAATCTGGGTAGAATATTTGTGCATACCTGAAGTCCGTGTAGAAAGTGTGCAGTTGGGAGAAATATCTATCGAACGAAGGAACGTCTTTCGCTCTTATACTCCAGAAGACCCCGATTTCGAGGATGTCGCCTGTCCCACTGTCATCACATAGTATATCACAGACCGTTCTAACGTACGAGCAACGACCAAGTCATGGAGATTTGTTTCTCCTTGGGGTATCAATAAACCGGCTTCTATCAAGCCAACCTAGCGTGAAGTCAGACATGCACAAAGCTTTAGATCAACTTAGCCACACCTTTAGCTGAGCTAGCAGTGTCCCACATTTCTTCAAGTCTGACGGTCGCGCATCGAATGCACGCTGTAGCTCGTTGTATAATGTAGCCAATTTCTGAGAAGCCATTTGTGACTATAACAGAAGTTGTAAGTTCGATGAATGGAAATCAGAAACAAGTAGAGAACACGCGTCCAGACGCGTCAGCGCTACTTAGCTACTCAGCCACAACTCAAGATTGTCATTACACTTCTTCATAACACACGACGACGTCGACAACAGTATGGATCGCATTGACATGAACAGACTCAAGAGCGGAGAGGTCAATCTCGGGGTATGAACGTTCTAATCATTATTCTATTATCGTTAATGTACACCATTGGCAGACCTCTATCATGGCAGTTCAGTTCGACAAGGGCGTCGTCATCGGCGCCGACAGTCGTACGACGACTGGAAGCTATATCGTGCGCACTCTTACCTACTCACTATCTGTTTCCTCATCGCTGCAAACCCCAGGCCAACCGTGTAACAGACAAGCTCACCCATGTCCACGATCGGATATACTGCTGTCGCTCAGGATCCTGCAGCTGACACGCAAGCAGTCGCAGATATAGTACACAACTACTTGCAGCTATATACGTAGGTCTTCATCTATCAACAGTCACAAATTTACTTTCACTGAGCATTCGTAGACAAATCCACGGCGCCCACCCTCCAGTTTCGTCAGCTGCGGGCATGTTCCAGGATATTTGCTATGATAACAAGGATGCTCTCAGCGCGGGTATCATCGTTGCTGGGTGGGACAAGGAGGTCGGTCCAAGTGTATATAACATTCCTCTGGGCGGAGGGCTTTTCCGCCAGCCGTGGGCCATTGGAGGTGCGTCTTGAAAGTTTCATGTTCGACACTGAGTCAATTATATCATGTTATCAGGCTCTGGCTCAACATATGTATACGGTTACTGTGATGCAACGTACCAGGATGGGTGGGGGCGGGATGAGACCGTCGAATTCGTGAAAAATAGTGCGTGCTTAACCACCCAACATCACTTTCCTGTTGTTGATCTAATCTTTTCGCATAGCGCTTTCACTTGCGATGGCAAGAGATGGCTCATCAGGAGGTGTCATCCGCATGTGCGTAATCACGGAGGATGGTGTCGAGCGGCTCTTTGTTCCCGGCGACAAACTCCCCAAGTTCTGGGAAGGTCGTGAGGTACTGTCAGGGCCAGTGAAGAAGAGCGTGGAACCAGCAGCGATGGCTATTGAGTAAATGTGTAGACTGATGCAAAATCACAACATTTGTCTTGCAAGTGGTCATCCTGATTAATATTCCTTGTAATTAAATGTCATACTGAGTGCTATCGGTATGGTTATTCAGTACATCTTCTCTGCCCAGGATAATCTCCATCCTGCATCGACCTCCCAGTGACTCGTCTCAACAGTGGAACCGTAAGCTTGCCCCTCCCACATCCGCAATCTCCAGAGAGCTATTGCTAAAGGCACAACATCTGCCCGTTTGATAGTGTGCTGATTCGAACATAGCAAGAACGCGTGGCTTCCCTTGGCATCACCACGGGCTCGTGGTGACTTTTCATTTTCGGAAAAGTCAGAGGCCGGAAGTGCGCGCGACCGTGCTCTACGCTCTACCTCAAGTAGCTTGCAGAGTGCTTTATGCAGTGCTGCTCGCTGTGGTCGGGCAGGAAATAAAGACAGACCGTGGTAGAGAGGAGCTTGCGCATTTGGAAGAAGAGAAGAATCTAGATCATCATCCGTGACTGGATGCAGAAGAGAGAGGGGGGGAAGACGCCGCGATGAGGTTTCTGAGCTGTTAGTATCGATTTGCACAACATCAGCGATATCCATCTGTGCGGAGGGCTGTGGCTTCTCCTTTGTTTCTGGGTTCTGGTTGACTGGGGGTAACTACCTATCAGGGCCACCGCATCTTTGTGAGGTATCAAGTTAGTTTGCCGAACTACGTTCCATTCAGAACGGGTCAAGTCTTCGAAGCACTGTCGCCGCGGGATCGTCCAACGGGCCTGCGGCAAGCCTTTTAGTAAGAAGTTCGAGTTCTTGCAGGACTCGTAAACGGAGCTGGTAACCGATGCGCGCTGATAGCAAAGGTTGCACGATCAAGTTTTGCGAGAATTTGCGCAGTGGGACTGAGAAGAGCTCAGTTATGGCTGCAATGAAGTTGCAACTCGTCACGCACTCCTAGAAGTTGCATATGGAACGGCATCTTTCCAGCATACAATATAACACGCAGGCGTGGATCGACGAGGCTTGAACTTAGGGTGCTCGATACCATCTGGAACTAGTATCTGTTGTTCGCATACTCCCTGAGAGGCTGGAAGGCGCACAGGTGCCAGACGGATGAGAAAGTCTAGGAGTGGGATGAAGGAAGTGCAACATAAGCCTTTGCTATTCACGCACCACAGGGTAGCTTTTTACGCGTTATCTGACATTCTCGCAACGGCGAAGCAAGCATTCTGACTGCATCAGAACGATAAGTAGACAGAGAGTAGAAACGGTGTACCCAACGTACGGTAAGGGCTAGACCACCATTCGCGTTCCTCGTCCGTCATTTCCCGCGGATGGTCATGCGCCCCGGTATCTTGCAGTGGCTTCACAAGACGAACCCTGGGTGGTAGTGACTTGTGTCTGTTATAAAGATGACCTTCGGTGATTGGGTTCGCGTCGTCCAACAATATTGAGTGAGTCCTGCCTTCTGAAGTTAAAGTGGGCGTTCCTGGAATAGTATTTTTCATAGAAACACGCTTTTTGTAGCGTGTATATCCATTGCTCAACGTGTTGGGCTCTGGGGCATCTTGCAAGATTTTGAGCAGACGTGGAAGTAAGCGAGGCATGCACTGAAGCGTTCCCAACTGTGACAACCCTGAGTAAACTCGCCAACATGACTGTGAACACCCTTGTAATACACGACTGCGACCACTGCTGCAACGCACAACAGAATGCTGATATCATTCATGATATAGTGATAAGCTCCTGCGTTTGATTGTGTTCAGATATAGCATTCGATATCGAACCATCAAGAGACCACATGATGTCGCGTTTGCGCCCTATAAAGACCTTGTGGTCTCGCTCAGGCGTCAGGTCCAACGAACCCCCTTCTGCGATCATGACATCCCTGCCAAATGAGCCTGTCACGTTGGCCGTCATCGGCTGTGGTCAGAGAGGGACTGTATGAAATCAATTGTGTGCCTCCTCGCGGTGCACTGACGCTTGTACGCAGGCTTACACTCAATATGCCCTTGACCACCCGAAGATGTGCAAGGTAGTCGCCATTGCAGAACCGAGGCCAAATACTCGCGATATATTTGCCCGTAATCACAAGCTCGATCGGACCCTTGTGTTCAATGATTGGCAGGAGCTCTTAAAGGCTTCCGCCGATACCATTCAAACTATCGGGAAGCGTCTTGCAGACGCAATAATAGTTGCGGTGCAAGACAACATGCATTGTGAAGTGTTAGTGGCATTCGCCGCCCAGGGATACCATATACTTTGCGAGAAACCTATGGCTACAAATCTGCAAGACTGCCTTGAAATGGAGAAGGCAGTCAAGAACGCTGGCATCAGTTTGCGGAATTGGTCATGGTGAGCTTTATCACTAGTCGTGCTACAACGTTCAAACTTCACGTGCGGCAGTCTTGCGCTATTCCCCTTACAACAAGGCCGTCACCGAAGTGGTCCATTCAGGACAGTTGGGTGAGCTGATCAACGTGGTTCACATCGAGCCCGTTGGTTACTTTCACTTTGCTCACTCTTACGTTCGCGGCAATTGGAAGAAAGAATCTGAGAGTTCTTTTTCTCTCATGACCAAGAGCTGCCAGTGAGTAAACCCTAATTCACCGCGCATGACATCTTGATTGATCGGGTACGCAAGTGACATAGATATCCTTTGTCACTGGCTTTCCCCTGCGTTGCCGACGCGAGTCTCTTCGTTCGGCTCTTTACAGCATTTTCGGAAGGAGAAGAAGCCCCGCGCAGCAGGCGCAGCAACTCGCTGCTTAGAATGTTCAGTAGAACAAGATTGCCCATACAGTGCAAAGAAAAGTAGTTCGTCTCTAACCTCGTTTCATATAAACTGAGTGAAATCTCGCAGTATACCTGGAACCTGTTTCTCGCGGAAACACCCACTGGCCAGCCAGCACTATTGTAGATGGAATACCAGACATAGAGAATATCACCGATGCTCTACGCAATGGACCTTACGGACAATGTGTGTACGAAAGCGATAATGATGTCTGCGATCATCAGGTACAGTCCGATTTTCCCTCACAAAGCGGCGTCTTGATGTTGTATTTCTAGGTTGTGAATATCGAATATTCATCAGGAGCCACTGTCTCGTTCACAATGGTGGCATACACTTCCTTGATTTGCGAACGTCAGACACGATTGCACTTCACGCACGGGGAGATAGTTGGCGATATGAATAGTTTTACTGTCACTGACTTCCACACGGGTCATAAAACGACGCACCACCCGAAAAATGAAGGTGGTGGTCACGGAGGTGGAGACGCGGGTCTTATGCGTACTTTTGTCGAGGCCGTGCGCACGAACAATCAAGAACTACTGGGGACTGATATCTCTGAGGTGCTGAAGAGTCATCTCGCCGTATTTGCTGCTGAGACAAGCAGGAGAGAAGGCACAGTGATTGATTGTGCGAAGTTTGAGAAAGATATCAGAGCAGAGTTGGAAATGAGATAAGTTTTTTTATCACTGCTACTACCGCATCATACATCTTGTAGCATTAGCTGGCGAAATAGGTATTATGCCTGATCAAATATCTGGTTGCATATAATCAAACTTCCCATCGTCCAGGGACTGAGGCAATGGAATGAGAGATACAGATAGAAGTTTCCATTGGTTGTACATGTCGGAAAGGTATACATCAAACGGAGCCAAGTATTATCTTGCAATGCGCAGTGCTCTCGATTTTGATTTTATCAACACTCGTAATCTTGGTGAAGGAAACAGTTGGGGGAGGGGGCAAAGCCGCACCAATTCCAGCTCAGGCTCCACACCGTCCAAAGTGAATGAGGCACCAGCTGGGACATTCTGACCAATGGCAGTGAAGGCCACTGGCAGTGCCATACGCCCAACTTGGTCTCAGGGAAGTTCCTACTCCAGACAAAGCGACAACAATCTCCAGGGATGAGGCTAGCACATTCTTGAGATGTGCAGTTCATCCATATCCGCGAAACAAATGTGAAAGAGGAGTTCCGTGTGCTGCGGCAATGCAGTGCTTCACATGATGGAAATTCTGCCCTGTATGATTGATACTTTCTGATCTGGGTGGCCATGGGAAAAGACAGATACTCTAGAAGACGACCACGAGGCTGTAGGCAGGAGCAAGGGTAATTTGAAATTGGAAGCGCCACCTCGCTTATTTGCGTGTAAACTATACAGCCTCAGCTAGCTTTAGCCACACTAGGACGCTTTCTTTGACTCAAAAGACTGTCTCACAAGAGTCGTGTCACAAAAATGAGCGTGTCATCTTGGTGTAAGACGGTATGCTCAACTTTGTGACGGCACCAAGCTGGTCATGGTGGAGCCATGGCGTATAGCTACGTCGAGGCAAATCAAGCTCGTTCCTTTGTGAGGCTGCAAGAATTTCAGAACGATGTTACTTCATTGATTTACTTGTCACTTGCAGTTGCATTCATGAAAGCTGCCTTGTTTCCTTAGAAACGGTCGACCGCAATCCACGAGAAAGATGTGCTTGGCGGCCTAGGAACACGCAGTATAAATGGATGACAACTGTGAACACGAGAATCTCAGACAATCTATGGCATATACACTTCCTATAAGCTGCGGCGCCTGTTACGTGTGCAGCTCTCTCCGCTGCGTATCGACTCTACGTATCAAAAATACCCAGCGCTTGTACATCCCTGTGCTGCGGCGGGAAGTGTTTCCTTTTCCGATTTACACAGGCGGTCTGCTGATGGGGCATATATACTGGTCGTCACGCTGCGATCTTCGTCTGCACCGATATTATACCATTCTTGATTCATGTCTACAGACATAGGCTCTGAGGAGAGATTCCTTCCTCTGCGCGATGGGCGTACCTTGGCATACGCAGAAGCAGGAAACCTATCCAGCAAGACTGTCGTTCTTTACATGCATGGCTTCTTCACTGTCGGGGATGCGTCGCAGCCATCTCAGGTCTTTCTGAGCAAGAACGTTCATTTCATCACGCCCACCATGCCTGGATGGGGCAACACGTCACCACCTCCCCCGTCGACACTATACCGCGACTGCCTCACGAGCGACATGACCGCGCTGTTGTCCCACCTATACCCAGATTTTGACGGCCATAACATTAAACTGTACATCGCAGGCGGCTCGCTCGGCACAGTCGCTGCACAGATATTGTATGGTGCACCATATGACAAGTTTCCATTCGGCCGGTGCATAGCAGGCCTGCTGCTATTAGGCGCCTTCAGCCCGTTTCGGTACCATACCGATTACGCCAGATACATGACGTGGACGCAATATATTCTACCTGGTCCTATCGGGTACTACATGCCATTCAACCTTCTCAGTCATCTAATAAAATTCGTGCTGGCGAGAAAGTTGAAGACCATAGAAGGCGCGGAGGCATCGTTGCGGGAAACTGTTTTTGACAGAATGGACCAGGCGGAGCGCGAGGAGTTTGCGAAGTGGAGTGAGGAACGCGGGATGGTACCAGATGATTATGTGCGGAAAATGGCTGAGAATGTCCTGAAGAGCACCTCCAAGTCCTGGGTAGGCTTCATGCTTACGCCACCTCTTCTGCACTCAGATTGGGGATTTCGGCCTGACGCATTGGACGAGGAACACTCCCGTCCGCCTGTCTTGCTCACAGCGAGTAAGGACGATGACATGTCTCCTGTGGCTTATGCATACTATCTTGCTGCCAATTACAAGAATGCACGGATGAAACACGTTGATGGGGGGCATATGAGTATTTTATATCACATGGACGAGGTATGGGCAGAGTTTCTGGTTAACGAATGATAGTCATAACATCTCCAGGAGGTTCTTCCAGAGGGGAATGAAGCAAGTAATACATCGAAAAGTTATCTACATACATAGCTAAAAGTTAACAAAGTGATGGTAGACAAGCAATGATATGGATGTGGAGGGGAGGTATCGCACTGATAAAGTTAGAAATAGAGTTAAGATGAGCACTGATCTGGAGCTAATCCTGCAGCTCCAGCTCTCTCCGAATAATTTCCCTCACTTCTCTGAGGCCGCCTATTTCACGCTTAACTCGCCTGGGACTCCGGGTGAGTATTTCGGCGCTGTCGAATTTCGCACGAGAGCCGGGACTGGGCGGTGGACCTATAGTAGAAGTATAACGAGTACCTGGACTGGGTGGTGGGACGAGTTTGCTGCCAGTGGACTTCTTGGTTGGACTAGGAGGTACCGACTTGTCGACAGTGCTAGTGTCAGAGTCCTGCACCGATGACGTGGATGGCATCTCAAGCCATTCTTTGCCGGCGATTTCCAGAGGTCGCAGAAAGAATGGACAGAGGCTCGTGAGTAGTCTTAGTGATTCATTTGCTTCTAGAGTTGACATCGGCACAGGGGAAGATTTAATGATCGCAGCCGCGACCTCAGAGGTCGGAAGAACTTTACGTTTGCGAATAGTTGGCGTGGAAGTCGGACCGACAGGAGCCGAGAAAAGCCTGTTAAATAAGAAATCAATGAAAGAACAGGTCAGGTGCATGGTACTAACATCCAGGCACTCTCGGCGACACCACCCAGGCGACCGAGTAGGCAGCGCCGTCGAATCTCTTCCTGACCCATTTTCTGGATTTGCTCTCTAGAGAGCTTTCCTCCCACAACTTCCGCGCTCTTTGCTTTGGTTGGACTGGTGGTAACAGACTTCTGACGAATTCGATCATACAAAGCTTGACGACGAGATGTACTCGGAGTTGATGGTGCAGTCTCCGCGTTGGCACCGCGTTGATGGACAGGTGTCATAGGCAGAGAGTCCGATGCATCGCTCTCGCATCTATGACGTGCAGGAGTCTTTGGGGTTAGAAGGCCGATCAAAAGATCTGCGCGCCTCTGGCGCGATGATGGTGTCTGAGGAAATGCGATGGAAGATTTCGATGATGATGCAAGTGCTGACTTTGAAGGACTGATCGCAGGAAAGGGGACCGTAAACTCATGTGCGGCGGTTGAACGCTTCACAGGCGACTTCACCGGTGAATTTGGACTGGACGGAACCATATTCTTAAGAATTGAGGCACCCTTAGGCGAGGCAGAAGCAAGCACTCGAGTCAGCGAGGACGCCTTGACTGCAGTGACAAGCTCTGAGATATCTGCCAAAGGGACATTTGGCACATTCGGGACATCAGGGTGAAGCTATAATTGGAGTTAACGTATGTAATAGTAGCAGAGATCTGGGGGACAAACCTTGACCCAGCGCTCAAGTTTATTTCGAAACTCAGTTCGCCGCTTTTCTGCATCGGCGGTCCATCGAGCTACTGCAGCCATCCCACCCCCCATATCTTTGTCAATATCGATTTCAACCTCGATACCAATACCGTATACAGGTACGCGTTTGCCCGCGCTCTTGGAATAATGGGTAGTTGGGCTGATGACCAATCCCATCGCGCCTCGCGTCCAGTCTTTGGCAGGAGGCTGTGCAGGGCTATCTAAGAAGGGGTTCTCATCATCGATTGCCTTGTGTTTACTTGTAAGGTCAGGAAGCGACTTTGCATCCCACTCCCATACCCAGCAAAGTCGCTTAAGATCATCGGTGTCGAATTTGGTTGTGAGCCCAGAATAAGTCATGATGGACATATGATTGAGCACGTTTCGCACTATGCCCGTGTCAGAGGATGGAGACACAGCGCATGTTGCCAATGCATGTGATAATGCATGCTGCAGGGCTGTTTGAATTGTGTTGAGTCGTGAAAGGTGATGTGGCAAGGACGTGTGATTTGGTTTGCTGCCCTTATGCGCAGAAGAGGGTGGTGTAGGTGGCCTTAAAGTATGTCGTCTATGAGCATAATAGCACAGTGACAGTAGATTAAACATGCTCACGCAGTTCGAAGCTTCTTCGGAGTGAAAGTGGTCTCGTCATCTGAACTAATGAGTTGACGTTTCTTTCTGGGCGAGACTCCGAGGGATGAGTATAGGTCGGTCATGAAAATAGAGTATGTAAGTACAACAAGTAGAGAATGTACCAGCTGCCGGAGCAATGAAGGATGCCCCAAACAGAAGAAAGATGAACAAGACTAAGTACTGACGCGAACCAAATGATCGACGGCGCGTCTACGTAAGCAGTTCCCACGAGCGCGTCTTCGCTATGTGTTCGTTACTTGCTGGTCCTTATCATCTCGTTCGCTCATTTGAATACTCATCATCTCAGTGCATCTGTTTGGCTGCCGTCCACTAATACTCGAGATATTACTATATCAGATGCCGGTTAATGAGTAGCTAGCGGTAAGCAATTTTCATCTTGACCAACACCTCTCATTCTCCAACAAGCTTGCTCGATACTCCTCATTACTCGCTTACATTCTTTGGATTCTGCGCCGAGTGCTAGGTGTGTTTTAACCAAATCCACAGTGAAGCCTCGAGGTTGCATAGGTTAGGTACGTATCTATAATCCGTGCAAAACTGTTTCAAAAGGCTCCAAACTACAGGTCTTGAGAGAAGCAACGCTAGGGCTTCATTTTACAATTTCCGAGTTAGCGTACGCCAATATGGAGGAAAAGAACAGAACTTTGGAACAAGAACTTTAGAAGGTTGCAGCCTCACGACCTAATCAGCTCTAAATTACAAATGGAGCTCATATCAGCGAATTGTGCGCCTCCTTGACTTCTCTCATGATCTGATGAAACAAGACGGCGAAGGTAGCCATCTTCAGCTAGTAACAACTGGAAACTCCGCGGAGAATTTCTGCATTCAATCATAGTGCAGCGCGGTGCCAATTCTAGGAATTCCTTTTTGTGGTAGGCGCAGTTCGCTCTCCACATTCGAAAAACCGGATCTCACTATAATCAAGACTGCATTCGATGATCTTTGATGAGGTTTAAACAAATAGCCGGATGATTCAGAATGGTTAATATTTGGTGCATCAAAGAGGTTGCAGACAGAGTTCAATGTCGGTAATTATCAAACAGCAGGTATAGTCGTGTTGTCGTAAGGCTGATTTTGTCCATCTTGAGGACTTGTCGCAGACATGTGATCTCATGGTCATGGTGCGATGTCACGATAATGGTCACATGAGCCAGCGATTGATCCACGCAATATCCACGGGAGTAAAGAAGGTAAAGATCAATGACTGAAGTACTTGACACCTGAGACTCGGTCAGAAAAGCTATGGACAGACGCGTTACATATCCCGAGACATATTTAGGGATATATTGATTTCGAAGATGTCCCCCAACACCTATCGTGGACTCTTATTTGGTGTGTCCAAGGTTTCAAATTTCATGATCAGGCTCCACCTGACCTTGAAAATGAACTCAGCTGTAGGTTCGGTGTCCCTGTTTGCAAACAAAACGGGTCACCGCCTTGGCCTTCCTTATAAATTATTGATCGCCAATGAACCCATGGCAATCTTGCACCGTACTAGTGTACGACATATCATTATCAATCAGGGCATTGCATCTCTACTAGATGTTAAGTAGCCCATTTGTGTCGATGCCGATGGCCAGAAATCTTGCTTCGTTGTGGTCACATCTTCGCATGCATGGGCCCAGACGTACGTGTGAACAAGAAGCGAGTTCATGAATGCCTGCATGCAAAGGCGCAAAATGCCACGAGTGAACCGTTTGAGCTTTCTGCTCCTCAACTTTAGAAGTGAATCTCGATGGCACACAGCACATGCATCGCCTTGACCAACATACTACAAAGGGTGAGGATCACGTCAAAGGGGTTGAGTTTATAAACTGTGGCGCGGCACGACTTCTCTCCTGCCTCACCAGCATGATGAACGCAAACGAAAATCATGGAGCCATTCAGCAGCATGCAATGTCCGTACTCGGTTGCCTTGCTATGTGGAATACTGAATGACGGCCATGCAGACGAAACACCCTCGAGCACCTTTCTGGTATGCACCTCTGACGTGAAATAGTAATCATCCCAGGACAACATGTTCGACAGGTGAAATACAGATATTACTGCAAAACGAAAGCCTCTACGAGAATCGTATCCGCGAACTTTCAACAAATTTGGGTGTTTTTCAAACAGCATACTCTGCTATGGAAGACCGGCTTCGAAGACAAGCGGAAGAGAAAAATGAATTGTTACACGAGTTGAACACCTTAAAAGTGCGTTTACCTTTGACCCAGACGACTATCGTCATGACTGAAAACCATGTTATAGGGACTGGAAAAACGAGTTATATGTTTGCTTGACGGCGACGGAATGATCTTCACGCAGGAATTGATGAGCCAAGGCCAGGACGGTGGCCTAGCTGCTGCGAGAAAACTGACCGAACGCGTTCGCCAATTCATATCTACCAGTGAAGGATTTGAACAATATCAACTTTGGGTGTATCTCTTCTACAACAAACGCGGCCTTCTAGAGACGTTCGGCCGAGTGGGTCTGACGACGGTTAGAGCCAAGTTTGATGACTTTATGATGGGCTTCAATCAAGCTGCTGAGCGATTTATCATGGTTGACGTAGGAGGTAGCAAAGAAGCTGCTGATGCAAAGCTTAAAGGTGAGTTGACTTGTGTGATGATCTGCACGGATGCATTGAAGTTATTTCTGGATATCTAGTCCATCTTGAAGATAACATCCGTCTTCCACACACTTACAAAATATTCTTCGGTGGTAAGTCCCACCTCCACACTTCAAGTAGTTTACTGATTTTCGCCAAATAGGATGCCATGATAATGGCTATGTGCACAACCTTCGTTCTGTTGTCACTTCGAGCCTTGGTCATAAGCTTGTTCTCATGCCTGGTTATTCTGATGTAGCGATTGATATCAGAGCGCTTCAGCTACCTGAGCTCAGAATACCCGAGCTGTTTATGACAACTAAACTCGTGGCACCGTCTTATAATGTCATCGCGACCGGTCCCCTGCTCGGACTGGCGCTTACTACTCCAAAATTGACCGCACCGCAACCTGTCTGTCCTCCTACTACTCCGCCTGGTATCAACTCTTTTTCTGGAGAAGGCCAAGGAGCAATGGCTCGGCGCGGAAGTCTCCCAAGTTATAAATCAGTGTTGCAAACACCGTTAACAATGTCTACGCGGTTTAACTGCCCATCAATGGAGCCAAGTGAGGGTAGTAGCGAGTCCAGCGAAGCAAGCGAGATCCCGCTTCGCTTGCCGCGATTGACCCCTCCTTCTCCATCGAAGCAGCGACGTATCAATAACCAGGTGGTGAGTCGTATTACCCTCCTATGTTTCTTGACGCTGTCCTGACCGAATTACTGCTAGGCATTATCTAAGCGTATGTTCACTAGCGTCTATTGTAGCGATCTAATATTGATCTTTTCACACAGATGTTCCGCCTCCGTGCACTTTATTCTATTTGGCACAATGCAGGCACGGTCCAAGTTGTAAATATTCGCATGAGTATATCTTAGAAGCGGAACACTATCAAGAACTAGGAGAGAATGCAAAGAAGACGCCTTGTAAAGTTACAAACGAAGGTGTGTTTTCTCCGCTGACAATCTGTTGAACATAATACCGACTGTTCGTCAGGCGGAGATTGTCCATTTGGAGATGAATGCGTTTATGGACATTCGTGCCCGAATGGTACAACTTGTTATTTCCTGAAGTTAGGAAAATGTAAATTCGTTGCTGGTGAGGCATACCGTCACTCTGCACATAAAACCACCCTGACATCTTCGCTTCAGCTGGTATGCACCGGCAACCGAACAACTGAATTAACGCGCAACCTTCCATTTTATTATGATAAAGTTTCTTGTTATGACCAATCGAGGCTGACCTGCCGGAGATGGGCTCGGCCTCGGGAATGTCTATTTGTACATATATGCATGCAGTCACGTTTTGACATCAAGGTTCAGTTTTTCCTAACATTCAAATCATCATCGCGGAGAAAAATTAACAACGTAATGCTGATGGAATTTTTCCATTGACGTACTTGAGCACGTACAAGTGATTCTCAACGAAGAGTGCGGCACATTCACTTGGTTCGCGTGACTTAGCCAAATCAGTCTCAACTTCTTCGAATGACAATATGACCTTCAAGCTGCTCACGATATGATTGCCTTATCTGCGGGCTTCTCCCATTGCATGAATCCCGCGATCTAGCCTGATTAACGGCCTAGCCCCTTTGCAGGTAAACATCGTGGCTTCGTTAGTTTAAAAGGCTGCCGAATTTTGTTAGCATTCCTGTGTTTCCCTAATATCTAATATCCACTCTGTACCCCCGTTCGCCAACCCATATGGCAACGTCTCCGGTAGCAGAGGCCAGCCAGCAGCTCTGGTAAGTCATCTATGTAGTGCACCAGCTGAAATATTAATTTGAAAATTTTCACAAGGGATGAGACGCTGGGCAGACTTCTGAGTGAGTACCTCTCATCTCAGGAATCAGCTTGTAATCTAATGCTGTTTTGCAGACCTGTCATCGGCCACAATTCAACGGAATGCTGACCTCGAGAATCGCTTAGCTGAACTCGAGGTCGAGCTTGCGGTCTGGAAACAAGCCCATGCGACTGCTATTGAAGGTGCAGACAGGGAGGCTAAGGCTCTCAAAGGGCGGTTGGCTTCTCTTAATTCTCAGGTGGCGTCGATGGAAACCTTCATGGTCAGTCTAATTCCCGCTAGGGCAAGTGGCTGTCTAAATTTATCCATAATTTCAAACAGAGCCAGAGTCTACTCGTCCTCTGCGTCATTGACGGGGATGCTTGTATATTTAATGACTTGCTCCTTAGGCAAGGTCACGAAGGTGGCCGCCAGGCCGCACAACAATTGACGAGGGCAGTCGCAGATTATTTAACCAGCGAGGATGTTCACGTTCTCGGTCGACTGTCATTTTGGGTAACAATTTACTTTAACAAGGCCATACTGGCGAGCGTTCTCGAGCGACATAAATTATGTAGCCCCGAGCAACTTGATGCCTTCATTATGGGCTTCAGCCAGTCTTCGCCCAGGTTTGTTTTGGTTGATGTCGGATACGGCAAAGACGCCACCTTCACGAAAATTACAGGTCGGCATATGTTGATCAATGTTATCTATCACTTACCCCCATTTAGAGTATCTACAAACCTACTTGCGCTTCCCTCAAACTCAGAGAATTTTTTTTGCCGGCAAGTCTCGTCAACGCTCAATGCCGTATACACAACTTGACGTAACACAGGTGGTCAGGAAAACACTTACGCTCCAACTATTGCTGCGCTGCAAAATGACGGACTTTTGGGAAAAGTCGCTTTCTTGGAAGCCTGCCGCGCGAGCCCAAACTACGCGCAGAAACACCGTTTACCAATTCTGACTGTGGACACATTGTTTATCAACCAGAGACTCTCGCCACCATTGAGGACACCTCCACCATTAAATATGAACGGTCTCAGTCCCACACTGACATCTGGTGGATTACCGACACCGCATTCGCCACACAGTATGAGTGCCTCTGCGACGGGAAGGCTTGTGGACCCAACCTTGGTGAGTCTACCTTCTCGTTGTGGTTTATTTTCGATGCTGATAGCTCCCAGCCCCTTCATAAGCGTGAGTTAAGATTGTGTTGATTAGCTGTGGTCAGTGCCTAGACACTCGACATTTTACCGCTTACACAGATTCTCCCCCACCTTGTAATGAATTCTATCTCATGTCCTGCACTAAAGGCGTATGTACGAACTGCGAGTCTTCTTCACTTTACTAATGAACGTTTCGGTACCAGGGGGCTTGTAAATATTCGCATGACTATATCCTGACGCCAGATCAACTGGCTACTCTTGCTGCTAACGCCAAAAAAGCTCCTTGTAATTTTCTAAAAAATGGCACGTTTATTCAACTTGACCTCGATGCCTCGTTAAGTTTTTGGTCATTATAGGTCTCCAGTGCCCATACGGCGAGCGGTGCTGCTGGGGACATGTGTGCCCTAACGGTCCGAAGTGTTTCCACCTGAGCAAGGGCAAATGTTGGTTCAAAGGCGGTTCGTGTCAAAACGTCAGATAACAATCAAGTATTAACTGGAATATTTCATATTCAGAAAGTATGCATGATGTTTCGCCTCATCTATCACCTTAGCGTCCCTCCACTCTTGTTTGCCTGTTATTGGTTTATTTTATGTGCCACATGGCATGTACGAAGATGTTAGCTTGACGTTTTATCGCGTTATCCTCTGTCTGCTCTTATTTGCTTACAACGTTGTAGTTCATGTGTGGTTTTTTACATGTTATTGTATCAATCGATGTGGATTATTATTTATGTAGTCCGGAACGCCCAGCACACTCTCCAGCACCGCATGCTCTAGAACATATACGTACACGGAGTGGAGAAGGTCCGAGTATGGCGTGACCCCAAAATCATGTGGCCAAGACCCCTGGCACTCACATGTCCCTTTGTGTCCTGCGTTTTGGCTGCCACCAAATGGAGGCGTTGAAACGTTGATCCTCCGCCTCATTGGTCTCGTTCAAACCGCAATGAAAGCCTTTGAGAGCCTTGGTCGAGACTCGAAGCTTGAGCCTATCTGACAATTGCAAAGGTCAATTGTTTGGATCATGAACCAGCCTAGGCACCAGGCGTGTGAAATCAGATCAGTAGATAAGTGTTTGAACAAGAATCTTGGCACTGCCAATTGCAAAAGGCCCTTGGAAACTGCCCAGTACCACTCATCGACCTGTCCATCTCCTTCTAAGCCTCGAGTTTCACGTTTGAGATGTCTTCTGTATGTTTCGAGCATATACCCTGATGGCGATCGCTTGCTGATTGGTGTGTTACTGTAGAACGATGATCAGGATGATCTGAAGCCCTCTGCCACCCCAGGTGGGCAAGCATTGAATGTAGAGCAAACAGAATGAGCAGCTTATTGAATCTATCCCAGGCTACAAGCCAACTGGCACTGCAAAAACAGCAGATGAATATGCCCAACTGGACGCAGAAGACGAGAGCTTGGCACGGTGGAAAGCCAGTCTTGGTATCACGGCTGGAGTGTCAACTGGGGACACCTCAGGACCAAGAGTATGTTACTCCCAGTACTGTCTGTCCTGAAGTTGATGGGTCGTATAGGTGACAGTTCTGACCCTAGAGCTTGATTCACCCACACTGCCTCCTGGCAAGACGCTTGTCTTTGATCTCAATGACGCTGCCAAGTTGGCCGATACGAAGAAGAACCCAATCATCATCAAGGAAGGTGTAGAATATAAGTAAGTGCTCTGACGTTTGTTCTCCGATGCTATGAGGCTAATATTGTCACAGCGTTCGGATCACGTTCAAGGTGAACCACTCAATTATCTCTGTAAGTGGCCTGTCTTCGGTTTGGCTTGACGGGTCTTAAAACCTTGTTGCGAAGGGTGTACGATACATCCAGCTAGTCAAACGCGCTGGTATCAAAGGTATTAGTACATTCTCATGTAGTTTGGGACCTTGACTGTTGATCACTCTATAGTGGACAAGCTCGAGCAAATGCTTGGGTCATACGGTCCCCAGGCAGAACCATACACGAAGAATTTTGATGTAGAAGAATCGCCGTCGGGGCTTGTGGCACGTTCAGGATCGTACAATGTCAGAAGCCGTGTTGTGGACGACGATGGAGAAGTATACGCAGGTTTGTGTTCGCAGAAGCTGTGATCGAGGTCTCTTTAAACTGACCTGCCACCTTTTCAGACTGGGAGTGGTCATTCAAACTTGCCAAGGAGTGGTGAATGAAGACTTCTCGCCTTATCATTTTATGACCTTTGTTGCATTACCCTATGGCATCATTTCGCATATCAGCTCTCGTATCTCCCTGGATGTACCTTTGTACCCTTTCGAACAGTCCCGCCGACATCGAGTGGCTGCTGATCCAGGTTGACAGAAGTTTTCCGCTAAGAAAATGTTCAGATATAAATGCGGGCTACGGAAATTTTGACCGGTCAGGTCGTTGCAGACTGTGGTGCCTTGTTAATATGCTAAGCATGCAGGAGATTTTGACATAGCTCACAGCAGTGCAACTAGTACATAATACTAGTGCAGACATCCGGGAAACAGTAGGTCCTGAGCGCTGAGCGAGACAACGAAAGCGTCATATCAGGTCTGCAGGCACGCACTACTAGTGACCAGGACCGCCCATAGCCTACCTCTCCTTCGAGTTGGCCCTCGGCATGAGCAAAGATAAACACCGTGTCGAGCGAGTATAATACGTATCCGAGTAGCGGTTGATGGTCCCTGGTAGTAGCGTTCGTCAGGGTCGCACGCAGGGCGTTGGCGTTATCTTGCAGCATTTTCTTGACCTTCATGAATGATTTAACACTTTGTCGGTCGATACTGTTTTGGAACAGTTGGCTGATATTCGTGTGCCTCCAAACTGTGCGCAGCCTGTTGCCGATGTTGTGCGCGTGTTGAAGTGGCCTTTCCATGTATGGATATGTCCACTCAGTCTTGATGCCACCTGCGTGGCCTTTCTATTAACATGTCAAGTCACTGGGCAGAAAACGTTTACCAGCACAAGGTTGTTCCGTTGTCCGTGGTTGACTTGCGGTGTTTCACATTCGAGAACGCCATTTGCTTCTGCAGTCAGCCGGTTCTCAAATCATGCGCTCATTAAGCAAATACGTATACAAGATCACGGCGGAATCAAAAGGGCTTGCTATACATGAATTTGAATTCTTATTTGGCCGTCTATTGAAACCACACCTCTGGTCCATCATCATGGTGTTCCCCCAAGTACTTATCGTGAGAGTCAAGATTCAGGAACATACAAACATACGTGCTCCTGCAAGCCGGGAACTTGTGTACTGCAGTGCAGCATGACCATCGCAGTACTAACCCGATTTTCCAGGTTGTATGCAGGACGCTGTTTGACGAGAAACTCGGCACACAATATTCCATGGGTTGGTAGGCATACGTCTCAAACAGCTGGCATCTTGTCTTTATCAACAAAGGTGTTGAGCCGCCATGTATCTGGGACTCCATCAAGTGCTTCAACTGCACCAACAACCTGGGTCGACCGCCTTCCACCAAAAATTAGACCTTACCTCAACTTAATAAGAATAGACAAGCCAATTGGGACCCTATTGGTGTTTTACCCTTGCGGTGCGTCAAACCGATTCGAAGTTGTGCGCTCTTCCAGCTCATCCTTCCTTCATCTAGCATGGTCCATAACCATGGCCTCGTATGCCTTAGAGGCACCATTAACGACACCTCTGGCATATCTCGGCCTATTTGGACTCGGAGCAGTGGTCATGCGGGGTGCAGGTTGCACCATCAACGACATGTGGGATAAAAATTTAGACAAAGCCGTAGGTAAGTAGAACACGGGCCATTATCGCGTCTTCTTTGCACTGACGCGTCATCACAGAGAGAACACAAAGTAGACCACTTGCGAAAGGTGTCATCAGCCAGAGACAGGCGCTGGTGTTCTTAGCTGGACAGTTGTCAGTGGGATTGGGAGTTTTGTTACAGTTGAATTGGTACAGGTACGCAGCGTCTTTACTTTCGCCCCGCTGTCACAGGCGTTGACCTTTTTAATCATAAGCATTCTCCTTGGAGCTTCATCTATGTCTTTGGTGACCGTATACCCGCTCATGAAAAGAATCACCTACTGGCCGCAAGTTGTACTAGGTGCGTGTCAGTAATTTCCGTCGTATTCCAGAACTGGAATGAAGATGCCACAGGACTCACCTTCAATTGGGGGGCTTTGCTGGGCTGGTCTGCCGTTGCTGGGGCAGTCGATTGGAGTGTCTGTCTCCCTCTATACGCAGGCGGAGTGTGTTGGACTCTTGTATATGACACCATATATGCACATCAAGTGGGTGTTACTGCATAATAAGCACTCTAGCTTCTGACTATCGCAGGACAAAACAGACGATGTGAATGCTGGTATCTACTCCACTGCCCTACTTTTCGGAGAGCAGACCCGTCCCATCCTCGGCGCGCTCTCGGCATCATCCATATCTTTTATTGGTCTTGCAGGCGTTCTCAACGCTCATGGGGTACCATTCTATCTCGGCCTTGGTCTCGGGGCTGCGCAGCTTGCACGTGTCCTTTGGAGAACAGACCTTGAGAGTCGTCCGAGTTGCTGGCAAGGATTCGTAGGATGTGGTTGGTCTGGATTTTGGATATGGACGGGAGCTCTGGCGGATTATGCACTCCTTATTCCAGGTCTTACATGAAGATTATCTGCTCGAAATGCCAAAATTCGAGCAGTCTGACAGAAGCATTGACATCAGTTTAAGTGACTGTTGATTTGGCTTTCTACAGTCAGCATCTGTGCCTCATTCCTCGTCAAACTCCTCATTCATGTGGTGTCAAGTCTTGTTTCATCCAAGTTGTTGAGATAGATTCGATATCGATTTTTCTAGCTCCTTAGTTAGGGATCGCATACTTTTTTTGGAAATTTTCGGAGATGGACGACTCAAAGATCTTGACTACTTGTCCGGGCTCTTTCTTCACTGTTAGCTATGGCCTCCACCTCATCTAGCATTGTGTTCGACGATATTTTCACGATTGATGCCATTGACAAGGATGGCAAAAAATTCGATCGAGGTCCGGACTTGCCTATGCGCATCACTTTTTGCCTGTGATTGACCTGCGCTATGTGAACCCAGTATCTCGGTTATACGCTCGTTCAAAGAACTATGACATGGACTTGACGCTTGACTATAACATCGAGCTCTTCCCTATATCAAACGGGGACACTTTCGCGATGGCCCTCGCTTCGTCACTGTCCCGGGACGGTGGTGCACCCACCGCAGATGGGGAAGAAGACAAAGACAGAGATGTATGGAGACCAGATGGCAAAGGAAGGAGAGGCCTGGAAGAAGATTATGACTACGTAATGTATGGGAAGGTATGGCTATGTTTTTTCTTTTTTCCATCGCACAAGGGTTTGAATGTACTCATTGATTCGACAGGTATATAAGTTTGATACTGGATCATCTGACGTTGTGTAAGTTGTTTGCATGTTTCCAGTTCTACTGGCCCGCACTCATGACCTGCAGCACGGCCTACGCGTCATTCGGTGGACTGCTGCTCTCGATAACCGGTTCATATCGACACTTGACTAATGTCGTTCTTGGCGATCCAGTCTATGTGCTACTTAGGAAATAATCGTCGTTCTGCAAAGTACCCATTGTGATGTACAAATTCAACCATTCGATGAACTACATGGTTGCGTGGTGCAGTCGAGCACCTGCATGGAGAGGAAACCATCCTGGTCGAAGTCACTGCTTCAGCTTTGAAAGAGCGTGCTCGCAATTTCCCACTAAGCGTGCAATCAATACATTTCGTTACTATACAGATGAGCGTGAAGCCATGTAAGAGATTCTATGGATTATTGTTGTAAGGGTGTAGATATAGCAGGATTATCAAGTACTATAAATGTGAGCGAACATGGATGAAAAGGAAAACTGAAAGCACTCGTGAATTACAGCATTTACGTGTAAGCACGGACAAGAGCATCTTCTGATCATGGAGCTGAGAGCGGGTAGCGAGGACTGCTGCGGGATCTGAGCCATCCTTTCGTCGCAACGATGCAGAACGTCCAGCAGAACGCGAAGCATGTGATAGCAACGGCGACGTTGAGGAACATCATCATATCTATAACAAGTTCGTTCGTCAGTACGGAGGTACGTCGGGGTAGAGGATCGCATACCATCACGCCCTTTTCGCATAGCGGCAATTGTGATTTCTTCTGTGCTGAATATAAACACCAAACCACCACATGCAAGGAAGAAGCTTGCAAGAGCTTCTGTCGGCGGTCGAGATGGAAGGATAGAGCGGGGCGGGCCAAGCCAGACAAAGAAGTAGGTTAAGCACCTTAAAACCGAGAATCCCAAAAGGAGCTCTCCCCATATTTCGTGTATCTGTACCTGTTTCGAAGCCAGATTAGTTAGAAACGGAGTGGAAAAATTCCCATGGTACCTGGAAGAGATAAGTCTGGGCGTGAGCGCTCATTGCAGCACCGGTGACACCAATGACGAGAGCAGGGAAAGGATTGAAGCTACCACGGTAGCTTGGAGGCTCGGAAGCCTCAGCTGGGCCGGCTGCAGCTGCAGCAGATGCTGCAAGCCAGCGGCGAACACGTTTTGACTCGATTCCCATCCCAACGAGTCCGGCGAACCAAAACATGACCTAGATGATCGTGAGATACGAATAGGCAGGAGGAAACTGACGTACAGCAATACTTATATGTTGTACTTGCTTGGTGGTATAAGGGTCACCAGAGTGAACGCCAAAGCGTTCCATCCAAGTGTTGGTGATGCCGTAGAGAAAAATGACCAACGACTCCACGAATTCAGCAGAAACATGTTCACCACTCGGTGAGATATTCCAAGCCCACCCAAGCTCAGAGAAAGATCCAAGGTACCGAGCAAACGTAACCAAGCCATAACACCAGAAGATGCCGCCCTCTGCGGACCTAGTAAGTCTCAATGCCTCCGCATAGAACGATACCTACATACTGATGAGATGCGCAAGACAGCCGTTTACATAGCTTTCGCGACAGCCACCGGTATAAACGACAATACCTGACAGTGTCATACCAAAGGCTGCAAAGACCAATGCTCTCTCAAGAGCAGCAAATGCCCCTTGACTAATGCGGATCAGAAGAGCTTGTGGCTCGATAACACCGGGAAGTTTGAAATCACGCAAGGTTTCGTCAGAGTGCCTAGAACCTTGCGGGGAATCAGCTTCAAACACGGTCCTCTCCGATAAGCTCGACTTCGTATAATGGATTGCCCCCTGACTATTTCGAGAGTCGTTGACCCATGGTGCTGTTTCATCATCATCGGGATCATCCAAATCTTGGGTTTGGATAGTTGCAATGGGTTGATTCCGTCGCACATGAAGAGGCTCCCTGGTTTCAGCGACCCTCAGAGGTTTCATTTCAGCTACATCAAATTCTGAGGGTTCCTCCGGGTCCAAGCTAGTGTACCTGGCTGTGAGGTTGTAGACTTCATTACGTCCCAGGACAACGTTCTGCCAGAATGGTTCCAAGGAGAACTTGCTTCTGCTCTTTACGAACGCATATAGACGAACGAGAAAGCGAACGATGTCGAGCGCAGAGAGGCATAAACTTAGGATTAAAACCAAGTAACCGTGGGATGCATGGGATGATCCTTCATACCTGCGGTTGAGATAGTCAGGAAAATGCCGGAATATTTGATCGATCATCGAGTGACGTTTCGCTTACATATCTGGTGTCAACTTCCTGTATGATGTACCGGATGCACACCCGAGTGCACATAAACTGTAGAATGCGACTATGGCGAGCCCATGCCATGAATGCTTTAAAGCACGCATTGCTATACCTGTGTAGCCCATTTGACATTAGCGCGAAGGTGCATGATGCAGGTACGTGATGTTTTCTCACCAACAGGCAGGGCGACGAAGAAGGCAAGAGTCATGAAAATGATGTGTAAGGCCATGAGTGCAGGGTAACGGGGTACTGATGGGTCACGATCCTCGATATCGATAGACCAGTAAGAGGGGGGAGTGGGAGGATGCCACTCAAGGATCGCAGTCTCGTTCAGCTCGGTCAGAGGTGCGCCATGATGCATGTGCATATGATCATTGTCACGTCTGAAGACTTCTGACGGTGCTACTAGATCATGAGGAGTTGTGTGTGTTTCCGATAATTCAAGGTCCGCTACAGGGACTGCCAATGCTGATAGGGGTTCGAAGAGGCTGATGGCGAGAAGAGGTGCGGTGACAACAAGAGATAGCCAAGGTGAGCGCATTGTTGAATTGGACCTCTAGACAAGAATGAAAGGAACGAGGGATATCATGAATAATCCTCCTATAAACGAGTTTTTGCGCCGATCGGATTTTTTGTCAGCAAGCTTGCACTACGAGTCAGCATTTCGGCTCCGAACCTTTGGCATTGATGTAGGACACTGCTACGAAGCTTGGCTGATGACTTTTACAATCCTTAAACCCCGTCACAGGTTCCGGTCAACGGTGGAACTGGAATCTTATTCTCTGACTCAGATGAATTGCCACTGCCCTCTTTCTATATGTTTCCATCAGATTCCATTGCGTACTCACTATTGACAAAGTTGTTAATGTCTTGATTAGGAAAGGTTCGGCATTGTAAGTTAGACCACGTGTATCGACGTGCCGTTCTGAAACAACCGATGTTATTTGGTGCGTCTTCTTAAAAACGTCACTTGTGTGCTCCAATTCAGTCCAAAATAGCTTGGACCCGCAGCCATTTTGAAGAAGTGAAGACGAGCACGCTTAGCCCGGCGGCCTACAAAGCTCAAGTTGAGCCCCTAGTTGACAACATCATGTGCCTGCTCGGATCAACAAAAGCTGTGCGAGACGTTGGCGTGAATGCCGGCCTGGACTGTTGCAGGTCCCATGCCACAACATCGTCCCATCTCCCATGCCTCTTCCCCTCTCTCGCTTGGCGATCGCCGATCATCAGATCTGGCAGCGGAACTATCTCCCTGTGGGCAGAGGACCTGACTATCCAATGCGCTGTGGGAGTTCTGATTTATGTGTTCATGGCTCAAGTTTTCCATGACATAGCATTGTAGGCAAGCTATCGGTCAATGCCGAGGTACTGAGTTACGTTGTGACAATAAGGTGGTCGCCGGCATATCATGCCGTCGGATGTACGCTACGTGCTTTTTGCTCGTTCGACTCATGCTGCTTACTTGCTGACATATGTCGGTACAGCATGCAGTGGAAAACTTACCAAAATGATCTTATGCGACGAAACACAGCTCTCATTCAGCTTTCGCTTTTTAGCACTAGTCCCTTGAGGCGAATGAAATTGCTTCAGTGCTCGGCTGTCATTCAAATGCGGGGAGTGTTTGCGTAATCTGTAGCGAGCAAATTTTTGTACACCTCTAGGGGCTCTTTTCATTGGGTTGATCGCGGTACGACCTCAGATTTCAATATTGATGCTTCTAAGACTCGGCGGTGTGTATGATGCTTCCGTTGTGCTACATTGGCGCCATTGATGTGATGTACATATTCTATGTGACACCACAGTCGATCCTGCATTATGATACAAAGTTCAAACTATGACGGACCTAGATGTCAGGTGTGAAAATCGCCGCTTGCCTCAGATCTATGATTCATCTTCATGCGCTTAATAGTCGGCATCCTGCTCAATGAGCGCGATGGCCTTTGAAGAGCGAGGCTTAATGGAACACTCGAAGGGTTTAGGGTGGCTAGAAGGGCATATGTCCGGTTCAGCGTCGGACGTGATCAGATATGCAACATACCTGACTGTGCCTGATAATGGATCAACCTCAGGGGTGATCTCAATACCGTTCTCAACGACCTTTGAGATATCGAACACGGCCAGTGACATCGCGGCGGACAACCAGACCGAGGCTTCAGCAAGGTGGATACCTGTAAACGAAAATGAATTAAACGCCAGGATACAGCTTGGGAGTCGGGCATACCTGGACAAAGACTGCAGAGCAGAAAGTTAGCATGGCACAAAAATCTACTACATGCTTACCGTCTTCCAAAGCCGAAGCAGATCGCGCGGGGATCTTTCTCAGGCTCCTTCCCATCATTAGCCAAAAAGCGTTCAGGATTGAATTGCGAGGGGTTAGCATATCTCTTCGGGTCATTCAGCATGAACCTGCCATTATATTCTGTTCAAACATCGAATATGGAACAAAAAGCGTACTGACCAGATATTAGGCATGACGAAGGCACCTTTTGGGATGTAGTACCCGTCATGGATATCGTCCTTAGAGACGCAGTGAGGAAAACCTGAGATGGAGATACCACTCAGTAACTAGATAGTGCATTGAACGAGATACACAGACCGGTAGGGGCAACAGAATGCCATCGTAGGGCCTCTTTGATAAGCGCTCCGATGTAGGGGAGAGAGTCTTGGTCGGCGAAGGAGGGAAGACGATCAGGACCGATAACAGCATCTATTTCAGCCTGGGCCTTCTTCTGCACGTCAGGGAATAGCGTCATAGCTAGGAAGAACGCGTAGATAGTAGAAACAATCTGGGGCAAAAGTGTACCACTTTCAGAAGATGGTTGTCAGAAATATGGAGGGAGGGACCAACAGTGTCGGAACCGCCGGCATATAGACCTGCAGCAGTCCATTTCACGAGGTGCTCGTCTTCCGCTGACAAGGTACCGCCTCCCAACAGATTCGAGGTGAAAGACTCCGAGGCAATGCCAGCAGCCTGTGAAAGTCAAACTTCAACGCATACTTGCAGAATTATAAATGATGGTCACCATCTGATCCACGACGAAATTGTATGGTGCAGAGACGAATTCTTCAAGGTTGTCGTGCCATTCGTAGGCCAGACGCTTGAAGCCAGCACCAGGGAACCATTCAGGGACCTTGGCCACTAAAATGGTGAGGCCATTGGAAGCAAGCATCTGAATGCTATGGCTTACAGAATGGTACAATATCAGCTACGAAAGCGCCAGGAGCGCTGGCACGCGACCACTCGCCCATAACGCGTTCTGCAAGGTCAACGAAGGGATCGTCATTCTCTTTCACCTCGTAACCATGAGAGATGCGAAGAATCACAGCGGCAGCGGTGCTATAAAAATCACGATCGTGTCGATGCAATGATAGATTATACGTACTGTCGAACATGTGCCTGCAGTTGATTGGGTTTCGCGAATACACGCTTGAGGAATCGGCGAGTTTCGACCTCCTCGACTTGGCTATATGTGGACACAGCGGCGCGGGTGCCAGTGACGCCGTGGAATTTTTTGCGGTGCCGGCGTAGATGGTCGCCATAAGGGAGGAGAGTTACAACATTTTTCCAGCCAACAAGTTCGCCGCCAACAGTAAGAATAGGACGGTCAGAGTAAATAGCGCCCTTATTGTCCAGCATGTCCATCGCAGTCTCGACAGAGTTCAGCACTATGATGTGTTGACCCAGAACATTGATATGCGAAATGTCACCTGTCGACAAGACGTTGAGATGCAAGATCGTGTGAAACAAGAAACACTTACCATACTTCTTGCCCCACTCTGTGAAGGTGAGCCAGGGCCTGATGTAGGGCATGTCCATGATGTTCCCGATGAGAGGCCACCCCGGAGGGCCAGGGGGATATGGAGGATTCTTCTTGTTGAACACCTGCTTAAGTAGATATACTCCGACACAAACAAGGCATAGGTAGAGTCCAGCGACGTTGGTGAGAGCCAACATGATCTAGTACTAGGAGAGGACGATCAACTTGAGAGTGGGATTGTAGTGAAGCTTGCAGGACGAGATGAAAGGAGTTTTATACTGACCATCTTATCTATGACCTAAGCCTGAGTCCATTACGAGGCTTCATTATTATTAAAAAAGTCTGAAATGGAACAAAAAAAGATCATCAATATCATTAAGTACCCTTTGGTACATTGCGCTAGTAGCACCTGTTGCCAAACACCGCCCACCCGGTGACGAGTTTCTCGCTGCCGTTAGATAGTGGGTATTACAGTGTGACACATCTGGTAAATGGCCGCTCTGGGGATAACCTACATATTAGTAGACTTGAGCCAAAGTCTCAAACTAATAGCCAGTCTGTCTATGAGGCGAGCCGTCGTTGCAGTCTGTGGATAGGGCTAGGGGCCTTTGGTGCTGAGTGTAAACGGTGGGGATCTCGGTCGTGTCACGGTGGAGTAGCTAAATTGATTACCGTACTATGATGGCAGTTGCCAGTGACGAGGCCCACAAAGGGTTTTTTGATCTCTTTTCTGCAATGAGCTACTTTGTGTATAGTGCTCACGTGATTAGTATGCAAACGTACATGTAACACACTGCCACATCTCAGCGCTGCGTTTCACTAGTATCACATACCATGATATATAATGTTAGGTGCCCGCTAGGCGTTGGCGCGAATGACGCCCTGGGCTGCGGCTGCGGGTCCCATGCCACAACATAGGTTTGCTCCCCATCAGAACTGGCAGCGGAACTGCCCTGCCGTGGTCGGATGACTATCTAATCCTACGGTCAATGCCGAGGTGCTGTCAGGACAATACTATTACGGGCCCAGCATGCTGCGTGTTTTCTGATGGCTCACTTATTGGTATGATGGTTTCATTGTGCCACATTGATGATATTTCATCATGCTAATCCGTATACGAGCAAAGCCATCAGTCTAGCCTTTTAATTATATCTTTTACTGCAGAGATACGCACTTAACTTCGATGCCATCCGGGTGTGACCTGCTTAAATCGACAGCTAAATATAGCATTCCCATTATCATCTCAGGCTGACTCCCTATGGCGTCTATCCTATCGTGTTCAGTTCGCCGTTCAAAGGCTGACTTCGAAAGCCAACCCGACCATCCTGCAAAATGCGTTGGCAAACAATCAGGCAGTTCCTCTGGGGAGAGGTACCCTCCTCGAAGTTGGAGCAAAAACTGCTTTTGAAATTGGACTGGTTCATTTTGTCTTATTGTTGTCTTATGGTATGTTTCATCGATTGATATCTGATCTTGAGAAAACGCTGATTGCAAACACGTCACTGCGGTGGTAGTATTTCACGAACTGTGAGTTTTACGTTGTTTACCTTTGTCACATCGGGCATGTTGCATGTTTCTAATGCAGGAAGCTTTTGAATGCATTACGATCGCGACGTTAGTCTTCGGTGGTATAGTCACAGCGAAACTTTCTCCAGACCTGAGGCATTTTCGCTTTAGCGTTCTTACCATTTCATATATCCGGGTAGCTGTCTCTGACATAATTCTCGTAACCAGACCTTGATCGAGCAAATGTAAACAATGCATATGTATCCGGGATGAAGCAAGAACTCAACATGCAAGGAAATGACTTCAATGTACGTACTCCATATATGTGTTTTCAGGGAGGTTTCTCTGAGCGCCTCCGCAGAAAATAAATACGATCTTTACGTGCGGCTACATTGTCGGGATGATTCCCAGTAGGCCTTGAGCAATTATGTTACCCGAGGTGCCCTATTCAATGCTTGTCAGATAACTTGATGCTCCAAGTCGTCCCACCAAGATTGTGGTTTCCATCGATGCAGATAGTATGGGGTGTGCTCACCTTCTGGTTCGTTTCGATTATCGAGAACGCAACAAGCACGGCATTGATAAATTTGATGACATAGTTCAAGTACCGTCCATAACGTTCAACAGGTAAGGCCCTGCATGACATTGTTTCCCCGCTAACCGCTTCCGCAAATAGCTGTACGCTATCAGATTCTTCCAAGGCATATCAGAAGCATCGACCTTCGTAGGCACGCACTATATTCTTGGATCGTCAGTGTGCTTCATTTCTTCAAGGAACATTCTCTTATTCTCTTATACGCTTCTTGAAGATGGTATAAATCTGGCGAATTGGGGAAGCGCTCGGGTATTTTCACGAGTTCTGGTCTAGCTGGGACACTGTAAGGTAATCATCCGACGTTCGTTCATTTTGCTGACATTCGATAGGTTCTCTGGTGTGCTTCAAGCAGCCGTTTACCAGTAAGATGTCATGTTTTTCACCAAGACCGAAGATTTCAAACCAGTGTTTTATGAGACATCTTGGAGGCGTCGGCGGAAGAAGTGGATGGCGGTGGCTGTAAGCGTCCCCAGATTTCTGATCGGAGCGCTAGCGCTCAGAGAACCATTCAATTTAGGTTCATAATCGATGGTGTAATCACGCTCCCGATTGCACTTTACGGCTTTCTCGTCTTCCCTGATGTGCCATCGACCACCAAAGCATTTTATCTCAGTGAAGAGGTATGTTTTTGGAGATATGTCAACATCCGTTTCTCAGCTGTATTTATCTTCCCCATAGGAACGGGCTCTCTCTCAAGACCGTCTCGACTCGGATGTTGTCCATCATAGTCTCTCTTGGGATCTTGCGAAGAGAGTGCTTAGCCGCTGGCGTTGGTACGGATGTAGTCTCCTCGTAAGCATCTTCCGTTACTCGACGAGTATGGATAAACACAGTTCGTACAGTTCGCCATCTCAGGAGAGACTGAAAGTTTCGGTTCCAACAATCTGATGGGCCAGTGGCTGTCTGCCATAGGCGGTTATACAGTCGAACAAATTGGTGGGTACATTACGTGTCTGCATCTTTCTTTCCCTGATCCGTTTATTAGATTACTACCCGAGTGGAGTCACAGCTTTCGGAATTGCATCCACGCTCGTCTGCGCTACTTGGACAGATTACACACGAGCAAGATGGCCCGTGCTCGTGTACATGTGCTTCTGCTGCACAGTCGCTGCGATCTGTGTCCTTGTGTGGAGTAGTCCAACGGGGTTGAAATTCTTCGCATATTGTTCGTGGTCTCTGCTGAGGCTACCGTTTTGCAAACTTAGTTCGTCCCTCTCAGACTTTGCAGGAGCCTCGTATGCCGGACAAGCTACCACATTTGCGTCAGCTACACCCTCGCAACTATCTGTTGACTCATGCTGAACTGATTGTTCTGCAGTTGGGCAAACCAGATATGTGCAGATGACTATCAAGAGCGTGCTATTGTGCTTGCCTCCATGAAGTGATTTTTTGAAAGAATCCCTGCTGTGAAACTGACTTGGACATCAAGCATGTGGAACAACGCGGTTAATGCCTGGTGGCCACTCCTCTTCTACCCTGCTACGGATGCGCCCCGTTTCAAGAGGGGTATGATCGCAATGATTTGCACGTGCGCAGCAACATTGGGAGTGACTTGGCTAGTCTGGTACCTGGAGCGGCGAGAACAGCGTTTGGCAAAAGGAAAAGCAATGAAGCATGAAGTGAGAGAGGACAATCCGAACCCCGTCGAAATAGACAAGCCCTTGAAGGACGAGCAATAAGGACTTACAGTTCTTTGCGTGTCCTCTCGATCAAGCAGCCATACTCTAAAACTTTCTGATTCATGCAAAAATAAAAAAAACAGTATAGATACAATGATACTGAGAACAACAACAGCAGTCTAGAATGGGTGATTGATCACCCTACGCCTACATGACAGCTCAACAAGAATCAACAACATCTGATGGGCACGGCACATCAAAGTTGATTAATTGAAACTATAAAAAACAGAAACACGAGCGCTGCTCGAAACAATTTGAAGGCAAGGGAGCATAGTCGGACAGGAAACCAACACAACTGACATTTGGGTATCGGGAAAAAAAGCACGGGGGTATATTTAGTGATCGACAACCTGCAAACCCATGTTTAAGTATGTTGTGAAAGTTAAAAAAAAAACAACATGCCTCGACCATTCCTGTGTAAGGATCGTCCTCCGAGTCATCAGGTAGCGCAGAAGTCGGCAGATCACCAGGGGGTACAGAAATATCCATTGATTGAGAAATTGGTGAGATCGGGACATCTTGGTTCTGCATGTAATAGTGCGAGGGAAGAACCGGAGATTGAGATGGGTTATAGACGGGATTTGGCAGGAGAGGTGGAACAGGTTTTCGGTTTGAATATTTGCGAGTGAGGTTGGCACCGCTCGTACTGGCTGAACTAACCGTATCGGCCGCGCCACTCGAATCAACAGCGCCACCTGTGTTAACTGCATTGTCGAGGTTATAGACGGGGCCTTGAGGGGGAGGGACATGATAAGTAGTTGCCTGCTGTTCATATCCTTGTGAGCCGTAGTAACCGTACTGAGGAACGGCCGGTGGCGCATATGCAGGCTGAGGACCGTACCCATAGCCATGGCCATGACCTGAAGAACTGCTACTAAACCTGTATTTTTCAAAAGCGTTCGTTCCCTTCTCCTCATCTCCGTAGTGCTCCCTCACGACCGGATCAAACGTGATAGCATCGGCGATGTCGCTCTCAAGACGATTGCGCTGACGACGACGGATAGTGTATGTGATGATGACGAACATGATGATCATGATAACGATTCCAACTATGGCGAACACCCCACCCTCCAGAGGCTTGTTCTGGAAGAATGACTGAGGAACTGCAGCGATGGTAGACGCTGGACTGGACGCGGTACTAGTCACGTAGATAATGCTAGTGCCGGAGGTTGAAGTAAAGACGATCAGAGAAGCAGACGATGTGGGTGCGGATGCAAGTGTGGGTGTGGGAGTAGGCACAGGAATAGGTGTAGAGTTGGGTGTAGTTACCGACGTAGATGTTGGCGAGGGGGTACTCGTGCTGGGGGTTGAACCGATTAGTCTGCTGACACGACTTGCAATATATGTGTAACTTACGAAGGAATGGAGGTACTAGTAGAACTGGATTGTTGGCTGGTAGTGATGGAAGAGGTGGAAGGGGTAGAAGAGCTAGGAAAGCTAGAAGAGCAGAAGGGTCAGGAGTTGACTCATAGATATGATAGAAGACCCCAACGTAGAAGTGGTAGTTGCCCCGCCACTGAACATGCTGCCCAAAGCACTAGTAAATACATCAAGAGGGCTCTCGGGTGATATTGTGGTGCCAAAGGTCGAGGCGCCATTTCCACCACTGGTGTTACTTTAGCTAGCAGCTCACTGTTGCAAAACGAACGATGTCTTACAGTAAGCCTCCGACTGCTGAGGGTGTCAGAATATCACTTCAAGATGGAAAAAAAAGCTCACATCCATTCCGTCGGACAAAATGAGTATGGAGTGCATCCATGAGCAGTTGTCGTTGATTTAACAGAAATGAGCGGTGATTCGAGTGAGTGTGTAGATGAGACACTTTCTTTAAATTTTGGTTGTTAGTTCCTTTGAAAGCAAGCTGACAGCAAAGCTTTGGCTAGGTGGCAGTTTGACTAATGAAGAAAGAAGAAAGAGAAAAGACTGTGATGAAGTTAGTTGTTGTTGAAACGATGACGATCAAGTTCAAGGAGCTTCCCAATCCATCACATAATACCACCAATTTCAAAATTTCAGCGGCTGATCACTTTTTACAATCCTGGGCCATCGTTGGCATCACAACTCAAACAGAAACAATAGTGTCGACGTCAACTTGGAGGGTCAGTGAGACGGGGAAACATAAGACTGGAGGGATACGAGTACGTAAATGACAGCCTGCCGAGTTTTTTAAAAAAGGGCGCCTAACGACGATAAATCACATTGAGGATACAATAATTTCACTATAAGACACGTGGGTATATAATGTCAAGAAAGAATACACCAAAAACTCCCTCGTCAATGGATTAATCTGGATGAAAGACCATAGCTTTCCCCAGCCTTTCTCTCCATTATCTCTCGAAGAGGCCCAAGCAGTCGTGTGAATGCAGGCGCGTCCAGCGCCGCAACCTTCAACTTCGGCTGCGTCGCATCTGTCCGACGCACCGCACTCACTGTCGCCGCTCTGGGCTCAAGTCTGAGCAAAGATAGCTCTGTTGAGATGTGAACGTCAGCTATTTAAGAACTAATGGAGAACAACAACAAATCACTCACCGCCAAAATAATCACCCTTTTTCAGCCGACCCACTGTGATCTGGCGGTACTCACCCTCCTCTCCTCGTTGCGTCTTAGTGACAATGGCCTCGCCTTCCTCTACGAAGAAGAAAGTATCTCCCATCTCCCCTTCCCGAAGAACCGCTTCTTCATCAGGATATACTTTGCTGACCAGGGCGTCTGCTATTTTACTACACTCTCCCGGCTCAAGGGAGGACAAAAGGGGGACACTGGAGAGGAACTGCTCATACATCGTCCTGCGCCTGTGAGCCGCTTTCAGAATGATTGTGCGGAAAGTGATACGGTCAAGAACCCAGACAGTGGAGGGCTCAATTGCCTGCACGGTCGCCGCTCGTGGATGACCATGCATCAATGCAAGCTCGCCGAAAGAAGTTCCAGGTATGCGCTCTGAAACTTTCCGACCAAACATGGGATGATACCCCGGCTGGAGGAATTTTTCGGGCTGCGAGGCGTGGTTTTCCGCATCCGCTAGCCAAGTCGGGGGTAGCGGTCCAGGATGGATGTAGCAGTAGAAGAGTCCTGATTCGACAACGTAGAAGTATTCTCCTACATCTCCCTGCCGAATAATCACATCATTTGCGGCAAGCTTGTGCTCCTGCATTGCATTGAGCACGCCAGTCTCCTGCTCCTCATCGAGATCACGGAAAACCAAATTATCTGCAATGGATGATTTTATGCGGCGAAGTTGGTCAGCCGTCTTGGGGTATACGGGGAGTGGATCGTCGTGATCACTGTCTACTGCGATAGGCTCAGCACTGACTGACACACGGCGTGCCAGTATAGTGGCCGATGGTGCATGGAGATAATCTCCAAGGCCAAGAGAGAGCGAATTAGACATGGTCGGCGTTGAAGACACATCATACCGTGCGAATGAGTTGGGATCAGTGGTTAGCGGGGAGGTTGGGGGTAATTCACGTCCATCGAGGGTGAATGTCGGGGCGAGCATGCCATTGGGAGCACCATTTGTGTCCAAGGACAAAAGCGCATTTCCTGGCACATTAAGAGTCCCAAACGGACTGTGCGAGAAACCCGCATGGAGGGAGGACGCACGACGCTGAGGGACCTGGGAAAACGGAGAAATGGGAGTGGGCGTGGAGTTACGAGGGGCGATATTGACAGGGGAGTCCAGATAGAACTCGGATGGTAGCTCATGAGCTGTGGAGAGACCACGTTGGTGTAGGACGTCTCGTATTCGCGTCCGCTGTTCTTCCAGCCGAGACTGAAACCAACTAGCGCAGAACTGGAGGGCGTCTTTAGGTTGCACTCGACATACGTCGCGAGTTAAGTCCTGAATAAGACTGTCGAATGTAGACATTACTCTAGATTATATGATCCTCGCTGTTCAGGACAGTGATCAATGGGGCTTGTTAGATATGTGTTATACTGGATGTGTGAGTTTGTTTTATAGTCGTGAGCCACTTGGTAAACTTTTGGCAAGGCACCGAAGGCTTAGAAACAAAAGACGCGTAACCACGTGCGTGTGATTACCTTTCTTGTTCAACCTCGCTCAAGCTTCGATCGCCGGAAACATATAATCTCAAAGCCCTTTCATAAAATGTCGCGTGTTGTTCTTCTCGGATCAGTCAAACGTGTACTCCGCCTGACACTTAAGGGGGGCATACTATTCATTTCAAGGGTCGTATCTTGATTAATTTCAATGATCCTCCAGCCTGAGAGTCCGCAGTAGCCAGGCTAGCCTGGTGTTCAAGATCAGGCTAGGGCAACTCGCTTTTGGAACCTCTCCTTGTAAAGCCACCTAGCCCACTTTCAATCGAACCAACGTAGATTCCTCCCCGTGGACGAAACGTGCCATCTGTGTTACAAGACTAGTGATTACAACATTCTTCTATCCCCGAGGTGACAATACATATAACAGGAACAATGCGTATGAAAAAAGGGGCGAAACATCAAATACATAAAACAATTTCTACACCACCAGAAAGCTTTGCAGCACTATCGTGGATGTTGCTGATACTGCGCAGGAAACCCTCCAGGGTATCCAGGCGCGACCTGTTGATTCATATGAGCTTGTGCGTGGGCATGTGCCTGAGCCTGAGCCTGAGCCATTGCTTGGGCCTGGGCCTGGGCCTGAACTTGCGCCTGCATCCTTGCAGCGTCCTGACTGCTATACATGGGCTGCTGCTGGCCATGTGGATAAACTGACGACGGGGTTATTGAAATTTGAGACGACGACCCTGCTGGAGGGATTGGATTGTGGGGTTGCTGTTGTTGTTGTTGCTGTTGCTGTGCATGGGCATGAGGATGAGGAAAATTGAACTGAGGCGGTGGCATCGACCCTGGAGTCGAACTTGGGCCGTAGGTAGGGGCCACCGTGGAGGTAAAGTAAGGGTGCGAAAGGGCTTCAGTGGCCGTCATACGCTTGGCAGGATCAAATTGAAGTAGACGTTCAAGTAAGTCGAGGGCTGCATTGCAGTCAGTCTAGGCCCAACAAATCATCAGGCCCCATTAATCACCTTGTGGCGAGGCCTTAGGAAGCACTTGGGCAAAGGAAATCTTTGGGTATCTTGGGTATTGCTTTAGGGTAATCTCGGGCTGGAAGAAAAATGAGGATTCTCCACTTCTCGTCATAGTCAAGGGATCTCACCGATTCAGTCGCTATCTTCCTCAGAACTCGATCGTCCGGCGTGCCGACGATGCGCATGATATGAAGTAACTGGTCCTGGTTGTCACGGCCACGGAAAAGGGGCACTCCAGAGATCATCTCCGCGAAGATGCAACCGCAGGACCACACATCAATCGATGTATTGTACGTGCGTGATCCAAGAAGTACATCTGGTGCACGATACCATAGTGTGACGACCTAACTCCACACCCTCAGCTGTGTCCCAGGGAGACTCACTTACACGAACGCACCTCGTTTGAGAATGTGTTCACCGGCACGCCAAATGCACGTGCGAGACCAAAGTCACCAAGTTTCAGCTCCCCCTTGCGATTAATAAGAAGGTTCTGAGGCTTCAGGTCCCGATGTAAGACCCTGTTCTCATGACAAAACGATGTGCCCTTGAGGAGCTGGTACATGAAACTTCGCACGGTCATAGGGTCAAGCGCTCCGCGATCGCCGTGTTGGTCCATATACTTCTTGAGATCTTGATCACAATACTCGAAGATAAGGACAAGCTTTGTCTCCGTGTGTATAACATCGTGGAGGCGGACGATATTGACATGCTTGAGTTCCTTCATGAGGGAAATCTCACGGATGGCGGTGGAGGGTGTCCCTTCCTCTGCGTCAAGATGTATCTCCTTGAGCGCGACGATCTCATTGGTCGTTCGCGAACGACCCTACAACTCATATGAATTTCAAAGAAATATTAAGGAGAAGCTGTTGTAACGTACTTTGTAAACCGTGGCGTATGTACCTTCGCCTGTATAAGCAATGGTTAGGGTACAATCCCCGATATCGTACATCACAGATCATACCAAGTTTCTCTAACTACTTTATGTCAGCTTGCATGTTAAAAGAACGACAAGGAGTTTACCTGAATGTAGTTCATCGTTGGTCCCGCCACTGCAGCTGATTACCTGGGGTGATAGTGGTAGAACGGTAGAACGTAACAGATGAAAAGATCGTAAGCAGGCCCTTCCTGTCCCTTTTTTACACAACGATAGACAGCGAATCCCAGAAAACGGACGGTTTTATCAGGCGAGCGTGAGTGCCGACTTCCTAGTAGTACGAGGTGCCTTCGCTCGAGGAATAAGTGAGACCGAACTTCTTCCAGAATCCTGGCGTTTTCTCTTGCTCCCGATTAGGAAGTGCAAGAAAGTATTAGCTAGCACGTGACTTGCAGAATATTTGTTTCTCCTCGTCCATCAACTTCAGGTATATGCCTGAGCTCATATTACTCTCCTGGATTGTCCTAAAAATTGTTTGAACAGCTAAAAAGGATTACGGCCATGTCAAGTGTCCCCCCATCCAAAAAAGCGCGCACTAAGTCATCTTCGCGCAAAGCCAAGCCGTCGATATCACAGACCGCTCAAGATGAAGTCCTCATAGACTCAGAACCTGCATCTACTGTACGCATCTAACACCACGACAAAAAACAAAAACTTGATATATATTTTTATAGTCCGCATCCAAAAATGCCCGGTACGCCGAGCCCTCATCTCTCGCGGTACACTCTGGCGTCGAGCTCGGGGAAGATCAAGCAATGGAAGACCTTGCCGCATCTCAGATCGAGGGCGCACTAAATGCCGATCTTGCAGAGCTCTCCTTAGGCCAGCGTCTCGCCGCAATTTCAGGTGACGCACGCCCCTCCTCATCAGACTCTGAAGAGGAACAACTCCAATCATCACGAAAACAAAAGCAGGACACGCCGAACGTTATACCTGCACACTCTCTTACCCGGACACTTATACAAGCGCTCCACTCGTCTGATTCGAGACTGCTTGAGACTTGTCTTGCACATTCTGACCCAGCAATGGTACGGAATACCGTGCGGCGATTACCGCCCCAGCTGGCTGTACCGTTGCTCACGGCATGCGTAGAGCGTCTCGGTCGTGGTCCACGCGCAGCAAACATGAAAGGTGGTGGTGGTGGTGCCAGTTCGCAACGCGGAATTGGACTTGTTACATGGGTCAAGACCGTACTTGCGGTCCATAGCGGTCATCTTATGACGGTACGTTTTCGAAATAAAGAAAAACTGCTCCTTGTACACGTTACAAACTAATTTAAATTTCATCTATAGATGCCCGACCTCGTTTCACGGCTCTCAGGTCTACACGCGACACTGACTTCCCGGCTGGCATTACAAGATTCCCTCCTCTCACTAAATGGCCGACTAGACATGGTACTCTCACAGATCGAGATGCGTTCTTCCACATCACCAGCACTGCTTGCACCTCATAAGAACGGGGTTCCTACAACATCACAAGGCGAGAGGCAGCCAACAAGATACGTGGAAGGCGAGAGCGAGGAGGAGGGCATGGAAGCCGGTGTGGAGAGCGGAGAGGATGAAGGAAGTGTAGAGGATATAGAGCTCGGCGGTGAAAGTGAAGCTGAGGAAACGGATGAAGAGGTGAGTGATGAGGAAGAAGAAGATTCAGACGGCGAAGGACCTGCATTAAACGGGTTCATTGATGATGAAGCAGAGGAATTCGAGGACGACGAAGAGGACGATGAAAGTGAATAATATACATTCGCTTTGCACCTTGCACATCTAGATGATCTACTTAGCATCTAATCCAGTATGCACACCGTTTGAATGCAGACTGGGAGCTGGCCGTGCAAAGTGAACCCAGAACAAAATAAATATCCAATTATTATAATTTGCTATAGATCATCCACCCACTCTCCGCCTCCGACACGCTGAATATAAGTTTTCACCCAAGGAGAGCGCCTTCCATCCTGCACTTGTAACACAGCTGTCATCTCCTCCCTCTTTTTGTCTTCTTCACTCAGTTCCTGGCCCTCCGATCTCTCGACCTCTCGTTCCATTACATTTGCTTCTGTTCGCAAACGTCCTTCTCTTATCCTTAGCGCTGCACGCCTACGATTCCATACCTCCGGATGGAGAGTCAGCACAAGCAAACTTACGAAGGTTGTCACCTTGTGCATCAGACTCGGTGGTGAAGAAGGGGTGCGTGATGAAGACGTTGGCCAGAGTGACTTGTTCTCTGTATCAATGCCTATGCGCGCAAGGAGTTCCAGAAGAGAGGTAGAGTTGCTGGGGGGCGGAGGACCCTGCGCTTCTTGATTTTGTGCAGGCGTTGGTATGTCAGACTGGGCAGGAGGTGTAGAAGGTGCAGGAGTCGCTGGGGGACCTCCAAGTTGACCCTGACCTGGAGCCTGTCTTGCAGCTTCCGCGGCAGCAGCAACACCAGCTAAGCGTTCCCTCTCCCGATTGAATGGTCCGAGTACAACGTTCCGCACATTCGTCCACATCTCATATATTATCCAGGCGATGATGCACAAGCCCAAGAGCGGCTTGCGTGCTGGGGAGAAAAAGTACAGCAAGAGCAAAGTCCGAAATAATACCATCACCAAGGGGGCCAGTAGTAAACGGACCGGGATATCTGGAAGTATCTGGGCTTCACCTCCGGGTGCTGGGACGTTCGCTCCAACGCCCATCTGACCATTAACGTCGACATCGACATTAACGTTCGGGATAGCACGAAGTGTGGGAAGGCCGAGCTGCTGGAGGAGGTCGTTTAATTGATGCGGTATAGTCTCGTTGGAAGAAGTGGTCGGCGTTGGTGTCGATTGTTGAGGTAATGGTTGAAGACACAATATTGAAAACGTATAGGTCAAGACCTTCAGAGCATGTACTTGTTCAACGGTAGGCCTTGAACCTGGGTTGCGGAGGGAGAGATATGACTTGCCACTAATGATCATTAATTGGAGCACATCTCACTATGCGCAAAATTTGGCTCACTCAGTCGTCATCAATTCGTATCGCAGTCCAGAGCCGTCACCATGCTGAGAGAAAGGGTATTGCTCATCCAGGACTGAAGGCCAAACGTATCCCTTCTTCTCAAGATTCTCCAATGCAACTATGCGAGATGGAATTACTGAGTATTGTGGGTGCTCGATGAGTCCCCTAGTGAGCTTTGATAAAGCAGCCTGATGGATATAAGCAATGAATTGGTGCTCCAGGGGTAAATGTGCGAAAGGATGAGATTGCACCCCGGGTGGCGCCGAGGGAGCGTTGGAAGGAACGTCTCTTTGTAATAAGGGAGATTTCCCTTTGTCGGATATAGGTATTGCGGTTGCCGTTGCACTAGAAGATGGGGGAGCACCAGACCAACCGGAGGGGTGCACTGATAAGTGGACGGTGCGTTGCTCATCTGCCGTCTGAAACTTGGGTCAGATGTTGTTCGCAGAAGTCATAGATTCCCCATTACCTTCCATATATCAGAAATTTTCTCCTGGTCCCCGAGGTAGCGCCCCCTCCAGATGATGCGCTGTCCCTCGACACGGGGCTGTCCAACGCAAGACGCTGAAATTGCATGTTTGACATCGAGTACGGTAGCGGAGATAGCAACCTTAACAGTAAACGAAAGAGAGTAAGTGGGAAGCTCGATGCGAACAGCGACGAGGGACTCGGTCATCATTGTGGTGGTGGTGACAAGTGATGAGATGGTAGTTGCATACTAGGCTAAGTCATACGTGGAACTCGTCCACGTGACTCAAGTGCGTGTCTCTGGGCCTGGCTTGATTCTTGAAGTTCATTTGATAATTTTGATTTGACTCCGAGTCGATGTCTGCTGAATCCTCCAACTTGTACAACGTCCTGAACAGTGCACATTGCAGGTACATATGCCATGCGCGCAACATACGTCTTTGACTTGCAGCTCACATGCAGGGAGAGTGCTTTAGGTAAAGTTTTAACGCGTCCGCAGTCACTGACTCCCCGCATGCATGCAACATTAATATTCATGTTCCTTCCTCTTCAGTACCCTTTTCTTTCTCTCACCAGTGAGTAATTTCTGTCTCTCTTTTTGCTCATTTCTACTGGTTGCGGGTCTCCATGGGCCCACCAAGGAGGTGATTCACATACATTATTATTATCCGGATATAAATATCATCAGGTATGGGCTTCTATTCTGCCCTCGTACTGCGCCATCAAATTGACTCTCGCCAGTCATACCACATCCTGAATTAACATACCCCACTATACGGACATAAAAACGATTGAAGAACAAGTTGAAGGTAATTCGCTGAACTATTTCAAATAGACTGAGAGGGGCACTGATCCATTTACACAACTATGTGAGAAGCTCGAAGCCCTTCAAGCAGGCCATTATGTGTGGCTTCTGAGCCTACCAACGCCAAGGTCAGCACTTCAACGAGCCATCGTACAGGGGCATAAGAATAAGCATTGCTGGTGTCCCTTGACAATCAAGTCCAGACTTTGAGACTTGTTGCGATGCACTCCAAGGCAAGGCATTGTTCAAGCTCAGGCTCCGCTGGCTTCGAGTGGGAAGCGACTTTATATTTTTGTTCTTCGATAAGACGGAAGTTCCTGATGCGGCGTACTCATTCGGTGTTCATAAGTACATCATGCCTAGCTTGGGGCTTCTTGTCGCCAGCCTATCGCACAGTGGTATTCACCATTGAACGAAATCGCAAGAAAACGCTGTTTTATCCATTGTTGAACACTTTTATACGTTGTAGAGGGTGTGTCGTAAATGACATACTTGACCGAGACTTCGACTGCAAAGTTGGTACGTCTTGGTTCTGTCCTGCCAATGACTGTCGATAAGTCTCTTGACGCGAAGAAGACCGTTCGAAAGGCCGGCCAATCGCGTCGGGAGCTGTCACTATGACAGGTTCTAACACTTTCTGGTTGTTCTTGTTGCTGTCACTTTATCATTCAAAAGCTGTTGATACTTCTCCGACACTGTCTTAGTCTTGCGCTTGGTGTTGTTTGGCTCCCTACTTGCGGCGGACCCACCTGCTGATGAAGCGCTGGATATACTGGCCTTCTTTGTTTTTAGGTATGGCTTTTTATATCATGAACATAAATGTATTCTTATCTGGTTCTATGTCTGTTCTTCTAGCTGCAGCATCCCATTCGCTTGGGTCGCAAAAATGACTCAGTTCAATTTGGGCATGATGCTGAATGTTGCTATTGCACGATATCGTGCTGGTAACTACGGAGGATGACAAGGCTTGTTGAGTCGCTTATGCCTTGACGACATGTCAGGTGGTTCGCCTGGAATTTTTTCCTATTGGGAACTTATGCTGATGGTATCACCTCAGAACAAGGACGATGAGAAGGCTGGGGTCGAGTTCGTCTGGGCGAAGGCATTTGTCCTGCATTGAGTGTATTTGATGCGACGTTCTTTGCGTGCATTCTGTGGGCTGAATACTTGAATGGCTAGCGTCTCCCGTCCTGCTTGATAGGTGTCATCGCACCGTTCCTCCCAGTGTCTCCAGCATATCTGGACCTCTGATCATAATGATCCACAAGACAGCTAGAAGTCATACACGGTGTCGTCTGATTAATATAGACACATGCCTTATTTGAATATCAAATTGTACTCCAGGGCAAGTCGTCATGGCGTAGCGATGATCTGCGCTCCTCTACGCTGGATTGGACATAGATCACTACATCAAACTCGCTTCCCTTGCCGGGTGGACATACATCCGGCAAGTGTGACGCATTTGATGTCGGTTCTACGATTGGGCATCTATGATACTTCAAATACGATCGTGGGCACATGTGCATGGTTAGCGTTAGGCAATTCCTTGCGCGTGCCATGTTCGATGTTTGTCTATTCTATCCGACATCGAACGGCAACTGCACCACATTTCTTTATTCGTGTGTCCAGCCGCGCAATTGCGGTACTGAATAGGTCTGGCGCGTGCACTATCCGAGCTCGATCCATGAGGCTTCGGACCAGAACAGCGCTTTTCTGCTACACTTCAGTCCTTCGTGGACTCTCTCAAGAGGTTGGTTGGACATGTATCACGACGGTGAGCTGTGGATTGCAGATCGTGATTAAGAGTGGCCAAGGGGTGGACAAAACTCATGTGCTACCCGATCATGATTGCACGCATTGCCTGTTAATGTATTCAATTATGCTCCACTAGGTCGATATGTCCGTCTTGTGTATACTCTCGCCCTTGAAAACTCGTTCCTGCTACTTGCGTGATCATACTGACGCTTTTTCAAAATCGGAGACAACGGCTTCGTGTCAAGTCCGCATGACATCAGGCTCTATCTTGATGTACTATATAGTAGATTCACGAATAATGCGTGTGTTGTTCACGTCAAGAGGACAGGTTTGCATCGTGCTGATGTTGAACCGAGGCATTCTGTACTGTGCCAGTCCCGTACAAATACTAGCTCCTCTCCCAGTCAATTACATTACCACGGTCCATAAGAGTGGGAACGAAGTCCACGAAAAGTACATGAACAGAAGGGCACAATAACTAGAGTGTTCCCTAACCATTAAAACCCCGGAATTTCCAATCATCCGGAAGCTCAAGATAGGGATGTCGTCTCAGGTGCGAAGCAGATGCGCGTTCGTCAGGATTGCTGCAAGATTATAAGGTAAGTGATATCATCCGAACGGACTTGAATAACTTGCATTGCAAAACATAAATCCCGGAAATTCATTGCAAGATCTGACAAGGTAACTTCAGGAGGGATGGGTGGGCGCTTGTTTTGTTTCACCTGCGTACAGAATATAAGTAATGCTCCTGTAATACAAAGGTACAAGACAGACTTTAATGGTGACCATGATCAGTTCATCCTCATACCAGGGTCGCTTTCCTGTCAGCATTTCCAATAAGACGCATCCCAGACTCCAAATATCGGCCTTGACACTGTACCCTTCCTTTTGATGGCAGATGACTTCAGGTGCCATCCAGGGTAGTATTCGTTGCACGCTGGTGAATGGAAGTTTATGTATTCTATCCTCCATAGTGGAAAACTCTAGATCAGAAAGCTTGCAACTCCCATCTCTCTCAAGTAGGACACTATCGGCTTTCAGATTCTGACCAAAATTAATGAGAATTTTTCAAACGTTTCAGATAGGCCGAATCGGTCACATACCCGGTAGATTATTCGTCGCGAATGGAGGTATCTCAAACCTCGAAGTATTTGGAGCATGAAAAATTTTGAGACATCCTCGCTGAACCTGCCCTTTTCACGAAGACAATAGCCTAATGCACTTCCCGACACGTACTCCATAAAGCTATGTCATAGGTTTGAGTCATTACTGCCAAGTGGCCACATTGCTAGAAACTCACATATTCATCACCCTTGAATGATCTACAAAGCACTCTTCAAACCCGAGATATTGGACGATATGACGATGGTTCAGATCTACCAGTAGCTTGCTCACTCTTTCGACGGAATGTACGAAGGTGGCTTGACACTGGTCGTTCTCGTCTCGGATAGCTTGAGGACTATCAACTTGTTTGACGGCAACTAGTTGGGATTTGCCCGTGGTCATGCTAAGAGCCAGGTAGACCCGACCGTAAGTCCCTCTACCAATAAGCTCACCACGAATCCATTTGACGGCAGCTGTGGGTGAAAACAATGAACGATTATTTTCTGACACTGTTTCAAGAGCTTTTGAACTGTACCATTGCTACAGCGAGCCCGACTGTCCGAAATATTTCCTGCAGGTCCTGGACTCATAACACAACAGCTGGGAATCGGATGAGAAGCTTGCTTGTTCGGCATCACAGCTAAGGGACGCGAGGATTCGTTCTGACGCCATGAACCCGCTTAAGGTACTTATAATAGCGACGACAGTTCGAATGAATTTGGGGGCGGCGCGTTCGTGGCACTGCAGTTCGGAGTCATGGATGATACCGCGGCAGTGGCGAGTTTGAGTTTGATTTGTGAGCGACCCTAGGACCAGGCTAAGTGACTACTGGATTTCATTTGCATGCTGTAGCAGTAATACAGGATCGTCCGCTTAAACGACGACAACGGTTCTGCCCGACTTGTGCCCGAGACTTCACAAGAGGTTGGCAGTTGGGCGGCTGTACCCGAGATACTTTGTAGCTGGGCATCGCAACCTGAAAAGTCTTCAAGCTTCAAGCTTCAAAACTTCAACCAAGAGAACGGCGCAGCTGCCCATGTATTATGTGTCGCAAGTATCAACAACCTCCTGAATCCTGATCAACTCCTGATCTTCATTCTAGAATCTAGCCTCACTCACTACACATGATATCAGTACTTATGCAAATCTTTTGCAATTCCAAATCATGTAGACCATACGGTCAAACTCTTTGGAATAAACATCGTTCGAGGTGTCAGTCAACTTTCATTTGGCAATGTATTGGCTGTCGAAGGCGGTCGTTGTCAAGGACATCTGATCCTGAGTCAAAACCCCGACTCCCACCCAGATCTTGATCGATACTTTCAACCCTTCGCACATAGTCATTGAACTGCTCGCTAGTCGATTTTGGTCAGGGATGCTCTGCTTAATTATCACGCACACCTCCAACGGGGATCAAGAACTGTCTATACAGATTTGTACTCTCATCTTATCAGACACATCAAACCCATTCTTGTAGTATTATTGTCAATGAAGTCTGTACTCGGATGTCACAGTATACCAGCGTGATCAACTAATTGTTCAATGCTAGGCGTTGTTCACAATTAGGAGTCTGACTTACACCGCAGGTATTTGTTGTCAAGAGTATGTTGTAGCTCCGAAGGGAATTTAACCGCACTACTTCTATGATACAAGTATATAATGAGGTGCATGTTGATATCAACTAAACCTTTGATACCTCCAAAGTGCGGCCTGCAGCGGAGCTTTTATAGGCCAATTCGATCATCTCGATCACCTGTGTCGTTTCTGCCCACTTCACCTCAAGTTCCTCGTTATTACGGATAGCACCAGCAAGGTTCTTGAAGAGGCCAATATACTGACCCGGGGCATCTGAAGGCCAGCTATAGGCAACCATCAGCGCCGCCATGAAATATGAGCGAAAAGAACGATTACGTTGTCTTTGTGATCGTTACGGCCATCGTCGGCGATATTTTCGACGATGCCGTAGATGGACTCAGGCTCCAGTCCATAACTTGGTTCAAGGATACTGCTAACAGAGGACATCGCTTTCAACTGTTCCTCTTGCGTATCGAGGCCATATTTGGTGAACATTCCCTTTGTGCCGCGTACTGCGTAGCGTAGCTGAGGGGATTTCACTGATAGGATGTGCGAGCGGAGAAGCACGGTGAACTGGTTTGGGAAAAGAGTCCCAGGATTGTAGTGTAGATAGATAGTGAACTGCAAATACATATTGAAAATGCTGCTAGAAAGCTGCAATGGTAATGGACTTACGATGTCATCAACTTCCGGTTTCGTGACACCACGGATATTTTGAATGAACGCAGTGATTTGCGCGGGTCGGCCAAAGAGTTTGAGAGCTTGGTCTAGGAGATGTGAACCGAGATCATATACTGCGCCCGCACTATCCTTCCAGGAAGACCGTATCCCTGCACGGTAACGATCATAGCTAAAGGAAGGTGAGGAAATCAAGCTAGTTTGATCAACGATCGTCCTCACTGAGACTCAAATTCCAGTAGGTTACCAAGGGAGAGAGGCGAAGATGAAGGAAGTGAAAGCAGGCGCTTCAGCGCGAGGTGATCCGAGTCCCAGCGTCGATTTTGGTAGCCATAGAGAACAAGGCCTTTTGCTTTGGCAATGGCTGCAAGCTCATTTGCTTCTTTCACCGTCTCAGTCACAGGTTTATCAACGAGAACTGAAGTGGCTGAGAGCAGTTTCTGCGTGGAAGAAGTATTTTGCTCACCATGTTTGCCGGCCTCAAGAGCAGCTTTGGCAAATGGGTAATGCGTGTCATTTGGGGTTCCTACAATAACAAGCTCGATTTCAGGGTCGTTCACGACCTCTTCGACTGTCCTGTGAATTTTTGTCGTAACTCCAAAGCGCTGCTGCACCTTTCCTCCGGGATTCTGTGGGTTGCGCTCCAGGACAGCGGTAAGAGTGAAGAGTTCGGGCAAAGCGAGTACGAATGGAACATGAAACGTGAGCCCAGCAAGACCCACGCCGAGGACACAGGTCTTAATCGGACTGAGCGCCATGAGAGTGATGAAGGTATGATAGTCTTGAGATCATGTCCTCTTGAATTTTATATAGAACTTTGTGGACGGCCCGAATCTGGAGCAGGTCTGGAGTGTGACCATGATGTGAGAATGAGTACTGAACCAGTGGGAGTTGTTAACCTGTGGCAGTCTGCGGCCCGGAGCGTCATAGTCACGTGCCTTTGCTTTACAAAGTCACGTGATTTTGGTTGAACGCGAGGCTCGAGCTGACTGTCTGACTCTTTGTCAGTTGTACATTCCGGAAGACTTTGGTGCGTATATCTCATTTCACGACTCCTCATGCGGACGCCTCTTGTTCTCGTTCTCCTTGCTTCCTCGCGGGCATTTGCCCAAGTTCCTCTTCCTGATCCCCCTTTCCTGCCTCAAAACGCTTCAGCTGGCGCGTCTCCATCCTCTGCTGCTATTCCCAATTCGCAATGGTCTTCGTTGCTCGGAAATCTGCTTTACTTCTATGAAGCACAACGCAGCGGCAAATTGCCTAGCACAAATCGAGTCAAGTGGCGAAACGACAGTGCCCTCACCGATGGGCAGGACGTCAAGTTGGATTTGACTGGCGGGCTTTATGATGCAGGTGGTAAGTGTCCCGTATATCATGCAGCTACTCTATATCAACAATTTCGTCAGACTACATCAAATGCACTTTCCCCCTGGTGAGTTTCCTCGGCTTATGCTATATGTCAGTCCTCCAACTCAGTTCCAGTCATTTACTGTGATGTCAATTTGTTGGGGTGCAACGGATTTTGGAAAAGGTTCGTGCGACATCGGGGAAGTGCTCACTCGCCAATAATGTTGTGCAGGATACGATCTAGCAAACCAAACCCCTTACCTTGATGACATGCTCCGATGGAGTCTTGACTGGCTCATCAAAGTCAGTCTCGTGTTTAAGTATCAAGCAATCGAGTCTCCAACTCATGATAATTGACATAGGCGCACCCCGCTAACAATACTTTGTTTGTCCAGGTAGCCAATGGTAAGTGTTTGATCTGGATGTCCATTCTCCACTCACACGTGACTGCAGAAGAAGTTGACAATGCCTACTGGGGAGGCGATCGCAACATTCCTTTACCGCGTCCTTCATATCAAATCAACGACACTAGGTACTCTTGCACCGTGTATCATCGAGTCATTCATTAACACAGTTTCAGTCCTGGAACGGATGCTGCTGCAGGAACCGCTGCAGCTTTCGCAGCTTGCTCCAATCTTTACGCCAACCGCATTTTCTCGAACTCTTACTCTGGCCCAGCTACACTTCAAAACGCAACATACGCTGCAACCCTTCTCGAACATGCCAAACAACTTTTTATCTTTGCCACTAGCGCCTCTGGCGGACAGGCAGTATATCAACATTCCGTGCCTGAGGTAGGCAAAGCGTACGCTTCGTCCGGATATGGAGATGAGCTTGCCATTGCTGCACTCTTCTTGTCTTGGGCAACCAACTCTTCTTCGTTGTATCAACAGGCTCAAGGTTACTGGCAGCAATATAGCCTCAGCACTTATGACGGAGTATTCAACTGGGATAACAAGACACCTGGCCTGCCTGTTCTGTTTGCCCAGATTGCACAAGCAAACCCAACCTTTGGCGGCAATGCATCCACCTGGCAAACTGTGGCCGAGAAGTACTTCGACGGAATAGTTTATGGCGGTGGACCGGGATATCAAACTCACGGTACTACAATAAAACTGTTTGCTCATTTTCCAACTAAACATTATTCGAAGGCGGACTGCTATACTACAAGGGCGACTCAGACGATGCTAGTTTAAACCCGTCGTTGAACGCCGCCATGCTGTTAACGCGATATGTACCACTGGCATCGACTCAAAGCAGGAGAAATGATTATTGGGTGAGATCTTAGTTCCGATCACTAATAATCAACGTCGGACTCAACCATCACCTGTAACAGAACTATGCTAACGCACAAGTCAACTATGCTTTGGGTAACAATCCAATGCAAGGTGAGCATGGATAATATAATTTTATCATTCTGGCTCACTCTATCATAGCACCCTATATTGTCGGTGCCAATCCGAACTCGCCTCAAAATCCCCACTCCGCGATGGCAAGCGGTGGCAATAACATAAGCGACATCAATACTTCCCCACCGCAAGAAGCCTATGTCCTTTATGGGGGCGTTATCGGTGGTCCGGATAAGTACGATCGGTTCTTCGACATCCGCGCCGACTGGCCAGAAACTGAGGTTGCATTGGACTACAATGCACCGATGCTCACACTCGCTGCAATGCACGTACTCAACGACACTGCCGACCCATTCTACACATCGCTGAAAGCGGGCGCTTATGACTCCAAGAAACCGCAGGGCATGCCCTGCGATGATGCATATACAGATGGGTGCAGTGGCCCACAGTTAAGCCAGGGTAGAAAAATCGTTCTCGGGGTCATTCCTGGCCTTACTGGCCTTTCCATTTTTTCTCTTCTTGTATGGTGGGCTATGATCTCTCTTAGAAGAGCACACGACCCCCTTTATTGACTTTTAACTTGCTAATGCCTCTAGATGAGGCGACTTCTATTCTTGCATCACCTTCCCAATTTTGTGGCTTGATCTACTATTCCTTTGGATCAGAACATGACCTTACGACAGACATTAATGAGCAGCATTCAGACGTAGTCACCGATTCGCATTCATGTAGATATATCGCATCACTATACCCTGATGAATTTAATGACAACAGCAATATACTGTGTAGAACAATGCCTTTGTTCTTGGCTGGCCCCTACGAGCGCTTGGTAGACGTAATTGGTTGAGGATCTTCTGTCCCTACGCCTTTGGGTCTTGGTGAAACTTGGTGTATGTGCAGACTTGAGACTCATGCTGAAGGATAGGTGGCAAGAAAATGAATCAAGCACAGGCCGGCATGGTGTCAAATGCTAGGTAATGCATACGCAAACATACGTTAAAGTACTGGGTTTTCCACAGCAGATACAACCTACTACATCATATGTTGATGATCATGGTCGGCTGCACTGGCGTCGCAGACAACCTGAAGACAGCTGGGTTGTCCCGCTTTACTCGACTTCATGGATTGCCACTTCCATTTCGATGTCGTTTACACTGCCAAGGTGTTCAGCTATCTCTACAAATATTTGTACAAGGGACCCGACACGGCTTTCTTTTCCGTCGAAGAGGACCGAAGAGCAGACGAGCCCACGCCAGTGAATGAAATTTCAGACTACCAAAAAGCACGATATCTCTCTGCTCCAGAAAGCAGTTGGTGAATTCCTGGCTTCGAAATCACATGAAATGGCTCACTGTGCAGAAATTCAGAACGCTCTGTCATGCAGGTGAGTCATGTTATCAGGTCCAGGAAATGCTCATACTCGCACATATTTTCGATGTACAGTGTTTATCTTGGCATTGCGAGTCAATTGCAATTCGGGGCACATCTATCTGCATCACTGGTAGTGGGGATGGCAGAGCTTGATGCTACTAAAGCAGCAATGACGGCGAGGACAGTTGCAAAGGAGAAATGCATTGTTTGCGACTCGTGTGTGGGTTCAGGTAATCTGAAGGCAATAGTAGGAAGATGGCTGGTTTTTATATTGTTCTCTATAAATTACTGTTTCGCGTACGTACCTTCAAATGGTACTACTAAACCTCACATTTACTTCACCGTTGATACGATATCTTGAATTCTTTGGAAGAGAGAGACGCAGGGTAACCACAAAGATGACTGTTGTTGAGACAAGTCAGAAGTTGTACTAGGCGAGCTGTAAGTAGGTGTTTTTTACGTACCCAGAACCTATTGTAAATGTGGCCCTTGAATCTTCCATGAGTCTGGCTATGGTGATTGTGTCCCTGTCGCTGACTGTCTGATTCATAGTGCTGCCGAAGTCCAGTTCGGTCCGGTTCAGGGGCCTCTAAATCCGAACGCCGAACCGGACCATCGGTCAGGCCTAGTGAAAATGCAGATGCTCTTATACTGTGTATAACAAGGTCTTCTAATACACTTCCAGAACATAGCGCTCTTCTTCCTTAAGACTCATCAAGAATTCTCCCGCACTCTCCGAGGTATGTCCCTCGTTCTTGACCAGCGCACCTACAAGTGCTTCGTACACGTCAGGTACAGGCCAGGTTGGGCCACACAGGTAGAACACCCCCGCCTGATTCTTCAACAGGGATGCGAGAACAGTAGCGTCCTCGAGCATGAGGTGTTGGATGTACACTTTTTTGGGTCCATCTCGAGAAAAGGCAAGTCCAGCTTTTGTTATCGTACCGTCCAGGATATACGCTTCTATCTCTTCGCCGTAGAGATATTCTTGATGTTGGTGCCGCGAACCGAAGTAATAGTAGGTGGGTCCCACAGGGATGCCTTGATGAGCGAGTAGAGCGCGATGCTGTAGAAAGGCTCGGAATGGAGCAGCTCCAGTGCCAAGACCTGCCATGATGATGGGCTGCATATTATCTGGCGGAAGCTAAAAAAGAGTACGTCAATGGCGGAGTCGGGGTCGACGAGTCAGTCAACACATACCTTCATAACACTGGGCTTGATGGAAACGGTAACCTTCTGTCCAACCTTGAGACCGGCTAGATACCTAGTACACTGTCCATAACGAAGGGTGCCTAAAAGATCAGCTCGTTAACATGAAAGAAACCGATTCAAAAAATGCATACCGTTTGGCGCAGTCCATTCCACGGTCACCACTAGCAAGTCGACTCGATTGCCAACCACACTCTGCGCGCTTGCAATGCTGTAGTGCCTGGGTTTGATTTCTCCAATCATCTCGCATAAAGTCTCAATGCCTGGCTTCGCGCTAGGATATCGTTGCAAGACCTCGGCAAATGTGACAGTATCTTTCTCTCCCAGCTTCTTGAATGTAGATGACCCTTCGGGTGCGCCGATAAATTGAAGCGCCAATCTATCAGCAGGGCTAGTAGCATGTGCAGCTAGCCCAGAGTAAAACGACTTCGGCGGCCGGCCAAAGAGGTCGATCTGCTGCTGAAGTGCCTGGAAGGTAGTGCGAGTGTACATCTTCCCTTCGTTTGCAGCCACTGGGATGGTGATCAATCGCTCGGGATCAACGCCATACCATTTGCAGAAATCAAGAACTTCTTGTTCATCATTCCACCCATGCACGCCCAAGGCCTCTCCAATAGCGTACTTAAGGCCAGTGCCCACCGTGTCGAACTCCAGGTGGAAGACGTTCCTGTCGTATTCCAGAGGAGTCAAGCGGCGATTAACCGTGCAAGTTACCAGATAGGTGTGCTCAGGTACCTCTGGTCGCAGAGAGGGATCCTGAAGGTACTCTTCAACTTCCTCTTCCTCCGAGGGGGGCGTCGGAGGTGTGAAGACGGATGGGAACAGAAGGTGCTTGGCAGCATCATGCCACGAAGAAACTTTCGAGCCATTTATCACAGTCTGGCCATCATCAGTCTCCACAGCGATGGCATTAAACTCAAACTGCTTGAGAGGAGAGGGAGGCTTTGCATCACCCTCGTCCGCCACCGGAGGGATATGCAATTCGACCTCTTCGAGAGCAGCCCAAGAGCTGGCACTAATCTTCGCGAGCTGGCCACCCTGAATCACCTCCAATGCGACACCTTCTGCAAGCTTGCGAATGGCAGGCTCACTGGCGGCTTTGCCGAGGTAAAGCCTTAGAACTGCAAGATAAACAATCACTCTTTGCACAGCGTCCTGAGCTGCCCCAATCTCCGCTCCGAAACAGGACGAAACGGCTTTGGCGTCTAGGGTAAAGATCCGGAGTTTCTTCTCAACCGCTGCCGACAATACAGCGGCGGGTAGGTTGTACGGTAACTCAGAGGACCACGGGGAAATGACGAGTACTATTGCCCCAGACTTGGCTTGGTTGAGCAATGAGTGGGACTTCAGCAGATTCGTATCTAAAATGCAAATGAAGTCTGCCGTTCCTGTGGGAAACTCTGCAGCCATAGGAAGAATTTCTGTGCCCTCGCTGCGTGGGGAAAGAACGATCTTATCCGCAGTGATGCCTCCCGATTTGCTGAAAATATCATGGTCGGTAAGGAGGCGGGCAGAAACCGTACTCGAAAAAGAATTCGCCACAGTCTGGGGGAGAGGAGAGAGATCGGACTTCGGGGTACTGAAGAAAAGAAGTTTCCTGGTTAAAGATGCGTCGAGGTGTGTCGCAGCAGGAACTTGGTGTGAGAGTTCAGTAAGGAGGGCCGAGAACTGAGCGGGATCTGAGAGGAAGGATGATGTTCTTGTGGGTGTCACCCGCTGAGCTCGCACACGCGGCCCTGGAGAGTTAGGGCCATACAGCGACCCAAAGACACCGACGAATAGGCTGCCTTGGCAGAGTTCATTGGGTACGTCGTCAAAGACATGAACCTCTTTCACAGTGTCAGGGAGACATTGCTTGAGGGCATCACCGTCCCATGGTCTCAACACTCTGACAATCACGACACCAAGACCACTAGTGCGAGTCACAATGGACTTCGCCATTAGTGCCAAGGGCCCATTCAACAAGACGACCACCGTCTCTGCATTTGAATCACCAACGTAATCGAAAAACTGATATCCAGACCACCGAATGAGTTCTGGTATACCGAGAGTAGGTGTGTCCTTGAGCTGAAGAGTGGGAACAAAACTGTGGCCACTTTCGCGGGAGATGCCGTGGTGATCGAAGATATGAACAACGTGGGAGGACGTAAGCTTGTACGAAAGTGCGGCAAGATCTATAGACTCCTGCGGGGTAGCAGATAAGAGGACAACAAGATTATCGGGAAGGATAGTGAAAGTTGCAGAAAGGGATGCCAACGTCGGGGAGAGCGCGAAGCTTGGACCGACAGTGGTGACTGCCGGGACCTGGATAATCAGCCTACTATTACTGGTAGCAGGGGGCAAATATGACAATGATTCAGCCATTGAGGCGAGCCCAGCGGGCGTAGTGTAAGCAGTGAGAATTGCTCCTTGCACCAAATCCTGGCTACTGCCTTCGGAAAGCCGTCCGATGAGGCTAAGACCGGCGCCTGCCCTTGTCTGGAGGCTAATGACTGGCGCAGTTGACTCCATGGTCGACGACCATGTTTTAGTCAGTGTTCCAAACCCTACTTGTTCAGCGACATCGTAAATGTAAACAGCAGAGCTAGTAGCTGAACGAGACGCGAGTAGTTCGATGATGTGAGATGCTGGTTTACTGAATACGCTAGCTCCTTGAATAGGCGAGCCCTTGGGGTCCTCCGTAGGAGTACCAATGAGCGTTGCCGCTGCCGACAGCGGTGTCGTTGTGCCAGAGAAAACTTCGATAGTCATATCCGAGTTCAAGCTGACAATTCGGAGAACGTCGGTCTGTATTTTTCTGTGGGACTTCGGAAAGCGTCGGAGTCAATGGTGCAAGATGATCGTGATATCACACCTTACCCGGTCACGTGGTGACCTTGCAGTATACAAATAGGATCAGTATGAGTGATTCAGAAGTGACATTACTACATAATCCAGAGAGGACATCGATTACACATTCATGATACATCGCTGCAATCGCTACATCCGAATGGTATTGAAGAGACGGTCTCCCTGTGAAGTATATCGGAAATGTCGACTAAACACAATAGTAACGGACTCACGGTGTCGCCCAATCCAGGAGATATGAGACCGTCGGGTGTGAGGGTTGGATCCACGGCTGCTACCCAGATCTAGAATATATGTGTCAAATTTTGAAATGAATCGGGAACAACAAAAGGAACGAGACCTCTAATTCAGGATATTCAGCGTGCACATGATTGAGTCCTTCTTCTGATCCGAGTACAGCCAACAGCTTAATCTTTGATACTGTCAGACTGTAAGCAGTGCTTCACTGTCAGGTAACGTAACGCTCTTACTAGGAACTCCCCAGTCTATGATCATGGCAAGGGCAGCACATGCAGTACCACCGGTGGCAACTAAAGGATCGAGGATGAAACATGTGTCTATCGGAGGGACTGGAGGGAGTTTCGAATAGTCTGCCACAGTAATCAGCCCACATGTCATACGGGAAATTGACTTCAAATCTCACATTCGACTGGTTGAAGGCTGACCTTCTCTCGGTAAAGTCCAAGATGGTAGACTGCTGCTGTCCTACATGGCATGTCCGCTGATACATCAGAAGGTACAATGAAGTTGTATATCCGATCACATACGGAAAAAGGGACAGGAAGTGCGTCTGTCATGCCCAAGCCAGCACGCAGAATGGGTGTCAACCCAACTTTAGGCTTAATACTTGTACCTGTGAAAGGACCAACTGGTGTTTGCTGGATAGTTTCATTAGCACACAGGAAATTAAGTCGTTAGCACGCATCCGCAGAGAGATCACGTACACCTTCAAAGGTCTCTTCTTCCAGATCGCGGGAAGCTTCGATGCCTAAGATCAAGCTGATATCATGGATACCCTGCCTCGAACGCTTTGATTCCCTGACCACTTCACACAGCAGCTATTGCTCACCTCTCGAAAATCCTTTGAATTTGTATTAGTCTGCCGCAATTGGGACAATCGTGCATTCACCAAAGGGTGCGAGAGAACATGGCGCCTTCCGTTGGACATGGTTGTTCAGTACAGATTAGGTACATGTACCAAATGTCGTGCCACAAGTTCGATTGCCAATTTATGTAAGAGTGGATTTGGCTATAGGCCAATAGATAGGACTTCAAGACTGTCGCTACTTGAGACTACGGAAACGATAGTACTATCCTCATCTTCTCTTGTATTCGCAAGGTTTTAGGACGCCACCATTTGACATCACTTTCGACCACTCTTTATCCGTCCTCGATGTGCGAGCTACTTTCTTGAATTCAAACAATGTAAAATGACTGTTGTGATCGTCCTGAATTGTGAAGAGACTCAGTCTGTACCATCGTATACTGTGGGCGCGCTTTACCTTTGCTTTCATTTTGAATCCGATAGAGCTAATTAAGGACACGAATTCATCCACGTCGGTAAAGCGACTGGCAACTTCCGCAATTTTCAGCTCCCCCCTAGATCAAATTGAACACGCCAGGCGTTATGTGACAGCGTAGAACGTACCCGGGTTTCAGAACCCTCCATGCTTCCCGGATGCACACAGGCCAGTTGGTTCCCATAAGACTAAGGGCACACACAACCACATCCACAACTTGCGCTTCACCTTCAGATATCAGAGACGATGAAGGCTCAGAACCTGGAAGAGGCACATGTGCACATATGTCCGCCGCCACAATATAGGCACCGTCGGATATTAGGTCAAAAGACAGTACTTTCAGCTTCTTTGGATGAAGGCCACGAGCAAGCGTGGCATCCCCGCAGCCGAGATCTGCTATGATTGTGTTTTGAGGGTAGGATGACAACTGAGAAATGTAATGTGACACAGGATTTGATGGCCATGACTGCACCTGGTGTCGAAAGCCGGAGTGATACTGTAAACAGACGTGTATGACAACTCTGTTGGAGAAACGATGATAAAAATACACACATCATGAAAGACCGCTGGGTCTTCTTTCATCATCCTCACCGCCTCTGAGCTGTCGGATTTGTAAAGCAATTCATTTATCCACCTGCACCATGACCGTTTGTGATATGCATTAGAACATCGTGTATCAGAGTACATACCTGAAGCGAGCGCCATCAAGACTGTCTTTCATGCCCTTCTGCAAACTTGTGAGCCCCGAGACTTCATCAGTTGTGGGCGAAACGTTTTGTGGCTGTTGCTCAAATTTTCCACCATCGGGCTTCGAGCTCTTCTTTTGCTTTATCTTCTTGCGCAGCCCTGATTCCCCTTTCACTGTTTGTTTGACTGCGCTCCCCTTGATGGACCCACCAGGGGAGGATGAAACTTTCTCCTTTCCCTTGTTAGAGGTTGCGTGTTCAACCTTGGCGTCCGGCCCCCCTGTGGTCTTTCCATGATTCTTCTTTTTCTTCTTGGGCCCTTGCTTATCCTCCTGGTGTTTTCCAACACTTGCAAGTTTTTGCATAAGCTTGTCTAGGTTGACCTCGACAGATTGCATCTTATCAGCATCTTGAGCTACGGGTCGCTTGCGTTTCTTGGAAGTTGACTGTGCCAATTTTGAAACTGGAGCAGTGGGCACAGACCATCCAGGAACCTCGAATAGCGCCATCAGAAGTAGTATGGGATACGGAGTATACAGCTGCCCATGCTGAGTCCTGTCAGCAACTCCGCGAACTTGTTTGATCCCGATTCGATCAACTTTCGTAACTCGCAATTCAAGTTGTTCGTTCATTCGCGCCTCGAGGCTACAAAATTTTGTGATAATCAAGCGAATATTCCTAGCAATTTCACCATCAGACAGGGATTCTCAGGCTGCACATCAATCCTCTCAAGATTCTATATATTTAAATTGATGGGTGATCCGCGCTTCACCACAACTCGCGGATACGGCGAGGAGGACACTCGGACGCGGCATGTAACTTAGGTTTTTCCTACATCATCAGGATCACCCACACAGCATGGATAGGCTCTCCACGCTTGGCCTCGTGCCTCGCACCCTAGAACGAAACACGCGGCAGACAACCTGGAAGCTTCTTAACAGAAGCATGTGATGCTTATTTACTTACTGTCTTGGTTTTATCTCGAATCATCCAGATTCTCTCCAGCATGTCTACCAAAGGCAAAGAGAAGATGACTTCTACGGCGACGGACCGCATCGATGGGACACCGCCAATTAACGACGGCGTATTCAAGCAGTTCATTTCGACTCGCAGGATGCAGCCAAACCCAGCGTCTTTTGCTTTCATTGTAAGCGCTCGTTTCAAGTGGATCTCATTTGCAGTACGTAACATTGCAATGTCAGCCAAAGCCTCCTCCTTCGCCTTCTATTTCTGCAAATCGAACTAACCGCAATACTCTGCAACCATCGCTGTCGAACAATTCGCACATATCCCTTGCGCGACAAACATTGGTTTGGCAAATCCTTTTTCATTGACAAATATAAATTCATGGATTCTTGACTTTACTAGTCTGGCACTCCTTCCCCACGTACGTGACACATCTCAACAATGCCGATTCTAATAACTCAAACACCAGCCACACGATCAGGAGAGGTAAGCCGACGCCCTACCTTTAAATTATGATCTAAGAGAAGTGCTCTCTCAGCTAAATGGGCACTCGGTCACAAACCTCAGCAGCGCCAGCACAGTGAGTGTACTTGCAATCGTATGCAGATTAAAGCATTTTCACTGAGGCTCTGGCAGCGCTCTGGAGCTTCCGTCGCTACTCGGGATCCTGCCCATGTAGGCGTCTTGTTGGTGTAAATTCTGACTGACTCACATGTGACCTATGTCAAGGAGGAACTAGAACTTCTCCATGACAGCATCAGTGATGTTCGGGGAAGAAGCAAGGATCATGAACTTCGCACAGCCCCAATCATAACCCGTGATGCATATATTGCGGCAGGTTATCGTGAAGGCGCCACTCAGTACGGCGTCTTAGGCAGTATTCTGTCCATCCAGTAAGGCAACCCGTGTTTTTGCATTCATAGACCGAGTACTGATACTCTTGCAGCAATAAAAATAATGTCCCATACAAGCCAGTGAATCCTCAGCTCTATGTGAACACGGTATGCAACTCCTTCGTGTGAAGCGCGTGTCCAGCGTTTTCTTATTTTTGCACCCCTAGAATGCACCCTTCTCTGCTGTGGTCTGTGGGGTTCAGGGCTCAGGGAAGTCTCACACAGTTTCTCTACTTCTCGAGAGCATGTTTGTTCCGAACATGCGCTCTACTGGCACCCTACAGAAACCACTGTCAGGGCTCGTTCTCCACTTCGGAGAAGGAGGTCCTAGCTCTCGACCTAGTGAAGCTGCATGGATCAGTTCGTCCCACATCCCCGGTGTACAAACGCCATCAGTCAAAGTTTACGTCTCACGTTCTTCTCTGAAGACCATGAGAGCTGTATATGCCCCCTTGGGTGACGGGGTCACTGTTGAACCATTGTTCTTCACTCAAGATGAGTTGGATGCACAGGCATTTCTGTCCATGATGGCTGTCGGCTCCTCCGAATCAGCTCCGCTATATATTCAGGGTATTTTGGTGCGTATTTCTCTTTTGAGTGACTTTCTTTGACAACACTATTCCTGTAGTCGATTCTCCGTGACCTTGGGGAAAACTTCACTTACCCCGAATTCATGCGGCAGTTGGATGTGAAGAAGGAGTCGTTCAACAATACGCAGCTCGCAGGTCTCGAGCAGAGGATGGCCCTGCTCACATCCTTCATGAACCCAAACATGAAACCGCAGACCCGCTTTGCAGAATCGCAACTCACGATCATTGATTTATCAGACCCGTTCATCGACCCAGCGTCAGCATGTGGGCTGTTTGAAATCATCACGCGTCTGTTTGTGAGAGCGGATGTGGGGACCGGGAAAGTGCTAGTAGTTGATGAGGCCCACAAGGTTTGCACTCTGAAAGTGGACTGTTTGTTGTCATTGACAATTTGGTTGGAACAGTACCTGTCGCCAACGAAAGGCTCTTCTGGCTTGACTAAGTCTCTCCTGACATTAACCAGGGAACAACGTCACCTAGCCATGCGCGTTATCATCAGTACACAAGGTACTCGGCGCTTGTATCTTCTGCATGTCGGATCCTCACACCTTATCTTCCAGAACCTACGGTCGTGCCACCCGTTCTGCTTGATCTATGTACTGTCGCAATTTTGCACCGGTTTTCCTCCCCATCGTGGTGGGAACATCTGGCAAAGCATGTATCAGCCGACATATCAGCAGAAGATGCCTTTGATCGTGTTGTTAAACTGCAGGTGCGTCATCGAGCTCAATATATGGCACTGTGATTCAACCTGATATCGCTGCTCAGACAGGTGAAGCGATCGTACTTGCGCCCTCTGGCCTGGGAGTATTCCCAGATATACCCGATGCTGCCAGGACGGGACATGTAGTTCCGGTGCCGAAACTCGGACAATTTGGTCGCCGCTACGTGCTCATGAAAACTAGACGCAGGATAACAAGAGATGGCGGAGCCTCAATACTCGTGGTTGACGACTGAGTGGGGCAAGGGCCCTGGACGCGGAGCGGTGTTGACAGAGGGCTTGTCGTTCCCACTCTTGCAGATGACAATGATTAGCACATATTTAGTTTACGCTTGTTGAGGTGTACCAATACCATGAAGATCCTTTGCATGTAATACAGTGCAGTGTTTATGAAGTACAGATGTATGCATGCGGCAGGTACAACAGTTAATAGAAACAACAATGTAGCATGTATGAGACAACTAATTATCAGTATGTGCCAGTATGTGCGAGTGTTTCATGCTGGAAAAGAATGCAGGGCTAAACCGATTGAAAGCAAAGGTATTCTATGCTTGAAGATATTATACTGATTGATGAAAGCAGGCAACTCAGTAGGGATTGGTTGAAACGCGGCGAGAGAAGACTATGATGGAAGTGAATAAGTGGTATCCAAGTCTGCAAGCCATCCATCAACATACATTCCAGGGACGATAAAAAAAACGTGCACGTCCGACATCATCAGACGATCCGCATAGGACTTCCAGGCGGAAACGAGTAGTCATCTATGTGGACAGCGTGCGATAGTGGACTGGATTCCGCAATACCAGGTCCTGTCATCTTTTTATTGCGACGACCAAGTAGGGTTGCGTTGTCCATATCTAACTGGAAACCTGGGCCACCAGGTTGACGGCGGCCGCGATCTCTTGGGCCAGCGCGACCGTCCAAAAGACTGCGATCTGCTTGGTTAGGTCCACCGATGACATTGCGTTTTGCGACGGTCTTCGCCCCGGCGCCAGGTAACCCACTCAAGGTAGGCGGTATTGATGCACGCATCTCAAGCTCCCCTCTCCTGTTCCGTGCATCGTGTACGAGGACTTTGTCGTCGACGTTGTCTTCCTCGTTCTCATTAAGTCCATGCAGGTATCCTCGGATACCGGCACCGCCGCGACCATTGTATGCACGCCTACGTGCACCTTCTTCCTCCATACGGTGAACTGCATAGGTAATGTCGAATGCTTCCTTGAGCGTTGCAAGACCAGGAGAACGAGCCTCTAAAACGCCACCACGAGCAGCGGTAAGCAGAGGAGAGTCAAGCGGAGGAGAGTTGACATAAACAGGAGTGGGTGATACTGGTGGGGGGGCAGGAGCGGCAGTGCACCACGGGTGAGCAAGGAACTCATCTATGGTATATCTCTGAGCAGGGTCCACGCATAACAAATGTTGGATGAGATCTTTCGCTGAGCACCAGTCAATAATCGTATTTTAAATAAAAAGTTCGAAAAAAAATACCAGAATGGGTGATGTCATCCCACCACGGACTCAAAAATGTGTAATATCCCCGCGCGACCTTCTCTGTTAAGACGTTTATACTCTCATCGTAGAACGGCGGGAATCCGCAAAGAAGAGTGTAAAGGACGCAGCCAAGTGCCCACATGTCCACACTTTGTGAATAACGTTCATCCTTGACGATTTCGGGGGCAGTATAGCCAACAGTTCCGCATGGCGTCATCGTTTCTTCGTTCCAGATCACTTTTGATAAGCCAAAATCTGCGATCTTGATTCGCCCGATTCCGCCTCCACCAACGCCTGGGACAAATTCGCCTTCATCCTCCTTTTCCTCGTCATACGGACGTTGTACGGAACCTTTTGAAGGAATGATAGGTATCCGTTCGAATAACAGATTTTCCGGTTTGATATCCCTATGACAACTGAATGTCAGCGAACGTCATTGCTCCACGAAAAATGCAGATACCGATGTACAACACCACGTTCCTCGTGAAGATAACGAATACCTTGTGCAACCTGAAGAATCACGTGTCTTGCTAAATTCTCACTGAAATACGTCAATTTGACGATCTGGTGGAACAACTCCCCGCCCTCCATGACTGCGTGCGATTTTGAGTTACTGACACAGGAAAGATCGCAATCACACATACGTTCCATAACCAGAAAATAGTGTTCTTGTGATTCGGAAAATGAGATCAACTTTACGATCGATGGGTGATTTGTTCCCCTCATGATTTGCACCTCTACAATCTAGATAAGTGCCGCGAATGATCAAAACAATATGACACGCCTACCTTTCAAAATATTGGCTCGCTGCATGAAGATAGCACAGTTAGCGATATGTGGAACCGTTCAATTCCAAACGTCACCTCTGTTACGCGCGGCTTTTTCTTGAACTGAATATTGAGATGTTTTTCGCCGGCCTAACAGAGGGACAACAAGACACAAGCAATGTAGGAGTGTCATGAAGCGAAGCCGATAGGTGGGACAGGAGTTGTGTGGAGGACAATGTATGTGAACTATGTGAGGGACGGGGGTACGCATCTACTTACCTGCGAAGCATTCAACTCAAATTTACGAACGACTTTCACTATGAAATTTTTTATCAGCCGGTTATAACGGGAGAAAAATCAAAGAAATAAACCTGCGACTGTCTGCCCAGTTGTTAGATCTAGTGCCTTGTAAACATTTGAAAATGCGCCACTAAATAAAAAGTCAGACATTAAATATTTAGCACAGTGACAGATGATATGACACTCACTCTCCCATCTTATCCAAGAGCTTGAAGTTCTCCAAGCCTTTGTAGGTGGGCAGTTTATTCTTTGGCTCTCGATCCTCAGGTACGGGGGTGTTGATTTTTTGATGCCGGGTGTCAGGTACGGGCTCAGGCTGAGGTATGTTCTCAGGCTGTTGTTGCTGCCTCTCAGGCTGCTGCTGTTGCTTCTCAGGTTGTTGCTGTTTCTCAGGTTGCTGATGTTTCTGAGATTCCTGTTCAGCTCGTAGCTTAGCCTGCTGCTGCGACTCCTGTTGTTGTTGTCGATGCTGAGGCTGGTGATTTGACTCTGGCACAGGCGCCGTGTATGGCTGGGGGTCAGAGTCAGGATGCCGATGGTGATGATGTTTGCGGATGAGATCTGGTGAGAGTTAGATGACTGCCTTCCCAAATAAAATGAAAACATACTCTTGAAAGCGTCTACGACAGCTGGCATGGTTGTAAGAATAGTGGACTGGAAATAATGAGTTGGCGGTACGGAGTGCGTCCGACAGAAGCCTTTTTGTCATTCCAGCCTCTCAAGTGACGTCACTTGTAGCGACTCCAGTCACGTCACTGCCTTTTGCCTGATTTGTGTTAAAATAGCGCATGACTCTAATTGCCCCGAACTGCGTTGCTAATAAGTATAATATTGAAATATTAATATCATAAATTGCTTCAAGTAATGCTTCCACTAGTACTTTCCACGTCCCGATCCCAAGAATCCGCTCGATCCCTTGGTGGGGTATGAACAAGTAGCAGATTTCGTGCAGGAGAATACCCTGCCAAGCTCACCGTGCTTGGTTTATTCCTGAGCACCGGGGTCTCGCGCACAGCTCTCGGTATTATAAGAGCCGGGCGACTTCGTGCATTCAATGATCCTACAGGAACGCCCCGCACGCTTCCACTCGGTGCGATTTGCTCGCCTGTGTCGCCTGTTTGCCTGCTAACCTCATTGGCGGGGTGCCCTACTTCTTCGCGGTTGTTCCCATTGGCCCACGCTATGATGAACACCCCCGCGAATGTCGCACCACATCCATACGTAAATGTGACCATTTGGTGGAATGTAGCCCGTTGGAAGTCCTTGTAGAGAACAGCGGATCCGATAACGGCAGACAGCGTGAACAGCACAAATTGCGTAGGTATGACAATTTTGGAGTCAAAACGCTTTAGCGCACGGTTCAAAAACCGGATTTGGAGAATGCCTGTGATGATCAGAACCTAAACAGGATCAGCACATTAAACGGAATGAAAAGCGACGCTAAGATACCGCAAGGACAGGATAAGTTATCCACTCCGCAAATATTTTGCCCCATTCTTCCGTCAGCAACGTGGAGATAGCCTTAGTTGCTAGAACTGTGAATCCACCTGACGCTGTTATGAGCTCATATTTGGTGTGATTCGAACTGACCTCACCAAATATTGCGCAAAGCCCGACGTCAACAACCACAATTCGCCTACCAAAACCACCTTCGCTGAGTCCCGCTAGTACCACGGCCCATACTAGGTATATAATAGTGAATACTACAAACGAACGTTGTGATATAGCTGCAATCAGGGCCTCTGGTGTAAGGGGCGGCGGCGGACCTCCATCAGTGGAAGGCGTAGAAAGAACGACAGTGATCGCTCCTATCATTGCGCACAAGATTCCAGCGAGATCATGCTAAAAAAACAATCCCATAAACATGATTCGACAGCAGCTGAGGTACTATCTTACCACGCGAAAACGCTCTTTTAGAATGAGTGGAGCGAAGAAGCAGTTAGCAATGAGTGCGAACTGTAATATGAATCAGTAAAGATGGAAACAGCTAACAGAATATACTGACAGTGCCTAGAGGAGCGACCACAGAGGCTGGTGCAAACGCATAGGATATGAAGTTGCCAGCTTCTCCAATGTTCATTAAAATGAATCCAGACCACCTGAAACCATATTCGTTATCAGTAGCAGTACCTTCTAGAATTACATCAAGAACTGACCATATCTTCGAACGTAAGTAGTCACTCTCCGTACCTTCTTCTTTCCAGAGCTCAGGTGAGGGAGGTGCCCGCCTGTCATTGCCGTTCAGTGCAACTATGCGTTCTGCTGGGATCACGTCTACTGGAATCGCCAACGTTCCTTGGGTATGTGATCCATTTTCATTAACGCCACTGGGCTGGCCGAGATGAAATGGAATAAAACGCGATACCAAGCTGGATTGCCTTGAAGGCTGTCCCGGCCTCCGTCCACGCGCTGAAGAAGTGCTCTTCCTGCTCCTCGAATCATCACGTCTAGTCCCAGGTGAGGTACTAGTGCCATAGCGTGCACGTGAATGACTGGCAGAAGAGCCCTGGATCAAGGGCTGTGTCTCGGACTCATGAGAGCCAGTAGCGGGATCGCCAGAAGGCCTCTGATCGTGTGGTGTTCTGGAACGCCGTGCATCGCCCGATATATGTAATTCGCGTTCCATCCTCGCCTGTTTTTGAGCTTTTTCGAGTCGGATATGTGCAAGCTTTTGTAAATTAAGCGCAAGCGAGATAAGCACGTTCCCCGCAATGGCTACTGTGATGCCGATGCCAGTCTGCAACGTGAGGTGCGGCAGGCCAATACCCGGCTCATCGATGCTGGCCGTGTGGTTTTTGCCCTTGAACCATGATGATAAGTCCATGTCCGCAATAACTCAAGGACGAACAACAGCCTAAGAGCAGTTCAGAGTCAGGACAACATGGCCGACATCCCCTTTACTGTCAGTGAACTAGCCAATTCGAGAAGAACTAAATTACTGACGGAGGAGAGTCAGTTGGGGGTATTGTCAGTTGGCCTACAGCTCGTCTGCGACTGCAGACTCTACGTGTCAGACGTCGTGCACAAGCGCTGCAACACAATTAAGTTAAGGTTGGTCGGGGGTCATTCGCGGCTACTTGAAGTACTTTTATGATCGCACGTGTTTGGAAGGTCATTCGCACGTTTATTAGTTACAATGCACACGTCGCGCTTTGAGGTGCAGAGTTTCATTCCGTCAGCGAGCTACTAGTACACCCGGTCACCCCGTGCTATATCAGCTTCAGCTTTACTGTATTACTCCACCCTATATTACGCTCTTTTCAATTAGTCGACTCGCGGCCATACAATGCGCGCGCAGCATTCTACTCACCCACTTCCCGCGTTTCCAGTGTATTCATGTGCGTTCGTGGCTTCCGACCAGATGGTCGTCGGAGGCGGAGGTGGCGCTGCCAAGAGTGGGATTAAGAACAAATTGGTGAGTAACTGGAACTATATTCAAAATTACAGTTTGACGTATGTGGGGTAGAGGCTATTCAATGTCTCTCAAGACAGACAGCTTAAAATGCTCTGTGAGCATGAGCTCGAGAGAGGCGAGGACGCCCCTATGAGTATTGCAGCTCACCCAGAGGTCTGTGGCACTACTTTTTTGACGGTGAATAAGGTTCTCAAACATCCATAGAGCAGAAGCTTTGTCTGTGGAATTAATAGTTCCGAAGAACGCTTAAAAAGAGATGAAAATGAGAATTGCAGGGTGTTTTCAATTAGTGATTCTGGAAACGCGTACGTTCCATCGCGTTTATGTTTACACAATTTTGACCATTCCTCACAGCCTAATTAAAGGAGCTACACGGGGTACATTGCCCTCGGGAGCGCTTGAGGACTACCAGGTAGCTCATTCTTTATTGAACTTACTCTATATCTTACATAGACAACGCAGCGTGTAACCGTCATATCACCGGATGGAAAACTCCTGGCAGTGGCCGGCGAACGTGATGTAAAAGACAGCACTATTGTTGTTTGCATGGACTAACATTGTGTTGTAGTTATCTCTTCTCGCATTCCCTTCTCTTTTGCCTGTTGCTCAGTCTGTTCAAGTACCCAAAGGTGAAATTTACGATGTGACATTCTCGCCAACACACGTGCGTCTTCATCTCATTCATCTCATCCCGTGTTCCTCACGACGCCTTTCCCAGCTTGTACTGGCCACCAATCTGAACCTGTTAGTATACGCACTTCCGAAGCCACCATCGGAAGATAATGGTGAGAAAACACCAAAGAAGAAAAAGGGAAAACAGAGAAGTAAAGGAAAGGAGAAGGAAGTACATTCTAGGACACCGAGCCAGACTCCTGAACTGCGGCTTGTGGACACGGTCGATATTCCTTCGGTTCCTGGCGCTCCTGCACAGTCCGTTGTAACATTTCGCGCCGCGCGGTGAGTGAAATAATAGACATTAGCATGTAAGATTATAATTTTATTGCAGCTTTCACCCTTCAGACTTCAGCACGCTGTTTACGGCCGTCAATACTGCTGCGCCTCGCGCGAAGAAATCCAAGATGGCCAAAATGCAGGCTTACATATTGAAATGGAGAGTCGACCTAAGTGGAGAGCAGAATTCTGCTCGGCCCATGTCACTGGAGGGCTCCCGCAAAGCGGGTGAAGGCGGCTTGACGTGTTTTGACGTTAGGTCTGTGGTTAATTATGTCAAAGCACACGTCGTGTCCGTCTCAGACTATCTCTTTCTTTTTCAGTCCCAATGGGAAGTTCCTTGCTTTCGGTTCATCAGACTATACGTTGGGAATGCTGGACAGTACTACTCTGAGCGTAAGTCACCAATGAACTCTTTGATCATGCACTCATATCGAACCTTAGCCGCTCTTGTCTATACTCAAAGCGCACGAGTTCCCTATAACCACTGTTCGGTTTAGCCCTACCTCAACGTTGCTCGTATCCGGTGGTGTTGACAACTCGATAAGGATTGTTACTGTACCAGAGAGTTTTGCAGGTCAACGTAAGCTTTGTAATTGAACCTTAGTGGCCGTGAAATTGACAAGCAACCCGCAGCATGGACCATGATTATTTTGTTTATTCTGGCCCTTCTTGTGATATTGGTGGCATTTTTATTGCAAAAGTAGGCGTTATGTTACTATCAGAACGTTTATTGCAGCGGTTAGTCTGCGGACCTTATAGCATATACATATTAGAGTAGGCTACAATACATGTTCAATACACCTCTCAACCGTCGCAAGAAAACCTAATCAGAGTGTTCAAGTCTCTAGTCATAGTCATCCTCCTCGACAAGTTTTCGCTTCACACCGTTTGTTTGTGTGTCTCCAGTAGTCTGCACCTCCTCCATTGCGTCATCACCTGAGTTATCGTCGTCATCATCACCTTCTCCACCAAATAGACCATCCGCTTCTTCTGCGTCGCTGTTTTCTTCTAGTGCTTCTGCTGCGACGACAGGTAAAGGTGTGCCGGCACTGATGTCAACATCGGTCGGTGTTATGGGAGCTGCATTGGTGTATGGTATGGCAGCAGGCTCCATATCAGCATCCTCATCATCATCCTGACCGTCCGGTAGGTCCTCATCATCTTCATCTTCATCTTCCTCCTCAATCTCTTCGACCTCCTCGTCGTAGAGTTTCGCTTCTGGTGGTGGTTTATTGGGCACGAGATTGAAGTTGACAGCAGTAAGTGTCTCGGATGAGGGCGGGAGCCTAACACCGAAGACTTCTGGCACAGAAGGAAGTGGTGTAGCATTCGTCTGAGATGCTAATGATAAAATATACTGCAGGAAGGTGTTTGAGGATGCCAGGCGAATGAAGCGGACAGCATGATCAGCTCACCTCCTTGGGTACGCGACCACCAAACTCCCAGCCCACGCGGGCTTGTATGGCGAGGACGATATCATCCATTTCTATTTTTGATGCGCCGGAGCGCCCTGCATGCTCTGCGTATAACTGTCCATCCGACAGTACTTGGGCGGTATACCGATGGGCGAACTCCAGGAGTTGATGCAAAACGCCTGGTTGCGCATCTTGTACCGTTGGCGTAGATGCAAGGAGAAGAGCGATTGCTCTTGCTGTTGGTGGAAGAGTGTCAGCAGGTTGTTGAGCTGCTGAAGGACGCGCCAGAGACATGATCAATTGGACTTCACTTCAATGAGATGCTAAACCTGATAGTAAGACTGACGGGAATGGTAATTTACTCTCACGAGTTCTTATTAGGGGCCGGAGCTGCCGCCATGTCTTGGCTCGCGGAGGCTAAGCACGGAGTTCTAAAATATGTCAGTGCCGGTGGGCCACGTAATCACACAGAAGGGTTTCGTAGTGCAACGCTATGAAATGAGATAAGTACTGCATATTATCAGCTTGAATTCGAACTCCGTCGTGCTCCGTCTGCCACGAGATCGACCAGTTTGACAGTGTGAGTGCGACTACGTCAAAATTCTCTCGACAATCTGACTACGTACGTCAGCTACTGATCACGAGCTTACCCACGCGCCCGAAATCCCCGAATTCACCTGCTCGTTGCGTAGGTCAAAAATAGGCTGGAATCCCTGGGGATATGAGTAAACTGCGGGCCTGCAGCGGCTTGCCGCGTTTGCCAAAAACTCTCGCGATGAATTATGGTGGGTAGCGTTGTCAATGACGATGATTGCCTAAAAAAGAATTGTAACCCCCCCACAGACCAAATCAGATAAGAGAAATGTTTGTCAGATAAGATTCCCACTGTGACGTTATTCGAACTCCGAAAACCCTTTCTTAATAGGCGCTCTGAAATTGGATCTTCTCGCACTTCTCTTTCATTATCCACCATGTTCCGCTCAGCACTCACAAAGACCGGACTCAGCTCTGCAATAGCACCAAAGGCTGCAAGAGTTGGTATTGCACCAGTGCTCGCCCGTGGTTACCACGAGAATGTCATTTCGCATTACGAGAGCCCAAGAAATGTGAGTCGTGTTTTTAAAACCGTTCGGTTACGAGGACTCACCATAGTCCCCGTTATTCCAGGTGGGCTCTCTACCCAAACACGACACTGATGTCGGTACTGGGTTGGTTGGGGCACCTGCGTAAGTTCCTTCTCCTTTCGTTGACCTTCAAACCCTGACTTATGTCTATGGGTCAGTTGTGGAGATGTCATGAAACTCCAAATCAGAGTAGACGAAAGCGGCATCATAAGTGATGTCAAGTTCAAGACGTTTGGTTGCGGCAGTGCCATCGCTTCTAGTTCATACATGACTGAGCGCGTCAAGGGTCTTACCCTTGAGGAAGCTGGCAAAATCAAGAACACTGAAATTGCAAAGGAGTTATGTCTTCCTCCTGTGAAGCTTCATTGCTCAAGTGAGTCTTTTCTCACAGCACATTCGTGAATACATTTAACGTGCGATATTTCAGTGCTAGCAGAGGATGCTATTCGTTCCGCTATTCGGGATTATCGGTTAAAGCGGAGCAAACTGACCGAAGGTCAAAAATCAGGCTTCATCGATGTAACCCAGAGTGTGATTTCCGGGGAGACAGTGGCCACTGCACATCCCGGTATGCCTGCATAAATAGACGTTTTCTCAGGTCGATGTTTTTCCATGTGCTGTCTTCGTGCACGTCCCATCATTTTGTTTGTTCCTCATATCCATGTTCGTATCAATTCCTGCATTTATGTTCACATATTTCTCAAAATGACCTAGGTCGGATGATTAGTAGCCAGTTGTATTACCACGCCGCAATGATAATTTTAATGCTATGCGTATTTCCCAGAGCGACTGAAGCGACATAATGTGTGCGTAAGATAGTTGATGAGACAAATGCCCTGCCTTATGCCCTGCTGCTCGTGCCTTTCTGTCCTACAAATGAGAAATTTCCGGATGCAAACCAGCGTTCATTTGCTTCCTTCACTCGTTGAGCAGCAGCAGCACGATTTGTGAGCTCGAAGCCTATGAAAAAAAGATGAGTGATTCGTTCCACGCCAGCTCCACAACGGTTCTCACCTTGTACAGGTGTGACCGTCAGCGATGTTGCTGTTCCAGAGGTTGACGACCCGCCCTGTGCAGCACGCGTAAGCGTTGCAGTGCGCAACTTGTTCGCCTTGGAGAGTTTCGCTGCGGAGGTTGACACGTTTTAGATCTCGAAAAAAATGAAACAGGAGGTAGAATACTTACCACGACTCTTCGCCTCTCCCATACCAGCCCGGACCTTACCCGTACCAACACCGATCATTCCCAGACCCTTAGTCTGATCGAATGCGCCAACCTCATCCTCAGCCTCACCAAATGCCATTCGGTTCTGCAGCTTCCGAAGTTCCGTCTGTGCATACGCTTCTTTTGCTTTGCGTGCCCTACAAGTGTGTCAGCGAGAACGATGTAAAATTCCAGGGACGACTTGCCGCTTGCCGCCTCTACGTTTCTTTGGTCCATCGTTGGGTATGGGAAGCGCCTTTGTGGTTTTAGCAGGGGGTGGCGCCGCCAGCCGATCGATGTGTTTTTCGATTTTTTCGCGAAGTTCTTCGCCATATGAACCTTGGTATACCATCAGCCAGGGACCCGTCAACACCCAAGAACTAAACTGACCATCTCTTCGTGTCCGTTCGAGGTCCATGCGTGCAGCCAAAACGGATTTCGCTCCGACTGTCCGCTGGACCTTTAGTTGGTATTCAGCTGGCGTCTGCTGGATTAAGTCAGACTGGAAGACGAAACCGGTGTGCCGCCGTTGAGTGTATGCAGAGAAGCCTAGAGCAATTTTCTTCTGAGCGCCCAGCAGCTACGAGAAATTGTGAGACCAATAATGTAGGCAGAGTAAAACTGCAACATACATGGACATTACATGAGGGCATTTTGGCGAGGGGACCGAGGCCGCCTGCCACACCGAGTAGTTTTGCAGCTGTAGTGGTACCAACGATGGCTGAAAGATTTGGTGCCAGAACATTCATTCTTGAGCTGACGTACATGAAAATCTGTTCACCCTTCATTAGTTACCACGTTTATTGTGCAGAAGAGACGTTTGCTCACCTTTTTACGTGCCTCCTCAAGTTTGTCCGCAAGGTCACAAGCTTTCTCGACAGCAGCCCACTGGGCGTCAGTAAGTGTTTGACCACTTGTTGTTGTTGCAGTTATGAGCACACTCATGACCACCGCAGGCGGAAGAACACCTGCAAGGTCAGCTTTTGTGGGATCCTGTGAGTTGATAGTGAGCAGAGATGGTTTGCGTAGAACCCGTTCTTACCTCTGTGTTGGCGAGAACGCGAACCGCGCGGACATACTGCGTAGGCTCTGGAACGAGCTGCTCCAACTCTGGAAACTTTGCTGCATAATGGTCGCGTATGAACTACAGACACGAAGTCAGGGGGTTGGACATTAACAACCACAAACCATACCTTGTGTACCACGAGAATTTCATTGTCTACATCCACAGATAAATTGTTTGCTTGCACGATGAGAGTGTATTCCGGGTTCAGATGAGCTGGTAATGACATCGCTTCCGGTGTACTGGGATTAGCTTGGTATTTCTCAATTTCCTGAACGCAAAGTGAGCTCAAACACGGGGTTCATCAAATAACATCGGTGCATGCCTGTAATATGTCTGCCATTCGTTTGCTGCCTTCTAGCTTCGCTACGGAGTCGACGTCCTCGATCCCTCCCAAGTCCATTCGCTGTACATCCTCTGCATCGAGTTCGTCTGCGGGCTTCATCCCGCCTTCGAGGACTAATCCGCCAGTTTCGTCTGCTTCGGCTTCTTCGCCCTCGGCGCCTTCCTCTGCCTCTGACATGTCTGCATCTTCGACAGCCTTTCTTTTCAGTCCGTTGGTGCCGTTACTCGTGGAGGACGCAGCTGCTGGAGCGGACTCTTCATATTCCTCAGCACCACCGTCTGACAGATCGTCAATGTCGGCAAGGAGTTCGTCAGCTAGTCCGCTCATCAGGAGAACCGTTCTTCAGGAGGAGGTTTATGTCAAGGACAGAAGGTGTAATGACGTAAGCATGTGAAGGTCAATGGACAGGAAAGTTACAGGAAAGAACTAGTAGATATTGTATTTTGTTATCGACAGAGTATTGTAAGGGGTATGTAAGTTGAACACGGTATGTAGGTAGCTGTGTAGATTGAGATATATACTCATACCTATATTAACGACGATTTGTCTTCCAAATTGCCTACTTAACAGTAACGAGTGATTAATACTTGCTCACCTCTTCATCCGCATGAAGAGTCTCGAAGCCTCATTCCACCTCTCTGCATACTCCCGTTGATCGTCCAGTGCATAGATCCACGAATAATGTACATGAACTGTACGCGGTAGGATACCGGACAAGAATGCAGCCACTTTTGCTGCATCGTGGATTTTGGAATAAGTAACATCAAAAATGGAAAGATGCTGATGAGTGGTGTCTCCGACCCAGTAGTGCGACTGGTCGTCTTGTTCTTCAATAAAGGAAAAGTCGATTTCAAGCGTTAGTTCCAATAGGTTGGGACAGTGCTTGAGGAAGCACAGGAGTCCGATTGGGGACATTGACGAAGGCAGAGGGGTTTCCAGGAATTTGTTCAGCACGAGTTGCATGATATTTGGCCATGCCTGTGCCAATTCTAAGGCGGCAACATCGTCCAAAGAGATCCCACACCCTATATCAAGATGTACGTGCGTTAATCGGTTGAATGACAGAAGCGGATGGAGATCTTCCAGCTTTAAAACAGAGAACGAGTCATGTGGAGGACGTTCTGCAACCATAATTTGGAGGCGACGAAGCGAGTAGTGACTGACGGAAGTGGAGAGGCGACGAAATAATTGTGCCAAGACAGATGCTCCTGTATGGTCATCGCTGAAGATCGAGAGGTTCGTAAGCTTGTTCCGCATTCTGCTCACGAGGTCAACAGCAGATGGGATATCCTGTGCATGCACGTCAAGCACTTGAAGTTGCTCAAATGAAAGCTCGTTCTGGAATTCGGCATTTGGTTGGAGAGCAAGTTTAAGCTCTAGTAAAGATGGCAGACGTGATAAATGGTTCAGAACCTCGGCATCGATGATTCCACAGTGAATTGTAGTGAGATGATGCAGATGGCAAAGAGTTTGAGAAACGGAGTTGCGAAGATGACTTGATAGGGCCACTGAATGCACGGTCAATTTTCGCAAAGAGGGACACGTAGGAGCAATCGAGGAGATGAACTGTAGCAGGTCAGGAACTGGTGAGATGGCCCAGACCTCAAGGAATAAGGACGTGAGAGACTTGGTCATGATTCGACGGATCAGCCTCAAGTCTCTCTCGTCATAGATAATCCACTCGAGGGATGTGAGATTTGGCAGGAGCGGCTGGGTGGCATCCATGGAGGCGAGACAAGCGAGTAATTCATCGTCAATGTCAACCATCAATTTTTTTCCGCGGCGGACGTCCTGGGTGGCAAGACTGAGGTGACGGATGCGTAAAGCATACCTGCGGAATATATTCCAGTCATCTTTGGTCAAGTGCCTATGAAGTTTCTGACAAATTTCACGAGCAAACGATGTTAGCAATTGAAACAAAACAGTCAGAAGACCCTCTTACTAAACAAATACAGCCTGACTCAGACTTGATCGCGTCTCCGCCCCATAAGTCATGAGGCATGCACTGGATCGCTCTTGCGATAGTGCCAAATTGTTGCCAGAGGATATCTAAAGCTATATGATGAAAGGCCCTACAAGTCCTTGCGAGAGCAGCAAGAGTAGCTTGAGCGGCGTGTCTTTCATGGCTCGCGTCAAGTACAAAAATCCACTGAAAAACGGATAACTGTATCTCCGGAATGAAGAGACATCGAGGCATATAAGCTGAGATTCAGAGAACCAAGCTGTACGCATCCACTTGATTCGTTGCTTTTAGTACATTCCGTATATGGTAACTATCCGAAAGGTGGTCCGTGCACAAAGTGTCAAAGGTATATAAGGCTGGTGCTGAGATCGTAACAACTCATACTTACCTTGATGGCACAGGCTCCTTCATGTACCCGGGTTTGTGGGCCGTGGGGACCCTTCATAGCACGGCGACCTTGTCCATACAGAGGGTAATCACGATTTGTATGAGCTCCGGCTCATGCACCGTCTCAATATTTTCCAGTCCTGCCACGGCCACTCTGGCTGGGCAGGCCATCTTTTTTTTCGATTTTTATAGGTCCTAACCCTAACCCTACTACATTATATATAGTAATCAATGAAATATACTTTGTTTCTTAACCGCATGCACGCCAGATGACCTCATACAATCCCGAGTCCCAGACACTAAGCTCACATGCGCCAGATTCACCGCGCTCTTCTCAGTCACCCCCGCCTTCTGGTGTCCAAGGTGATTTGGAATTAGAACTTCTTGGGCTCGCCAATGCTTTATACAACCTTGGAACCACTGTCATCAACGACTCCACTAAAGATCGTGATAGGCCAGGTGGCGCAAAGCTGGTAGGCCTTGGGGCGTGCGTTCTTTTTACTGCTTCAGTTGTCTATGATCCTAAAAATCCCAACGGTCAGAAACGAGGTCGTCAATCACCTTATGTCCATTGATAACAAAGCACAGGATATTCGGACCATGATACCTTTTCAAGTTTTGTCTGATATCGACAACGCACGCAACCCCATGCAGTTGACCAAAGAACGGCTAGAAAGAGCAGCTACTGAGAATCAATTCATGAACGGAAAGATAGCAGCTATTGACGTAAGTACCTCCCTGTTTTGCTCTACCCTTGTTAATACACTTCTCTTGTAGTCCTACCGCAAGCTTCTGAATGAGGCATTAACATTGAACTTTCCAGAGACAGCCGAATATCTCCATCCTAGTCAAGATGGTATCAAGATGGAATTATAGGTCGAGCCCTGTCGCCTACATTGTCGCACAGCTACATCTCGTCGAAGGCTCAATGTCACTTACGTAAATGGGCGCGCGCACTCGGATGAATCCTCTCGTAGAAAGATGAAATTGGTTGAAGACGGGCAACGTTCCGTTCCCTCTCATTACCACTTGTCAATATGGGGATAATTCGCAATAATCGGCCTGATTAAAATAAAAGAGCTAAATTTCTCATTAAGGATGGCCCGATGGTATTTTTTGACCATGCCAAGATGATACAGGCGCATTCGGGTCACTCGCAAGACAACGCCGCGCAGAGCACGTCCAGGCGGATCGGCGGCTCTGGTCATCTTTGTGCCAGCGAGATGCGTTATCTATTATGTCCCCTCAAAAGGACAAGTGGGTAGCTTCCTCGGATTTATTTGGTACCGCCGTTGCTTCTCAGCTCCAGCCCTTCTTGGATCATTGAGGCTTTGTGGCGTACCAATATACTCAGCGATGGTCCCTCACCGCCACAATCCATACATCATCGGATTGTCGCGAAGCGGCCACCTGTTAATAGTATTCAGATCTGATGAGAGACATATGGATTGGTGCCAATGCTTAATGGTAGTGTGGCATTGCCATTAGTGTGAGTCTTGAGAGCAGGAGATGTTCATTCCGCTCTAACGGCCCTCATGTTTCAGGGATCATCTCTTATCTCACGTCCACATTCGTATCCCGCAGTCGGTCGGAGGTGCATTTTCACGATGGGCCCAGAATGCGAGATCCTCCTTTATCGTCGCAATGGTTGTCTCCGAATGTTACCATCGCACTTGTTTCAAGAGCAGTCCTGACCTGGATAGAACATTGACGTTGTTAGTCATGAGAATCTTGGTGCGGCTGATGAGGGCTGATAGTATACTGGTTGATGCGGCGGCAACGACTACAAGCACCGGGAAATCAACGAGTTTAGAGCCGTATCTTCTCCTACCTTCTCCGACGAGTCTTCTCACTGTCTATTTTAACGGCGGGCAAAAGCATCCCTGCTAGAGTGTCACATACAAAAGCGGTTGAAATCTTGGCTTTGTGGAGAAACGTTTCGGAGACAATGAGTTGTTGGCAATGTCGGCGTTCCGCACTTCCATCCGCTCAAGCGTCTGTAAAGTGAAAATTGGTTGTATTGGTCCTCGTGACCGGTCCTCGGACCTCCTTATTCTCGCTAGGGCGCGTGAATTCAACTTCCATTAGTTGGGATTTGCACGCAACCATATTGGAACTAGTTCGCAGGAGTGCCTGTGCTACATTGCTAGGTAGGTTCAACCATATCTGAAGCGGTAAGAGGACATCGGGTTGTGATATGCAAACAGACCGAAGGGACCCCGAAAACCTGTATGTTTAGATGTGAACTGGTTCGATTTTTAAGGAGGCGCCCATTTTGATCTCGAACAAGGCGCATCGCCACTAGCACGCCTATCGCTCAGATCCTCCGTGGTTCGATCTTGGCCATGTATCGCCGCACGATAGGAAGCATGGGAGTGTAGACCAGCCTATCCTGGGGCCCGGAGGTCACTCGTCTAGCAGACATGTAGTCGGCAAGTTGGCGTTTTACAAATGCGGATTAACGTCTTGTTGAAGAGGTAGGCGCGCAAATATTAATATTTACCAAGAAATGATATTCAGAGAATGTCCACACCCACCCATAGCGACAATGAGCTATGTCATGATATGAGCCGGGATCAGATTGATACATTTACATTCCCACTCGATCAGGGATGTGAGAACGAGTACTCGAAAATATCGATTTGAAAGAGACTCAGTCGAGGCAGGTGGCTGCGTCTCGAGAGGACCGTCGACGTAAGACGGTCCGCCGGGAGAGATCTATGATATAGGGGATGATGATGGTCTACAATGAGGTACTAACTGAATACGACCGAAGTTAAATGAACCACTAGAACGGATAACTTTCGGAGCGCTTGTGTCTATTGGAGAAATATGACCTTCTAGAACCTACCCCACCGAGAGTTCATCACTGGTCACCGATACACGGTCAGAAACAGGGTTCCTCTCACGCATATACGTACTTGAGTCACATCAATAGAAGCATCCTCGACCGAAACAACGCACAGGTAGCCGCATCCCTGTGCGAGAAACGTCTCGCGGCCCATCGTCATTTGATTCCGCGGTATCTGCTGTACCTGACTCCAGCTCAAGTCAAACACGAGGCGATGGCAAATGCGATCTCCGGTCCCGCTCGTTTGTAGTACCAAGGTAGGAAGCGTACGGCCTCGCAACGTGCCCCATGATGATCCTATCAAAAGGCGTGTCTATGACGGTCCGTTCCTCGCATACAGCTCATAAAACACGCTGGTATACCCCGAACTGCTCCGTCCCTTGTGAGATAAGATATGGGCGGGAACAGCCGGCATCCCTCAAGGTTTGTTGGCCATCGATCTCAAGATTGAATGTTACTTTTTCAACGACCTTCAGATTTGGACTAGTCCAAGGAACATCCCGTTTGTAGTCCATTTCCACCAATCCCAGGGCGCTTCAGTCGTCAACGTAAAATTCATCTTGACCAGATCGCATCATCGTCGAAAGCCCCCGAAGAACGACCTTCAAGTAAGAGAGCAATCATGACGAACTTATATGCATCAAGCCACCGATGATAATCCTGAGCTTCTTTCTCAGCATCAGAATTTTTCCAATAGATACATCTGATCCAGAGTGAGCACATAAGGCAGAGAATTAGAGCCTCAGGGTCTAATGCGAAGTTGCAAACACGATTGCGTAGTTGTGTAGTAATTATACAATTTCGTGACATAGTATCGTGCTTTTAGTGAAAGTGATTACGGGTATCGTTGAATGCGCGAGAATGAAGCTCTAGGAGGTCACGGCAGTCCATCTCACGAAGCTCGCACGGCGATGGCAGTACATGTGCAGAATAGCGAATCCTACAAACCATGTGTTAGCGGATCAAAGGTTCAGTACGTATATCAAAAATATGCCCACATTGAAAAAGAGTTCGTTCAAGCAGACATCCCCATCTTCCCAGTGAGACACCAAATGGGACCTACAAGCAGTGATCAATGATGATCAATGATCAATTTACAGATCGCAATGATTCCTACCGGCCACCTTGCCCCAGATTCTCCGTGATCTGAACCAAGACCATATACTTACTGTGTCGAGTATATAACACAGGGTCACGAGATGAGTTCAATGTAAGCGGTCAGTCATCACACGTACAATCCATGTGGCTGAATCTCCACCATCCGCTCCTTGACGCGTTCTCCTATCTCCTTCATCCAAGCTTTTACTTGGTCACGCTCAATATGTGGCCACACAGCATGCGAAAGCGTTGCTGGCAATAGTTTTTTCACGTATGCTCGCAGTACCTCCGTATCGAATGCGGGTCTAGGTGCTTGAGGCGATACCGCACCAGATCGCGAAATAGGAGAACGGAGTCCCAGGTTTGTTGTCATCCTTCCTCCAACAAGAGGAAAATGAGAGACAATTTTGAACGCAGTAAAGCTGAAGTCAGACTCCAATCGTCGAAGCCGCAAGGCTCGAGTGAAGGCGTTTACATTTGTTTGGTCTTATGGATATGTCGATTGCCCGGCCCGCTTCCGTGAGAATACGAGACTCACAGTTACTTACAAGTTTCCTGTGCGCTGTCCAGTATCCTCACCTTTGTCTTAGCCACCCGTAGTCTCATCCCGTTGATCGAATTTGAGCTTTCCGAAACACAAAATGTCTTCGATATCGTTCCCGCACTCAGGCGACGAAATGGGCTCATCTTCTAGCTCACTGCACGACTCGATGCAGGCGCCGTTCTACACCCCCACTCCGTTCGATATGTCATCTTCCTTTCAAATGAATCCTCTTTCTGCGCACCCGCCTCGTACGCCGCGCCCCAGTACTACGCAGTCGCACTTTAGGAATATGAGCATGAGTATTAGCGTGTACGACGAAAAGGCGGAGGAAGAACAGGACAGAGAGACGGTTAAAGCAGACAAGGCGGAGGTAGATGAAGACGAGATCGTGGAGCTAGACGAGGAAGATGTACATGTCAAAGAGGCTGAAAAGTTAGTTGGGGCTCACGAGGTGTGGCGAGATATGTTTGTTACAAGTAACGGACGAGACAAAGCATTTGTGAGTGACCATGACACACCTACTGAACAAGTGACAGAAGTCATCTTTGGGGTAGAAATTAATGCAATACTCGATACGTGTGTATCTGCTCTTCCACAGCAAGATTTTATTTCGTAACAGGAAGTCCGCTTGGCAGCGGGAAATTGCACGAAGGCTTGGGGATGCAAAATGGGGGCTTTCTTTCACGAGGTCGGTAACCGTTTGACATTGACATCGTCATTGACAACTGACGGCACACAGAAAAATGCTTATCATGTTCAACTGGTTAGCCCCCCTGAGTCAAATATTAGCGCAACAATCCGTACCCTTCTCGTCTTCCGGATCTTCCCTTGTGCCTCACAGCTTCACAGCTACCTCTGCGCCATCCTCCAAATCTTTGCAATCATCGGGGGGTCCCTTCCTTTCGCACCCGGTCCTCCGAGCTTTGCTGTCGGCTCCGCCCCCTGTTCTCCTAGAGCTTGTAAATGGTTTGTCGGATGATATACACTCACTTTCCCGGCTTGGCATAATAGGATCCAAGCTGGGAGAGCGTGCGGCCCGGTTTGCTGACTGGTGTTGGCTCTTTTCCACACTGGTCGGTCTGGTAGAGAATGGGGTCGAATTGGGGGTCATTGAGGGCCTTCGACGAGAAGGTGAAACGATTGATTTGTTTACCGCTTCAAATCCGGTCGCTCATTTGTTCCAGTTCAATCAAGGGCATACAAAGAGTCGCTCTCAGGAGCTACCTCTAAGTCACAACCAAAAACATCAAAAATCGACGAACGTGAGCTAACGCGCTTAGAAAAGCAGAACTACTGGCTCCAGATCTCAAGGGCAAAGCTTGCCATGGATCTCATTTTCGTCTGTGAGTAATTTGATTGCACAGGTATTTCCCCTCTGACATCCCTGTGTTGCAGCGTGGGATATCTGTAGGATCAAAGGGTGGAAAGACACTGTCCAGTCCTTCACTGGCCTTGCAGCCGCGGTCCTGAGGTAATATATTCTATTATCATTTGCCGTTTATACTCCTAATTGGTATTTGGTAGCTGTGCAAAGTTGCACGACAAGTATAGAACTGCGCTTGTCAACAAGGCCCTGACTAGTTGAACATCATGGCCCTAGCTATTCATGATCTGAATGAAGAAGAGGTGATTGAAGCATGTTAATTTTCGCTTCTTTCCGTACGCAAACGCAAGCGTTGACATGCTTCCAGCGTTCGACAGTTCCTCGTGTGCTTCATCTATGTTATCATGCATCTTTTTGTTACCACCCATCACCTCGCATCGCATACATTTTTTGATTGTTTTATAATACCCTTTACTGATATTATAATGCTTGATTCCGCCTTGGTCGTGAATTTATTTATTGTAGATAAACTATGGTTTGGGGCTGGCGAATTTCATTATGAATCCTAGATGATGACTTCAACCGACGATTACACGTATTCCTATATAGAAATCACCACGGCCACCACTTAGAGGCAGGGTTGGGTGATGATGAGACTACTGATGGTTGCAGGGCTCGTTCCTCCTGTAACCTATCCACCTCTGCTTCGAGTTGACGTACTTGGTCTCGTGCCTCATCTAGAAATTTCTCGTGATCCAGCTGGCTCTGTAATAGCTGCAACCCCTGATCAAATCAAAGCACACAATCAGCAAAGATGACAACACGTTGATTTCAGATCATGACGCGAGGGAAAGCAACGAAAAACGCCAGTGAGCCACGATGCGAAGACGATACCACTTACCAAGTACACAGCGGAACCCAAAAGAGCCACCGGAACCATACCCGGAATCATGGATGCATACCATTGAGAATGTGCGGACCGGGGTCCCGTGGTTGATGATGAGTATCCACGGGTCCGCCGCTGAGGAACGCGCAGAGATCGCGTTCGAACGAGGCGCATTAAGGGCGCCATATGTTCCTAGAAACCGGGAAGGCTTTCCGACAAACTGACTCGAATGGACGTGAAATAGCCCCAAAAATTATGCGTGAAGGTTTACTTGCCCGCGGTGTTTGGGTGCTATGCTTGTGTGTGGAGCAGTCTTTCACTATCCTGGCGAACGGCGTTTTCAAATGAACAAAGTTCGATATTCAAACGGACGTGGGACTGCCAGTGACTGTGTGATATGATGCAGAATGACTCAGAGAACATGGAATTTGAAGGAATAAAATGTGCGCACGAGATGGGATTTGCTTGGACTTTGTCAGTGCCAAGAAGGAACGGTGATTCTGTATAGGAAAGCCTTCAAATTTGCAATCTCAGCTGCTGCGTACCGGTTGCTAGTAAATTTGTCGACGTGTGAGATGGACAAAGTCTTGATGAGTCCGATTGCATAAGCAACACGGTCAAGATGTGGCGTTTGCCTCGTGCCCATCATTAATACGCGTCACAGATACAAGGTTAATGGTGCTCTTGTAATACAGGCATGCCTACTTCTCCTACTCCCTAGCTGACTTCAACCTATCATTCCCTAGCTCCCTCTCAAAATAAACTTACGGCAGCTGCTGCATGTCCCACGCTGTAGAGCTTTCCGTGGCCCTCAGACACCTGTGGGGTGATATATATTTGAATATCTTTGCACAACTCGCGAGCGCACTTGAAGCTCCAGGTCCAGCCCCCACATTATGTACAAAGAAGACTGGGCCATCCTTCTATTTGGTTCAGACCTTGCCTCGGGAAGGTTAGGCTTAGCGCTGCTCAGGACCCGACATAATACTACGCTCTCGACTCGACTCGGCATTCCATGGTGCACCGAGACGAAGAAAAAATAATTAATCTGCAATCTCCGCTACATCCCAGCTGGTAGAACATCTGGAAGTAAGGTTTCTCTCTCGCCTCCACCAGTTTACACCATCAACATTCGCGACTAGAAACTTATGTGCGCATGCCGAAAATCTTGCGTCGCAGAGAACTCACATCATACCGGGACTTCCTTGTCAGAGGAATGAAGAGAGTGTCTCAGATCCCGGCCCCGCTTAGGCCGCTTCGAATTCTTTTACTTGAAAATTGCCTTGGGCGTTAATGGTGAAACTGCAATCTCCGCTATATCCAAGCTAATACAACATCTTGAAGTAAGGTTACTCTTTCGCCTCCACCAGTTTACACCATTGACATTTGCATCTAGAAATTTCTGCGCGCATCTAGAATTTCTGCGCACATGCCGACAATGTCGTGTCGTGGAGAAGTCACAGCATAATGTGGCGAGGAATGCGGAGTGCGTCAATCCGACCCCACTGCTTCGAATTCTCTTACTTAAAAATTATACTTGGCTATAGTGGCAAAACGTTAATATGTTAGTTCGCCATGCGCACCCCAAGTCCAACAGGCCCAGGGGGGATGTCATTTATCTTGGCAGGCGTTCTGGATATCACCCTCCCCGAACCAGCTCAGCATAATTTTCTGAGTTTTGCTCGTCATATCGTTTGTCTGTCTGGCTGACTCGACACATCGTTTTTGACGGCATACGAGCTCATGCTACTTGTAATGTGATTCCTGCTTCTTACTTTCAGTGACATTGCTGTTCGCATTCCATTCACTGGCGCCTGTTACTTGTAACGTCCTCTTCTTTCAACGACACTGACATTCACATTGGGTGATATGTATTAACACATACAGGGGCGAAGCCTTCCATCATATGTTCTGCCCCTCCGTATCTCCGCCCGACTCATCAGGGTACTTCTCTGACACCGACCAGGCTGGCCGACTCGTCTGAGAAGATTGCAAATAAATGGATTGCCAATTACATAGTGTAGAACAGTCAGTTGACTCGGAGCATATTTGCATGTGTCACGGTATGCAACGTGGCAAGGCGCTCAAAAAGCTTCGTGTGCTACTCCCGCATTAATCCGTATGGGCCGTTAGATCTGTTCAGCATTATAACTATGAATGAATGGATGTCGACCTATCTCATTTCCTCGACGACGATCCGCAGCACCATGTAGCATGTGCTACAGACTCGCTGAGCCAGTCGTAACGATCCTATATAATAGTGGCGTGAGACTCTACTGAGATAAGGTCTGCAATACCGTGAAAACCATATTGGCATGCTCTTGCTGGAGACTTAAAAATATTGCATCGCCTTGCAACCCGTCGTTCCTTCTCTCCGCTCTCGTTTTATCAAGCCATCCTGACTACTGTTCACTGTGTGCGCTGAGCAGCGCGATTGCCGCTCGGGCGTCTTGCAACTAGAAACCATAAGTGCCAAGCTGGTGATCTAAACCTGTTCAATTCTGCCAAGCTACCATGGCCGTACAGCTAAACGTTGATCCACCGGTACTCAGCGAGAAATTATGCCCAGGTCCACTTTCAACCGAAATACCTCTCAACTGTCGTTCTTCCCCGCATCGAAGCTCGCGTCCATCCCACCATCTCATTCCAATGCATACTTCTTTGTCTGTTTCCTCTTCATCGGTTTCCTCATCACAAACTCTCCCACAATCGCAGCGATATGTTCGTCCGCGCGGGCTGCGGATATGGAATCTTTTCAAACAATGGCTGCCTATCTTTGCGTACGGTGTAACCAGCCTTGGATTTATCTTAGCTATCGCATTTTGGAAGACTGAGGTTTTCGATGGTAAGTCTTCGGTTCCTATTGGTCTGCTTTCGTGACCCTGCGCCCTAGTGGGCCGATGCTACAGACTGGCGCAATTATCTCTATTCCTCGCTTGCACGATTATGACAACGCCATAACTCGCTTGTAATTTTGCTCACAATATCTATTTCCAACAGGTCTTGAGCACCTGTCACGCTGGTTGCGAAACGATGAGCACTTCGGCTATGCAGTGTTATTCTGTCTCATCTTTATCACTACATTTCGTACGTTTTATTCTTGATTTATCATTGGTCAAAAACTCACATGTGCGTCGATGTTTCTCACGTTTTAATAGCCCCTCTCCCACTGTATTCCACGCTGATCACATTATCGGGATATACATTTGGGCCGTGGACTGGTGCTGTTATCTCGTATTGTGCTGCCCTTTCTGGTGCTGTCGTCGTGTTCTGGTTATCACGAACGTTCTTGCGCGAGCCAATTGGTCGTTGGCTTTCCTCGACCCGCACTCTATCCCGCGCAGTCCGAGCTGTCGAACGCAAACCCCAGCTATTATTCCTTGTCAGACTTGCACCATACCCATATAATGTGCTCAACGCACTTCTTGCGGCCACGCCGACCCTCACCATGCGGACCTATGTGATTTGCACGGCTTTGTCCCTTTTCAAAGTCATCATTCACACTAGCATCGGTGCAGGAATTCGCTCGTTCAGTGCCAAGAAAGAATCCGATGTTCAGGAGGAAGAGGATGATATCTGGAGCAAAGTCTGGACTATTGGCGGAATCTCTTTGTGCGTTGCACTTTTCATCTACATCAGTGTGGTAGCGCGCCGAGCGGTGGACGATGAGCTTGACGATGAGATTCCTGGAAGTGTATCTGAAGAAAGAGTGGCATTCTTAGATGCAGAGGATGACGATGTCGGATCTCGAGCAATACGGTTACCCCTGACTTTGCAGCCGCAGAGCAACATGAGCGAGGCACAACTCGTTTCGCCACATCGCGTCGTGTCCGGTCTTCCTGCAGCCTAGTCGCTGCGTTTTCTTCTTAAAAGGACTCTCTCGAGCCTAGACTTGTATATTATTACTCAAGGATATCATATCAGGCTGATTAAACCCAAACTTGTATGTTGTGTATGTATTTCTTTTTGGAACTGATGTACTTTTTACTACTATCTTTCATAAACTACACATGTCGATTTCGCATCTTTCCAAGTCACGCGTGGCAGCTGTAAAGCACCAATGAAATCCGCGTGCGGTATCTGGACTGACACCGCCAATGGGCGAGACTGAAGGCCTAATGTCGATCTACACAGGTCTCATAGCCATCATACAGGTGATAAACGTGTATAGCATTGCCCCTGACCTGATGCCTGCCCTGCAGCAAACGCCACTTGATCCTTGCCACAGCTGTGCCAATTCCAGCCCTTGTACACAGGGTCGCCCCTCTTTCCTGTTGGTACGATCGTATATGAATGACTCCACCACCACAATCACGGAAAATCTGGAACGAACAGAAAGGCAATGTCAATGAGACCGCAGCAAGTACTGCGGGCAGTGGTCTATCGCCCCCACTTGTTCCGTCTTTGGGCAAAAACTCGAGTCACCTGTTTCGCAAACATCCGAAAAGGCAGATGAAAGCTGACGGGTTACGTTAGCATTGCCGATCAGAATTCTGTGCATTCGCTCTGATCAGATCACGCCTGTATATTTGACGAGATCAACAAGTCGTTTCCCGATTTGGTACGTACATATGCGGTCGCCGTTTTGTTTACTTGTTATCGTGAAATATTTCGTGGAAAATTGCAGGTGGGAATTGCAATTTTGGGGTTTTGATAGCGGGGAGAGGGAGTTTTGCGTTTGCAATTAGGTTAAGGCCGCCATCAGGAATATATCTCATGTTGCGTTTTGGACAAGCAAAATGTATTGCAGATACTATCGAAAAAAATCGCAGCCGGGATATCAATGAACGAGGGTAACAGTATACGGGGTAACCGTATGCACACGAGAGCCAAAGACTAGAGAGAGAGGTATCAAAGTGGGAGTGATGATGGGGTGTGGTACTACAAATGAGGAGCAAAGTATACACGCTGGAACTAGATGAGAGAGCACATGCAAACGCAGCCAATCGTTTTGTAACGTTCATGAAAAAGATCTTCCAATTTCGTATAGCTTCGTAGAAGAAGAAGCGGGTAAAGTGAGGCGAACAAAGGAAAGTGGGATCGTGAGGTCAAACGCAAACACAAAACAGCCAGAGCAGTCCAAAAGTCAAAGATGAAAAACACCAACAAGTTGAATTAAAAGGCGATCCGAGCAACAAGTCTATCTTCTCCACGGGAACGTTGCGTCTAAAGCTCGCTCACGATTTTGGTATATTGCGGAGGAAGGTGCTCGTTCATAGCGACAAACCCAAAGTCAGGCGAGACTGCACCCATTCAAGAGACTGACAGTCAGTAAGCCAGCCCGTGAGACATCGGAGGGCGCAAGGGGTAGTCGCGCGACTCACAGCGGTTAATGTCGGCTTCCCCTGCGCCGTATCCGTCCCCGAGTGGTGGCGTGTTCGCCTGAGACGACGAAGTGTGGGAAGCAGCACTGATCGATGATGCGCTGGTAGAGGGGCGTGGTCCAACCTGATGGTGACCCCAACCACTCCGGCCATCCATCGAATCGATGGATGCACCGCCAACAGCAGAGTATGCGAACTCAGTTTGCCCGGAAGGGAAACCATACGAGTCCACAGATGGCAACTGGATCATGCTGCGCACTCGTGGCATGTTTCCATCGTCAGGATGAGGCGATGTCGAGGGTCTCTCGTTGGAAGGATGCTCTCCATACGGAGACGGGTATGGACTCATAGCCTGACTGTGGCGACGGGGACGACGGATGCTCAAGGACGACGGTCCATATTGCTTCGAGGACGATGGTGGGCGTGACAATGATGGCGAAATGGGGCGGTGATGGCTCGACCCGGGACGCGAGTAATCAGCCTGATGGTAAGTATGGTGTGATGGTGATTCCTCATATGGCAAAGATGACACTGATGAAATGGAGTATCCCGTAGTTGGGCGGCTATCCGGAGATAGTGAGGGCGGACTATTGTCACTCTGCATCGAAACACCCGAGTAGGTGGATGAGTAAGATGTGTTGATGGTCGGCGTTGGGCGAGGACCATAACCATTGTTGCTCGGTGGGTTCAACAAGGAAGACAAACTGCCCGAATGATTGGAAGTCGTGCTGTTAGGTGAATACTGCCAGTTCTGGTCAGGGTAGGAGTACTGCGAGGGAGGGACAAGCATGTCCCTGTTGCTAGTATGCTGAGGGTGATGATATCCACTTCCTGGACCCATTGCGCTGAACTGAGCAGTGGGAGATTCCTCCGCAGGAGAGATGGGTTGCAAGTGAGACTGATTATACAAGTTATGATGAGTGGGTTCCGAAGGGACAGTGAGGGGAGGCAGGTTACGAGTGTGAGGATAAGTCGCACTCCAACCTGGACTGTTCTGATTCAAAGGAGTGAAGGAACCTGGTGCAGAAAAGCCACGAGCACGACCACTAGCATTAGGCAATGTGCCTTTTGGACCCACAGATGAAGGGACGGTGAGAGGGACTGGACCCATACCGATAGCGGAACGGGGAGGAGGTATTGATGGGGGCTCCTGAGTATCGCGCTTCCTTGGCTTTGGAAGACGCGGGGGGACGCGGCGTTTGAAATTGGCCACGACCTCAGGGGGGGAGTGGCGGTTGAGGGTGGGGTGGGCTGCGGAACCGTATGGTCAGTAAAGGAGAAGGGGGCACTGGCGCGGACTTACACCATGTGCTTGCGTCTGGATCATCAATAGCGGGGTCGACGTTACGGAGGTTTACTTTGCGCATGAAGCCATAGATCTAATGGACGAAGTGAGGTCAGTGAAAGATTCATTTTAGTGAAGGATTAAGTGGGTTTTGGCGTCGACAGAGAAGGATGGAAGCACATCAGACATACATTTAGTTGCCGGGAGAAGCTTGCAAATCTCGATTGACGGTAAATGCTTGGGAGGACATGGAGAGCCAACTGCTCTGGTCTCTCTACGATGATATGTTCTCCTGCAGGATCCCAACGGATCATGTGATGATTTTCTGGACGTTCAAGAAGACTATATAACGCGTTAATGAATAGAACTGATGATGTTAAACGCGAACTTACGCGTAAAGTTTTGTTAAGAAAGTGGCCTGAGGCTTTGCCTCTGACTTTGGAGGAGGTGGTTGCTGCTGCTCATGAACTTTGAGAGAAGCAGGAGGACTGTCCTCTGTCGGAGAGCCATTGCTTGAACTAGAATGAGAAGCTGATGGCTGCTGTGGGTAAGTAGGACCCGTAGTATTAATCTGATGATAGTCAGTTGGACGAGACCATTGTTGAGCTCGTTGATGGGTTGGGTATTGAGAAGTGTACAGGTCCTGCATTGTCGTTGTTCGTAAAGTGAAAGGAAAGGAGGAATTGAAAGAAGTGCGAACTATGTAGCTGTTGTCTAAAAAGAACCAAAAATGAAAAGTAGTAAGTAGTCTCGTCGTCGATCGAGACCTTTTTGATATTTTATAAAGGTAGCTAAGTATAAAACTAGATGAACGGTGGAGAATAAATCATCAACCGAAATCGTCAACACCGAAATTAGGTTACGAATAAATTTACGTCAACATTCCATATCCATTTTTTGTATCCGCTTTTTCCTTTTTAAATAAAACGTAATCAAGGGTGCCGCGGCCGGGTTCGGAAATCACCTTCGGTAAATACATTATAAACAAAACAAAACAACTATAACAACTAAATTTGGTTGTCATTCCACTACCTCGGCGCCGAGGCTACCCTCGTAAGGAAGTATTTGTACCAAATTTCCATGTGACAATTTCGAGTTGCCGCGAGATCTGAATCTACTCTCTTTTTCCAAAGTTTTTGCTTTTCAGCGGCACCTCAGGCCTCAAGTACTCCATCCTGTAAAAACTCATAGCTACACGTGTAATGAATCTATGAATTACATTTACATTTTTTTATTAAATGATCCCCTTCACGGCCGCCATACAACCTTGTTCGCTTGCCCCGCACCCTTGTAATTTATCATTGGTTCACTTTAGCGCTAGCTGGGGTCCTAATCAATTACTCAATTTGGTAAGCCGTGGTTCAACTTATCCAAATCTGGACTTACCGCAACCAAACCTCCAATCTTCTCAATTTGCTTCTCCTCCTCAGCGATCCGCCCGACTTTGAAAGAACCACTCCCCGCGCCCTCTATCGCCTGTCCCTGCTTACATACCCCATGCTCACTATCACTGTCTACCTATTTGGTTTCTCGTCACTAGCGCTCTTTCACCCGCATTTGACTAGACAAAATCCTATACTAATTTATAGTCCGGAGGTACTGATCTCATCATATCATAGCCTGGGTCTACACAATTTCAAACAGCGGTCTCAATCGGATCATCGACAAACGCACATGTGTACCAACGTCCATGAGATCGGCTGATCCCCGAGTCCTTTTTTTTTCACATACTCCTCCAGCACTTATCTCATGTACATTTGCAAAATCACCAATCACAGCGGCTCTACTGCGTCATGATCAAACTGATTAGAAAAGATCGTAAAGTGTCGGACATAGTAACAATAAAAGCGAGTGATAGATGGTTGAATTGTGCAGGTCATAAGAAGCAACGATGGTGTGCAGTGAAATAATACATGTGAACCTATTTTTCCCTAGAAACAAAAAATCCAAGAACTATGCAAGCAAAGCATCAATGAAATGAAGCACTGGATGGTATCATACGATGAAAAAATGAAGTATCACACCAAATCCCATCTTCGACCGGCGATCGCATCCGATGTTTCGTAGCCACCGCGATATAGGGGTATAGACGGGAATATGGCGGAATCAGCTTTCCCCATCATAGTGTAGCGTGACGCTGTTGAACGCGCCGAACAGATCTCCATCTGCTGGAGCATCCATACCGTCATCGTATCCGGGTGTCCCAGGGCCCGCCGGTACGCTTGTTCCTGCTACGCCCCGCATTTGCTCCTCTAGGTGAAGCGAGCGTGACTCCTTTAGGTGCCGAAAGTTCACCGCATCAAGACCGTTCGAGGACGACGGAATGATCTACACAGGGATAGATAAGGGACGCGTTAGTCGAAGATATCTCTCTAGCCGTACCAGATCAAACATATGACTTGTCTCACACAAGGGTGAACACACGCCTTAAGCGCCCAACGCACTTTCCGACACTGAGAATATATAAGAGCAAGTCAGACTCACCGGTGGCCGCTGGTGACGCAACAAACCCCAGTTCATTTTGGCAAACCATTTATGCTGCTTAACTTCACTGGCTCCACTCCTGCTACCAAACCTAGTTCGTTCATCTTTGTCAAGCAACCGAATGACAATATCCTTGCAAGCGCTGTACGGCAGACTTTCGTTAAAGTTTACTCGTGACCCAATGTCCAACTCCAGCCCACCTCGTAATTTTAGGAGCGTCCCGGAAATGAACTGGCAAAGACCGGATGTTGGAAAAAGTATCGTTCCTCTCTTTTCCCTTGAAGGGCGTGGTGGCGAACTACACAAGACCGTCAACGATTTTCCCATAGCAAAATCCGATCCAAACTCCGCCGATGATGATCGATGTCAACTCACAATCATTTCGTATATCAAGATACCAAGCGTCCACCAATCCACCGCAGCGGTGTGACCCTGTGCAGCTATCACTTCTGGCGCGATGTATTCTGAACAACAAAGCCGCATACGGTCAAGTCCTTGATTGTTGATAATTAAAGGAGCCTTACCCTCGGTACCGACAAACGAGTTCGTCCGAAAATCTGCTGTGCATGACATCGTATCAATCATAGGTATCTATAACATAGGTAGAATGTGTGAATTGCCATCGGATGGACGACAAGGAAACGGCTTACCCCGTTTGGTCCTAGCTGGTGAATCGTCGCAGGACGGCCCCCAGGATGTCCAGATTGTTTAGCGAGATCGAAATCAGACAGCATGATGTGGCCGGAGTGATGGAGGAGAATATCTGGACGAAGTTCCACCAAGTACGGAAGACGCGGTAAATGAAAGGCGACAATTACAGCAAGATGTGGCAATAAAGTTAAGCGTTTAGTACACGTTGGCGATCAAGAGGAGAAGTAACCTACTTTCTGGCTTGAGATCGCGGTATATGAAGCCATTTAAGTGAAGATACTCCAAGGCCGCCACGACCTCCGCCGCATAAAATCGTGAGCCATCTTCCGGGAGACATTTGCCCGGACGAGTCTGTAACGCGCGAAAAAACTCGCCACCCATGCAGTACTCCATGCAGAAGTAGAGGTACTCTTCCGACTGGAAGGAGTGATAAAGTGTGACGATGAATGGGTGATTTGAAGTAGCTAGAATTTCTTGCTCGGTTAAAGCACGTTTGATCTTTTTTCGTTCAATCATCTCCTTTTTGGATAGGACTGAGAAATCATAATTGAAGCCAGTTTGAAGTCTAGTCAAATCACGAACCCACCTTTCATAGCAAAAAGCTTGTCAGTCTTCTTTTCTCGCACAAGGTACACACGTCCGACATCGCCCTTTCCAAGCATTTTAATTTTCAAGAAGCTTGATGGGCCGACCTCGACCTGTATTAACCCCTTTGTTAAAGAAAACTGTGCTTGCAGAGAAGCTTTATAACGTACCTGTCGAACTTTGATTGAATTACTGGAATATGTCCGTCTGAAAGCCATTTTCCCTGGACCATCATGCGCTCCATTCACAGTTCTAGTCTTGGACAGATGTGGGTTACCAGGATACCGTTCGTTCCGATTAGATCTCCCTCTTGAAGAACCAGACGACAGAGTCTCCAATGAGTCATCACCGTGGTCAGATGACGTAGAGGGTGCACCAGGTACTGGTGGAACCATATCTGCAGGTGCTAATAGACCATTCTTCGTAGGTGCTGATGACCGACTACCGGAAGAAAAGAGATGCTTCGCATTTGGTGCGGATGCTACGCGACGAATGAAGCGCGTGGCAGACGCGCCCATGGCCCGAGGAGACAAGGGCCCCGAGCGACTTGAAGACGCAGCGTGACTTTGTGGGAGTGCGAATGACTGCTGGGAGCCCGTGGCAGTCTGAGGCTTTGTTGGTGTCTGCGGAGGGCAACCCTGCATCATACGCTGTTTCTCCGACTTTGTCCGTACGCGACTTTGAGGCTGTTGTGGGGTGACCATTCCATTCGCTTCGACATTCGAAACAGACGACTGCTGCAGATGCGGCTGGTACTGGCAAGGGAAGAGTCGGGAATCAGGCACAAGGTACGGTGAGTTCGGTACAGCTCCCACGTTCGAGTCGCTAGATCGGGTATTCGAAGAGTTGTAGGAGGAACGCTCGTCGATAGGGAGGAATGAGCCAGGAGCCAGTGAAGGACTGGATGTTACGGGCATATGTTTGACTGTCTGAAGAGGAGAGGAAACTGTACGAGGCGAGCAGTCAACAGCTAGTATTGAACCATTGCCACTAGCACGATGCTTCTTTGAAGAGTTTGGTAGACGAAAGACAGATTTCCATGAAGAGTGTAACGGAGTAGACGGTGGAGAGGGTGCGTGCATGATGGAGATTGTTGATTCGCGGTCGATCCCGAGCACTCGATCGGATTGCACAATAGCTGTTAAACTTATGCAACAAGTTCAGGTTTCGAGTCAGCAATAGCAGACACGGACTACCAAAATACTGAAGAAAGAAAATTGCTTTGGTATCGGGGGAGGTATAAACTCTCAAATTGTTGTCCCCTCAACATAACGGTAGCAGAAAATGGCGAAGCTTAGTAAGACGGCATCTTCCACTTAATTTAAGCTTCCCTACATTATACATAAGAGAATCTTTTATTCGCTTTAATTATAATGGTCAACGTTTCAACCTTAGCAATCGTCGAGACAGTAGGTCGACAGCAAGCGAACGTTGCCCGAGTAATAAAAATGATAGTTGGCGTAATTCCCCACCCGACACCCTTCTCGCGTTCAAGTTAAAGCGCTTGATCGAACTAGTCACGCAATCAAACGTGTCCGTCACAATGCCATAAAGTCGTAGATCCGTGTCATGGTCACCGTCCGTTGTACTGCCATTCTCCCACCCGATCATCCAACACTAGTACCCTCGGCTTGACTATATCATTAGTACGATGAACTGGTGCTAAAGTATAGTTGAGAAAGCAGATCTTTGCGGAAATGAAAGTGCTGCCACTCGAACGTTGCACATATGGGTGTAATAACGCGAACGTAAACTCTAGCAAAAATTTCCTGTCATTTATCAATTTGTAATATTGCCACGAAGGCAACCTTGGCAAAGGTACCGCGGGCAGAGTTGGATTTGCAGTTTCGATCTTTGTCGAAACGGAGTCCGCGCCAGTTCCGCGTGCAGCTCCCAGTGAGGCCACAGCACGTAGCATTTGCGGCTGCCTCGGTGCTTTCGTGCAATTATCAGTTTCAACTCCATACACAGCAATAAGCCACATAAGCGTGTCCGATGAGTTCGATTCTGTGGGCACGAGGCAGAGATACTAATGATCCGAAAAGCAAACTCGCCTTGTAAATGGCGTATATTTGCAAGCGATGAGCATGCTTGCCGTGCACCATGGACTCTCACGAGAACTTCTCTGTGGACCAACCGGCTCCATGCATCCTGTCAAGATAGTGAATAACTTATTGCATAAACGTTTACCACTACCAGGAGGTTGCTGTATCATAAAGCTGCACGCGAGCTGATAGGATGATATCATCGAGAGGCTGTACGGGGATATCTTTCTTCATGAACCACAACATGTACAGCAGTTGGCAAAAGTCGGTGTGCTGATGAAGGGAAAAATACAGCGACGCAGGGACCCCTGTAGCATCACATAAAGCCCCAGAGAGGATGCACCAGTCCTAGCGCTCATTCCTACGGGCCGGCTTAACATAGGAATTGTGTGGAATGCCAACCTGGTGCATCATTGCTGTCTTTGACAACATCACCATCACTAGGCCGAATCTGGGTTTCCATACGACATCCTAACACAGCAATATTTACCGGTGGCAGATAATCAATGATATGACTCCTTGATAATACGGTGGCTGAGCCCCATCTGTGGTTGATTTGTGACACAAAAAGTTGTGATAACTGCCCAAAACTGGGGTCGAGGATCATGATGAGACCGCATCAGTATCGTCTCGTGTGATCTAGCAAACAGGATGTTAATACGAGGAAATTGCTTCATATCTGAACCCACATGACCCGTCCAGTACGTATGACCATCCATGCATATCCTGCAATTAATGAACGCGTTTCACTTGCAAAAACAGAACACAGGTCTTTATAAACGTTCCGTAACGTCGAGACACCTAAAACGGTCAAAACATCAATCCTCGAGGACAAGAGAGCAAGCGGTGCGATCCTTTAATAGCAATGCAAGATGAAGGCAAAGGAAACGTACTTCGGGGATATAAGATGACCCCACCAGCTTTTAAGTGAAATTCAGGAAGCATGAAGTAAGGATGGAATTTTCCGGTCCTAAAAACAGAACTATGTCACGGGAACCTATACATGAGCGGACTGCTGCACCACCTATCTAGATATATCAGTGCCTCGTGTGTCTCAGATTGTAGCTGGTATGACTTCATGTCGAAGCAGAGAGCCTATCTGGCTCACAAGGGCTGCGAGCCTGCGAAAGAGAAGGGAAACATCCCAGCAGCGTGTAAGATCGTGTGAAAAGCAATACGTGAAGAGGGTGGCAACAACTCAGCCGGTTGGTTCGAAGAGGGTCGAACATTCTGGCAATATCCATCATATCTCAGCTGCATGATCCCACACACTTGGCGGTGGACACATGGTCATGGGTTCAGAGGCAATTTCAAAGTTAGTAGTAGATGCCGTAGTATGTCGGCCGCATCTCACGGAGATTGTTGTACATACTTCATTCCTAGTACGTGGATTTGAGCAATGAGGAATAGGCACTCATACCAGTTGGAGGGTAGTCGGCCCCGCTATCAGCCCTGAAGATGGCCAGAAGCACCTAAAGGCAGCTTAAGCAATTCCGGGCTGTAAGGATGGTGGGTAGACAAAAAAGACAGCGTGACAGATGTGTCAACTATTCAGATCCGAAGCTGAGGAGGGCCTAGCGTCCGGAGAGTACGGATTGAATGCTGAAAACAAACAGCGGCAACGAATCTTGGAGCCTGGTGCACAACGTCAGTCTTGATTGCTTGCTATGCGGAAAATTTTGGTTTAATATTGTATGATTAGCTTGAATGCGTTGGAGTTGAAGGAGGAGTTGTTCAAGTGATTTGTTCGTGTTCGGCCGGCCCGGGACCGATGTGAGCGGAGAATGACACGGGAGTGTACTACTTTGAAGACACGTCGCTTGAGCATCAGCGGCAGTCATATATTTCTTTGGAAGACACTTAAGCATGTTCCTGCGCGTCAATCATATCCAGAAATTCTAATTTCCCTGCCTTAAAATCACCACGGCTGAGACACTTCTCCCCGCCCTGTCGCCCCCCAACAAGTCTCATACTTACTTGGATACCCCGCAAACGATCGCACGACCCCACGTATGTCATCGAGGTCATCGTCTAAAGAATCCCGGCCGTTGCTCCGTGACCATGATCAGGAGTCTTCTTATAACTCTGTGCAGGCCTTAGAGTCGAGCTTACCGATCGACCCACCGCCGCTAAATCAAGTCTCTCGCGTTGAACTTTTTTGGATCCTTTCAGGTCTTTGGAGTGCGGTGTTTCTCGGATCTTTGGATGGTGCGCTCTAGCTTGCTGGCAGTGAAAGAAGAATATAACAAACCCCAAACTTCTGTCAATAGGCACAATTGTGGCAACACTTCTCTCACCAATAGGAAGCTACTTCAATAAATCTGAACAGTCTTCGTATCTGGGGACATCATACTTGCTCTCAGTATGCTGTTTTACCCCTCTATATGGTAAAGGCAACCAAATGATCGAACTATGATGCATGTTCGTTTTAACGTTTATCAGGTAGACTATCAGACATCTTAGGTCGCAAGGGAGCAATGCTCCTTGGACTGACTTTGTTTGGTGCGGACAGCAATTTTGATAGCCATTTCATCCCTTTAATATGAAATCTAGGATCGGGTACTATCGCATGCGCATTCGCTCCCACTATGGAGGCGTTGATTGTTGCGCGCGCCGTCGCAGGAATGGGTGGTGGAGGGTGCGTGCAACGGAATGATTTTTGCAAGGCTCACTGTGCTGACATTTGTTTCAGAGTAATGACAGGTATGTTGGGTGCTGTAATATCAATCACCAAGAAAATTTACCTTGTCACAGTCAGCAGTATTGCCATCAGCGATCTAGTGCCCTTGTAAGTCAGGGTTTCATGGAGTAATGACACAGATCATTATCATTACTATTAGGAAACAGCGTGGCCTATACCAAGGAATGACTAATATGTAAGTGGCTACGGGTTTTCTCACTGGATTTGAACGAATACGCTCGATCAGTTTGTTTGGTCTGGGCGCTGGCCTTGGTGGTCCATTTGGAGGATGGGTGAACGACACCCTGGGTTGGTTAGTAGCCAATTAGAATATCCACACAGCCTACTAAATGATTTTAATCAGGCGGGCAGCATTTCTATTGCAGGTTGGTAGCCTGGTATCTTTCTATCTCATTCTGGCCTCATTCGAACTTAGGCGCCGCTATTGCTCATATCTTTTACTTTGGTCGCACTCAAGGTCAACATAAAGTTGCCCAATGAGATTGAGACCCAAAGCACATATTCCAAATTGCAACGCATTGATTTCATGGGATCATTCACGTTGGTTGGTGCGGTCGCCGGATTATTGCTCGGTTTCAGTCTTAAGACTGCTGAGGAGCTTCCGTGGTCGCACCCCCTAATATGGGGGCTTTTTTGTACCAGCGCAGTTTTCTGGGTGGCTTTCATATTAGTGGAAGCTTACTGGGCGCCGTACCCTGTGATGCCCCTGCGCTTAATTACGCAACGCACCCCATTGGCGATATCTCTGGCCAACTTTTTAGCTTCTGTGACTGCTTTTTCAACGGTGAGGGCTAAAAACTTTACACGTTGCTACTTAATTAAAGCGGCATATTGTCCAGATATACAATGTCCCTTTGTATTTCTCAGCCGTCAGGCTCAACTCGTCCACGAATGCCGGTATGCTTGAGAGTATCTCCGTTTGCACTCATTAAGTAATACACGCTCCTTAGGTTTACATTTGCTTCCCCATTCTGTGCGGGTCTCCTTATGTTTTGTGACAGGAAATACTTACATTCTTACAGGTTGCTCTATCCACGGGAAGTATGATTGCAGGCTGGTGAGGTTCTTGTGGCCATCCATCATTCTGACTAACTTACCGTCACGAATACAGGATGATGCGGCGAACAGGCAAATTGTATCACTTAACGTTGGCCTCTGTTGGCTTGACCGTCATTGCCAGTATTTGCCTCGCTCTGTGGGATGAAAACACATCGCAGTACCATCTATGGTTAGATGTTCTCCCACAGGGGTTTGGAATGGCCAGTTTAATTACTACTACGCTAATTGTTAGTGTTTTTCTTTCCCCCTGATTCATAAACCGACCCACTTCTGAATTTGCAGGCGATGATCGCAAGCGTTTACAAGGAGGATATGGCGGTTGCAACCGGTAGTAAGTGCCGCTTGACTGCCGTGAGAGGACCTCTGAACTCAAGATGTGTAAATTACAGTCACATATCTTTTCCGAACAACTGGCCAAGTTCTTGGTGTTAGTTTATCAGGGGCTGTGCTCCAGAGCGTTCTGCTCAGAAAATTGCGCCAGCGGATTACTGGGCCTGGTTCATTAGAGGTAAGCGGCATTGGTGTGCACCTATACCGTCCGCATTTCATATGAATCCCCTTTGCCCAGATCATCGAGGAGATACGGTATGATGTCAAAGACAATCAATGCAGTGCATACACTTACAGATGCTGTGTTCAGACATTCCATAAGCTCGATCCCTGAACTCACGCCTGCACACAGAAAGGCTGCAGTTGAGTCGTACGCCGATGCACTCCATGTTGTTTTCATTTGTCACATTGCGATCAATATTCTCGTTTTCATTGCATGCATACCCATCGAGGAGCACCCCCTACCGTACGTGATTGTCACGTCCGATCATGCCCTGCCGATGCTAACCTGTGTCGACATTTCCAGAGGAACACTTCAGGAGCAAGAAGAACATTATAGGAACCAACAACTTGCGCAAAATGACACTGCTTCAGCAGTACTCACCTTAGACATTCATTTGACTGACTGACCGTTTGCGTCGGGTGTAATTATCCCTCAATAACTCCAGCGACACCCAAGCATGTTGGTACCACACTATGTACTCATTAGACGCCCCCAAGCCATGTACCCCGCGCAGCTTTCATATACCTCATCATTCTGGGATGTTGTAATAGTAGTAGTAGACGGTAGTGGTGTACGCTGTATACTGTACTGGGTAATGTAGAGAAACTGCCTGAATCTTCACGTCGGGCCTCCTCGTCGGCAATGGCTTAAGCCGGTGTATCCTCCGAAGAGGGCCTCTCCTGTATCCACCTTCTTGGCATCTTCTCCACCACCGGTGCAGGCCTCTTTCCCCCTGCTTTCCCCTCCGTATCTCCGTATCTGCTCCGATCAGGTCGAACGGGACATGGCAGCACGTTGGACGCAGAAACCGTCAATACAGACGCAAAAAATGTGAGGCCGAACAGAGTTGAAACTAATGTGCGGCGTTGTTGGTATGTTAGACGAAAACTTTTGGAAATGGGCATTCTAAAACTTTTCGTGCGTTCTATTGTCAGTGGACAAGATTGGAAACCAGATGGATAGTTTACGCACCGACACTCTGCCCATCCTCTCGAGCAAGATGTGTTTGCGTTCAAGGTGGTTCGACGCTAACTTTTGAAGTCGTGCCGGATGTCGCCGACCATGCTAAAGACGTGATGTTTGCACTTGTTTTCCATACGCCTTTAACCACCTTTCGGTGAAAACTGTACTGGTCATCATGCCCAACGCCCGCGTACTCCGAGATATCAAGGCCCGCAACATCGTAAAGGCTAATGAAATCCTCCGCAAGGCCTACCTATATGTCGCGCGGAATGAGACCCTGTCTCCGCAAGTGCGACACCAAGCTCAGCTGCAGCTGAATACATTCGGGAAGTACACACGTCCGACGACGGTGAAGAACCGTTGCACAGAATCTGGACGTGGTCGGGGGATTATCAGCGAGTTTGCACTTTGTCGAGTATGTGACCTGCTTGGGTTTCCTTGAACGCGTCCTCATCTCGTGACTTTGACAGTACCAGTTCCGACTGAAGGCGCTCAAGCTGGAACTCCCCGGCGTGCGCAAAGCTTCTTGGTAGATGGAGGTTACGCGTGCGTAAGATTTTGTGGTCTGGTGAGTTTACGTGTGTTTGATTAGCAGGAAATGGAGTGCTCATGGGTGTTCAATGCAGTGTATACTTAGTCTCTCCTAACCAGACCATTATAGGTGAAGGGAAGCAGTCGTTCCTGCGGGACTTCTTTTGCACACATCCTTTTGTCTAGATGTAGCTCGCAGTATAAGTATATTACCGCACGAAGTCTGCGCACGTATCATTATGTACAGTACTAACTTTACAAGGTTCCAGCACGAAACCACATTAGTCCTAGGACGCGGGAGAATCCCCTTGAGCACCGATATCAGATAACAACAGATCGTGTTCACCGCGCTCGCGTCTCCAGCGATTACAGACATTTAAGGTTGCCTTATCAATAAGGTAGCTAGAGAAGAATCAGCATACCATGTGGGCATTGCACAGCTTGCAAGGGTACCTGTATTTCCGTAACCACCACTCAGCAAGTTCCCAGTTATGCTGGGCAAGAACATCATCTCCATGAAGCTTGACCGCCTTCTTGTAGTCAAAAAGACAGTCTGCTAATGAGAATTGCCCTGGAAAATATCAGAATGTCACCGTGCTCGAAAATTGTTATATGACTACCTCGAAGAAGGATGATACGGTCTCGGAGCTCAGGATATATGATACGGTCGATGACACTTTCTGGAAAGGAATCAGTACATGTTAAATAAAAAGCGAAAGCAGTATACCATGATTAATCGTTCTTGACCATGTGTAGTAAGCATGTGACCATCAAACTTGGGAGACTCTTGCTCACCTCTGCACCAGAGTTGGTCGTAATGAAGCCGGAAGACAATAAGCACTATTTCTCATAAAATTGTCGAGGTGATATCTGAAGGGACACTCAGATATGAGACACACAGCAGGAATGAACAAAAAACGGACTTGATTAATTTCATGGCCTCAATCTTCTTGGGATCTCGAAGTTCTGCCATATCTTGATCATCAGGCTCTTCAATGGAAGAGTTTTGAGGAACCCGCTGCTGAGAGACAGGCGCATTGGTTTTGTTCGTGGGGTAGGACATTGCCCCTAAGCGTTGCTCGACGTTCATGGACATTTGGGGCACATAAGGTTGAAAATCAGTCGAAGCAGTATAATGACTCGGTGTACTAGACGTTGTGGAGGGCATGAAGACAGGCGAATTCGCTGACTGCATAAGATCCGAAAACATATTGTCCTGAGGAGAGCGTCCTTGCGGGGGTGGTGGGGGATATAAGGAGCTAGCAGAAGGCACTGCAGAGCTCACAGGTAGCATGAGCGAGTAAGAGTCCCGACGGTCACCGTTTTGCTCTGAGTTACTCATACCTCTTGCCTTCTTCGCCGGCCCAGGCCCACTGTCGTCCTCTGATGGACGCTTTCCTGTGTTATTCGACGGGCCAAGCATTGAACTCATGGCATTTGACGTTTGCGAAGTCTTCTGAGAATGTTTGCGAGCTTGGAAACTCTCCCATGCAGTATCCGTTTCTGCCTTATTGATGAAGCTGTCGAAGTCCGTCGCATCCCAACCAAGCTTCACCAGCAAACCACCGGCACCATCGCCGATAAACCCGGACACACTCTTTAGGAGGCCGCGAAGGACCTGATTTTCGGCCATAAGATCTGTAAAATATAGACTACGACAAGCAACACTGATGCAAACGAATATAATTACATACCCCTGAGAATTGCTCTGCAGTCAGTCAGAGCTTCATCCTGGGACGCAGAAAGCAATTCTACGCGTGCTTCGAGGTCACGAATCTGATTGTTGGAAAGTGGGAACTTAGTACGATGATGCCGGAAATGATTACGGACCGGCGCACCCTTTGCTGCTTCCTCAGGCGAAACTCACGCTGAGCTATACGATTCTGGTCCCGACGCGCTGCCTGTGAGCTTTTCGGTGGTCAATCATACTTAGCAAAATCAGTCTGAAGTTTACAAACTTTGGATTTTTTTTCCTGCCTGGTTTATTCGGCTCCCCTACCCCGAGTTCATCACCATGATCGAGATGGGATTCATTATCAGAGTCCTGTAAAATGATTATTTTTGTGAGATCAAGAGACAGTAAGTGAAAAAGAAGCATACTAGATCAAGTTCTCCAGATACACTGCGGGGCGCATCAGGCATTTTGTGGAAATGATAGGTAGTTGGTCAAAAGTGAGTACTAATGGTTTGACGGGTACAATGATATTTGCAATGCCCGCGTAGTCAGCATAGTCAGCGTCGGCACCTAGTGACTGAGTGCGATGCCGACTCCGACGACCGGTTAGTCTAAATAGCCGAGCCGGATGACAAATCGTCCGTGTCAGTCTTTGTCCGGCGCCCGGCCAATCATGTGAATCATGTATCACGCTGGTTTAAAAGTATGACTTCATGTTTCAGGCGTTCCGAGGCGCCAACAACCTACATTCGGAGCCGCACATCTTGTGCGCTGATCTCTCTCGTTCGGTCATCCGCTCTTTCTGTCTTTGGCTTTCATAGTATGCGCTAGTGTTACACTATGGTCTCCTTGCTGCGTTTGGTATCAAGCAACGCCAGGTGTGAAACATGTGAGTAGTTCTATGACAACTTGAAATGCATCCAACTGAGTCGTCGACTCGTGTATGGCTCGGCGAAAATATATCCCGATTTTGATAAAGCTGATAGTCCTAGTTTTCTCAGCCTTGTAATAGGCCCTGAGGCAGTCCCTACCAACACCCGTCAGAAACGTTCTATGGACAGATGCGATACATACACGGGGACATCTATGAATGTATTTCGAATATGTCCTTCAAATCGAGCAGCATCTGTCGAGCTCTTATTTGGCTCAGGTGCAAGCTCTTCCCCCTTAAAACACGCTATTCCCACCTAGTCGGCATCAGAACCTTATGGATTGACATAACAATTGGCTAACATTTACACAGCTCCGACGAAATGGGGGTTTAATTTCAGCAAGTTCCGCATTTGCTGGCCCGTAACGTTCTTTCTTATCGTCATCATACAGGGTGTTGCTCACTGAATCGCCAATGTTCTCATGATGACCCTTAACGTTGACATCATAGCGTCGCCATATTTCATCCGCGAGAAAACATCCTATCATGTCTTATCGCCTCTCGGGCCGTTTGGCCTTCAGAGCCGAAATACACAGGACCGTCCCTATACTAACAGCTAAATGTACTTGGTCAAGTTCAGATTAATGTGAGTACAAACCCACCATCTGCCTATTTACCCTGACTGGTGCGATTGTTCGTCGCAGGGTGTACGAAATCCCTTCGGCTGCTGGTCCTGCTTGTATCCATGAAATTCGAATTGATTGACGTGACACGTGTTTTGCAGGGTGTCGATCTCGGTGATCATCCTTCAGATTCGTTCTCACTTGGTACGTGGTTCGACCAACTCGGGGGCTCTTTTATTCGCGTCCGCGCGCCACACGTCAAAAATCTGGTTCCAACTAGTTGAGGGAGTCTTTTGGCGTTTTTCTTCAGTCGGTGATGTGATAATGCGTGACCCTGCCGCTCATCGTGGTGCTCGATATCGCGTATCGATTCATCCTGAGTAAATGTTGAATCCTGAGTAATGTTGATAGGCACCTGAAATACAAAATGTTTAGAGCTGCCACCGCAAGTGTCGAGGTTGAGCAAAAAATTGCGATTGGCATATTAATATGTACTTACATTACACGCCTTCAGGAACATTACCTCACGTTTAGCAATCGCTTATCGTCTCCATGGCTCATTGTCGCTCGCCTACGCATAGTCGATGGCTTGCTCTTATTTGGGATGCGACATAGTACTGATAATAGATCAGTGACCTCAGCTCCCAACCGTGTATTCGGTCGGATCAACAGTTTCTCCGCGCAAACGCAAAGCGAGATTCATTACTGCAGTCATTTAATCCCTTCTTGGCCTTCAAAACTTATCATCATGTAAACCGCTCTCGCGACTTGGATTAGCATTTCTTTCTTTCTTTCAAAGTGCAAACTTACCCTGCAAAATATCCACAGCTAGTATGGCTGTCGAAACCGACATGGTCTTCCGCTTTGTTAATTCTACCGACACCAACGGCGATATGCGGACGTTTCGAGTGTATCAAGTGATAGGAACAGCAGCACATGAGGAGTTGGAACTATACAAGGTACGCCCAACTCATTCCTCTACCAAGATTCATGAGTTTGACTGCCCTTGCAGTTCTCACATTCAATGACTGGTTCTTCTGGTGGAACCACAACTTATCAGCGGAAAAATATGAACAGTTTGATCTTTGAGACTGTTGGACAGATCAGCTGGAGCTCAAACATTATTGCCTCCGCCGTGTATTTTGGTTTAGAAGAGGTGAGATTTGTGATGCTGATGACCCCGACGCCAGTCTGATTTGGTTACTAGGTTTCTGTCAAAGATCTCCGCAAGGTCAAAAATGCGACCAGCCAGTGGAGTATTTTGCCCGAGTTCATATCCCCATTACTGATTCATTTCATGGATCTTAGTTCACGCAGATTTAAATCCGGTGTCGGTGCCGCATATAAGTGGAAGATATCAGAAAATAGGACTGACTTATACGTACGTATCACCGAGGTTGGAACGTGCGTCTCCTAACGTTCCCCTACAAAAACAGTGTATCGATTCACAAGACAAATACATTGCATCGTGGTCCAACCACGAGAGGATACTAAGAGTGACCCCACGCGCCAGCGCGATGTTAGATCGGCTGGTAGTAACTTGTTTCCTGAATGTGTGGTTCAAGCGACTTGGGCGGTGGTAACGAGGTCGTCAAACGTCAAGTGTCTATCCTTATACTGTATAGTAATCAAACTTAATCGCAACGTCTGTAATCTGTTTTTACTGTTCTAGTACACTGAAATAGCTCCATCGCTACTCACCTCTGATAATTGTTTTGCAACCGGGAAACTTGGATGTCACCGGGCTTCAAACTGAACCACTATTGGACGAAAAGGTCAACAGTTGCTTGGTTTCTTGTTTCAAGAGCAACAGACACGCACTCCGCTTTGTTCGTTTCTTGTACATGATACGGTGACCACACTCGCGACAACGTATGGGTTCCCTAGACTTTATTTCATTTTTGGCGCCACAATCTTTTTCAAACTTTTGATTAGATTGTTTGTAAAGTTATGCTTGCAGGCAGTCATGATGAGTACCTGCGCAAATATATTCCATATCCTGCCGCGGTGCAGGTATGAAGTTACCACCACCTCCAGCACTCGTAGTTTGTTGTCCTGGTTGGTTCATGACAGACGAGAACGAAAAAAGCTTGGTAGCGGAAACGCGTGACTATCGCGTGATGTGATCATTACACACGTGAGTCACGTTACGAGCGCGCAGTTACTCGGCGATTGATAGGGCGTTCGCCGACGGTTGCGAATGCGATAAAGAGAATCTAGTTTGAAGTTTTTCAGGTTTGGTTGACCATGTGCATGACTGATGGAAACAGTTGGTTGCAGCGTGGAGACTGTCACCCTGTAATTAAGTCGGTTCGAAGTTCCGCGCAGCCTGGTAATTGTTATACTTGTGCACTGCTCGGCCTATTAAGAATTGTTCGAAGCTTGTGAACAAGTTCTTGTTAAAAGAACAATGGAAATCGGTATAGTAGAATGTATGCTATGATTGCGGTGTGTCCAGAATAGCGCCCCTTATTGATACTCAATCACCTTGCCGACGGGGCTGGAACCCTATTGATAGTGCAAACCTTCAAGAAAATAAAGTCACAAGTGGAACTCCAGAGTTTCGTAGGTGGCGACCGTCCTTCCTGACAACCGTGGGCGGTATCCAAGGGGTCAAAACATCCTTATAACCATGCTCATCTTACTTATACCGCCCACCGAAGACAGTTCTCCCGACATTGCATAGTACCACGTCTGAGATCGTCTTATGACCGCTCTCCCTTCTTTCATTCAACTCATGGCTTCTCTAGGCATAGATGATGCTAAGCCAGAAACCCCAAGTATAGTCAAGACTCGAGATCGTTCTTCTTCATGTTCTTCATGCTCTTCATTGGGCAGTTCTGATGGTTGGAGCCCCATCCGTTGTGCCCGTGACATTGACTCAGATAGGCGTTCACGTCGAGTCAGAGCAGTCAGATATTCGCCGTACATTTCAGCTAGTGTGAGTTGCTTTGCTTCACCGGTCAGTACGTTGTCTCATTGTCACCAAGTCTACCGCCAGACAAAGCAGTGCTGTGTCGTTGACACCCAGTCAGAGTGACCAAGAAGATTCTAGTAGGGTAAGAGCATCCACTTTTTTTTCTCAACCCGCTTTTTCCTTACCAGAAAGCATAGTCTTCATCACCAAATCCTCCATCTCCTCGGCACACACGACGTCCTGCACCGCTTCATCTATCCAATAGAGAAAGGCCGTCCATCACCCCAATTTCTTCATACGTTCGCCGCAAGACACCGCAAAACTCGCCTGTCGTCCTTACCTTCGCTCAACGGGAGTACGTCGAGAGACCCGAAGTTATCACTCCACCATCATTGATGCCGATGTCATTGCCCACCATTCCCCCAGTCCCTCGCTAGTTTCTGTTTGGACCAAACAACGGACTTCGTTTCCACTTCTATTCCGCGGCCTGATGATGTTACAGCTTGTTCACGATGTAGTTGCCGTGTATCCCAAGGAAGGACTTATGGACCTTTTAATTCTCTCTCTTATACACGCATACATATCTCTCCTTTGCATTTCGTCTCACTTGCCTCGTTTCCTTCTCATACTTGTCATAACCTCGCTCTTTGCTTGTGAAACTTTCGCACTCACAATTGTACTATATATTGATCTTCGTAGGTTTAGATCAATCATATGATTGACGTTGTACGATACGAAGGGAACAATCTTCCCTATAGTAGACATCTAGTCGTGATCATCTTCTTCAAGTCCAGGGCAATTCTGTTCCAAATCAATAGCATCCTCATACTGCGTCCCGCACCAAAAACAGTATGAGTATTTCTCCCGCAGATAATCGAGAAGGAGCTTTAAGCGGTCCCGCGGCTGCGTCAGAATTAGAGTCAGGGGTACGCATTAAAAAATAAGGATTTTATTAAAAGTATACTCACGCCCAGTCGTAAAAAGTAAATCGCTTCCTCGATGACTTCTTGCGGGAATTGTTCCACTGGTGTGGGTGTTTTGCTGTCGCCGGCATCTTCATCTTCATCCAATGAAGTAACCGGTAACAGGGCATCAGCTGCCATTTGGGCGCGTAGACGTGCCGCATGGGAGGCGTCCCCTGAGGCGGAGCGTAACGGTGATACATGCAGTGTATGGGTTGATAACGTGTCCATAAGACCCTCTGGGATAGACTCGGGATCGTTAGGATCCAAACAGAGGACGTTGAGCTATCGCACAGATCAGTAAATCTAGTATCCCCGCATACATATCTGAATGAAAACGTACCGTGATGCCTGCCTTCTCGTCAAGTGTAAGGCACGTCTGTCGTGCAGGGGAAAGGCGTCCTTCTGCTCGCCGTTCTTCGTATTCGCGGCGGGCACGGTCTCGGAAACTTTCGTGACCGGCAGCTTCTGCCATCTTTGCCATCTTTGCGAGGCGATCTGCGGCACTGGGTGAGCGGGCACGCTTCCCTAGACCAATACCTTTCTTCCCTGCAATGATAAGCTATCAAGTCAGTTATTTTCCTTCCATATGCAGGTTTTCGGTGCGGACATGCCTTGCCATTCATTGAGGGGTAATGGTTCAACCTTGTGTCGAGGTTTTCCTTTCAAATCCTCTCCAAGATCCGCAGATTCTGACTGAGCCCTAGATGTACCCTGCTCATACTGGTCCTCGGACAGACTAGGACCAGGTAAGGGAACTGTGTTCTTTGGAGGGCTGTCCTCGGTCTTTCCCAATGATTGCCCGACCTTGAACCCCATTTTCATCATGATGCCCAGTGCCTTGCTGCCACCTGTGGCTATCTCTTCTTCCTGTGCGCGCTCGAACAGGCTCTTGCTCAGCCCCTCTTCCCTGGACTCTTGCTCCATCTGCCGCCGACTCTTCATTCGGTTCTGCTCATTCTTGACTTGAGACTGCTTTAGAGCCTCTCGGCGTTTCTGAGCATACGTTTTCGGCACAGGCTCGGCTGCAGCCTGGACAAGAAACTTGTCCGAGAGGTAATCATCCTCGTCGGCCATGGATCGACTTCATAAATTAGCGTAAACTTGACCGTTGACAAACATGCCACAATCACTTACGCACACACGTTTATTTTGAGCATATGGGGATCATTCAATGACCACAGCCATGTAGAAAAAATCGTAGTCTTTAGTAGACATCGCAAAAATTGACTGCAGCTGCTAGCGAGTCTACAAAGTCCGATGAAAGAAGGACACCAAATCACCAGAATGAAAACACGACTCGACTAGTAAACATACGCGAAAAACCATAGCGCGAGCGAGATGAACAACACTAAGTGAGGATGAACTTGCACCGGAAATTGAACATGCGTTAAGTTAAGGTAAAGTCAACGGGATATGGGACCGGAGTCATGTATGTGTATGGTGCGATCAGGAGGTGTACTCAGCTTCCTCTGCTGATTCTTGACGGGCAGAGTTGACAGCAATCTTGACAGCGATAGGACGGCCGCCAACTTCCTTGCCTTGGACAGCCTCAATCGCCTTCGCCTGTTCCTCCTCTGTGCCAACATCGACAAAGCCGTAACCTTTACTCCTCCTGGGCGTTCCCCACCGGCGACGAACGACGCGGGCAGAAACGACATTGACGCCAGCTTCGGTAAAGAGCGCAGAGAGGGCATCGTCGTCTACGCTGAAGCCAAGGTTGGCGACAAACAGGGTGGTCTTGGAGGGCTCGCCAACGGGATCTTCACCGGCAGCGCGGGATGGGCGATAAGTCCTGGGCCTCCGAGTCCTGACGCGAGGCTTCCTGGGGGGAGGTGTGGCAGCGTCAGGGGCACCCTCTGCGGCAGGGTCCTCGTAGCCAGCCTCCTCGTGTACAATTTCGTATTCCGGAGGAGTAGCCCCACGGCGGGACTTGCGCTGCAAGCGAAATGAATTTTGATGAATTATCGCGTGTAAATTACATACGTTGCTCTTTTTCTTTTTTCTTTTGGGCTTAGCTGCCTCGTCAGTGCCCGAAGCAGCAGTGGGGGGAGCGGCATCCTCCGCCTTGACTTCGCCATTTGCCTCAGCATCGGTGACTTCACCAGGAACGGCCTTGGCACCGCGCCTGTTGGGTCTCCTCTTGGCCCTTTTTTCCTTCTTTTCTTTGTCCTTTTGATCGGCTGGCTTGGCAATCTCGACGATGACCTTGCGGCCGTCGAGCTCCTTCAGATTGAGGAGGTCAACGGCTCTTTGAGCAGCCTCTGCGCTGGACATTGCGACAAAGCCATAACCTGCGGATCTGGGACCTCGCAGGATGACCTGAGCAGTGATACTGTAAAGCGAAGAGAGGTTGGACATTGGGAACTAAAAGCTGTGTCAAAACTTACATGTCGCTCTGTACGGGGGCAAAGAAAGTCTTGAGCCCTTCATCCGTGGTAGAGTACGCAAGATTGCCAGCGAAGACCTAAATTATCATAGGAAAGTGAGGATTTTTGAAGAAGAGATAGAAAAAGGATATAGATACTTTGAATGGGGGAGCTTCTTCGATGACATACTCTTGCGCAGCCGGAGGCACGCCATTCTCTGTAACCTGGGCGGCTTGGGCGTCGGACATTTTTGAGGGATTAGACGATTGGGATGAAGGATGAACGCAGTGATGAACTATGTGATGAACCGGTTTCAAAAGTTGACAGTTGAAGAAAAAGAAACCGTTTGAGCGATTTTAGACGCTGCCCTTTTTAAATCATTACAAACACGTTCAATATGATTTATGACGCTAACTGCCTCATGTTTTAGCCTTGAGGTACTATTCGGTCCAAGATTTTACATAATATATGCTACTAGTGCTTTGCGTATTTACGATCTTGTTTTCTAATCTCCCTATGATCGACCTCATCGTCGAACACGACGAGCTACTCGTATCCGTATTACTACGACGGTGATCACAATAGTTAATGAATGTCATGGCGATTGGAAGTTTGCCGTGCGATTGCTTACATAATTCAATCGATAAAATGTGTGGTCTTTTCCGGGTTTCTTTGCCTTCTCTTGTTCATTCATTCACCGTCGAGCTTACGGCTCAGCCTCACTCATTTAAGACCACACTCTCTCAATTTCCGTGACCGTACTGTTATATATAAACTATCCGTCTTAAAGACGATTCCCTCAGTCTGCAACTCGGACAGCAACCACCAAAAAAAATGGCCGCTCTCAAATTATTCAATCTCCTTGCCTTAGCTTCAGTCGTTCTTCTTGCACTCGTGTCTGGTCCTACACCTGCCAATGCCTTGACTACAGATCGTTCTCATGTCGCTCGTTATGCTCGTGATCACCAAGCCATAGCAGCAGCAAAGAGGAAGCGTGACACTGCAGGCTCTGCTTCTGGTCAATGCAAGCCCAAGCCAACAACTGCCTCTGCTTCAAGTGCTGGTGCTAGCACTCCCACTTTGTCTTTGTCTTCGTCATATTCAGTCGGTGCTTACACGCCTGCACCCTCGAGCACGGGTACTACCTACATCGCTGCAACTCCTACCCCACCCCCACTCCTACTCCTACCCCCACTCCCGCCTCCACTCCCACTTCAGGGGGTAAGAAGTGGGGTTTGGGCTGGGCTAACGGCGATGCCAGCTACCTATCCACTTTCGCCGCCCGTCCCAATGTTGGCTTGTACGTACTTTAAATCCCCTTTGGTCATTTTCTCTAATCATAAAACAGCCTCTACACTTGGAGCCCTTACTTGCCCACTGACATCTATGGCCTTGAAGGGATTCCCATGTTGTGGGGTTATGATCAGATTTCCGACTTCCAAAGCTTGGTTGTTCCCGGTTACGCCAAATATGTCCTTGGCATGAACGAGTGGGTCCCATGGGCCTATTTTTGGCACTGATTTTGACAGTTCTGATTTTCAGGCCCAACGAACCCAGTCAGTCCAACATGAGTCCCGCGGATGGTGCATCGCTCTGGCAGCAATATATCAACCCTTTGCAAAACTCGGGTTACTACCTCGTCTCCCCTGCTTGCACCAATGACCAGGCTGGTCTTGACTGGATGGCTGGCTTCTTCCAAGCCTGCTCTGGTTGCCACGTTTGTCTAAATTCGTCATAATTTTATCCGTTTCCTGATTTTTTTTTGTGATTAGGTTGATGCTATCGCGTTCCACTTCTACGGGACTAATGCTCAAGATTTCATCAGCTATGCCACCCAGCTGCACACCACGTACAACTTGCCCATCTGGGTTACCGAGTTTGCTGATCAGGTAACTAGTCCCCAATTACATTAAGTCTCGTTAGTTAACATGTCCCTGAAGAGTTTCAGTGACGGTGCACAGGCCAGCCAGGATGAAGTGTATGCTTTTGCAGGCACTATCGCTAACTTTGTCGACAGCACTTCCTGGTTCGAAGTTGCCTTCCCCTTCGGTGAGACTGATATTCATTTCCGTGCTACATTTGCTGATTTCTCACGCCAGGTGTTATGAGCGACCTTCAAGGAGTCAATACCGCTAACTCTCTCCTCTCCAGCGATGACACGCCCACTTCTCTTGCTTACGACTACTTTGGCTAAGGAATTTTAGTTCTGGTCATGAATTATACATAGCCCGCGGGATTCAGGCTTTGTGGCCCTGTCGGCTTCATCATATTGATACCATGCCACTGTTGGATTGGATTCACTTATCATTTATCTCACTGTTACCCTTTATCTGGTCACGTAGTGTACTGGTTTCTCATGTCGCCTGGTCGATTAGAAAAGTTGTGCTTTTGTTGAACAATGCAGACTTTATTCTTGAACCCTCACACATCCCGGGGGAGAATGTTCTGTAAAAGGAAACAGCGATCAATTTTAGTTTCACTATCATGAGTGACACACGTGTTTTCAACGACGGGATCCCGTATACGGAAAAATAAGGGTCGGTAAAACTTTCCCAGGGGTCAACTTCCCGGAGTCACCTTCTTTCTTTGGTAAAACAAGTGACCGAATCTTCCTATTATGGAGAAATGGTCGGGGAAGCGGAGTTTCAAACACGGTCGACCGCCGTTTGCCATGACGAAGCTGCTCGTATACGGCGTGCCGTACGAGGATCAGCAGGTCGGACTTGCAAGTCCGATCTCGCGTATATAGTCCTCTTATTGCCCGAGCAATGCGATCCCAGAAGAGTATAGTACGACATGGTCAAACATTTACCACCTGCAGTTAAGCATCTTTTGACTCTCCGTAACCCGGAAGCTTGGCCAAGCCCCTCTCTTGGAAAACTTCATAACGTGTTCAACCGTACCCTGAACGAGGCAAAACAACGAAACGCTGAAAACGGATGGCTCGTCCTCTCGGTACGTATGCCTCTTGCGAAATTGCTCTTCTAGCCCCATTCAAGCGGAGATAACAGACATGCACACTCCTTACCACTAACAGACCGTCTTCTGTTGGCCACTTGTATCGGTTCGCTACCAGGAGTGATCCAAACTCGCTCGAATCGCGAAAGAGCCTTACGGAGGTCGTGTACAAGGCTGCCCTCATGCGGGAAGCCGCACTAAAGAGCGTCATCTTCGTTGGTGTACCTCGAGTGAGTGCACTTAAATGAAGTTCAGAAGCTTGATGGCCTCGGATACCTGCGCCGCCGAGGTCAGGTGACTTAACGTAATTTCAGACGATTCTCTCCTTGACGGGGCTAAAGGACGCACTCGAAGAAGACGTCTACGCCGCGTTACGGAAAAACTCTATCAGGTACGTGGTGTCCGAACACGAGGCAGTGTTCAGCCTCATATCTTTTTTTTTCTGCAAATTTTCTTCAGGGAAGCAACTCCGCAGACCATCGAGGCGACTGTCGCAAGGGGTCAAACACTGTGGAATTCGATTTACCAGCCTCATGCAGTGAAGCTGTATAATAAATTGGGGGACCTTCATCCTGATTTCATCAGTACGTTCTTTGTTCCCATTACCCCATGGTCTTATCAATCCCGGTGTAATGGCGCCCTCGAATTTTATGTTTCTGCACATACTGCACATACGAGCCTGATCCACTTTCACAGAGTTTATCATTCAGGCCTACGGTACGGTCCTGTCTCCCTTGCCACGAGGGGACTTGGAGCAAGGAAACCTCACCCGCGCTCTTGGATCGGTGGTCGGCATTGCTACTCTCCGAGCCGAGGGCAGAGTCGGACCTCAGCTAATCAGCCACGTTTTCGGTCTTCTCAAGGCCCGCAACGAGGAGAACTTGAATGACGAAGACAAATATCTATCAAGCGATGAAGGCACCGAATGGGTCGTACGTACAATAGATGAGATTGTCGACGCCGTTACATCAGAAGAAGCGTCCTTGGCAAAGGGGAAATTGTAGATAATACGAATCATACGATACAGCGTCATTTAGACTCAGATTGTATGAAATCAAATGACGGTCTGATTATGGCGGCTTAGCGCAATGATTGTAGGCGATTGATAGCACAATGAGGTATACTTGCATCGTGCACTCACACGTGAGTGCCGGAAACGCGTGTTATCGATCATCGGAAGATGTCCATGTCGCTGTTGATGCTGCACCCCCGGCTCGTTCGGAAGGAAATTTTCTCTCGTATGAAATGTATAGCATTACATGTATGGAAGAGTTCAACAATGGTACGTACAAAGGGAATATGGGCCAATTTACAGTGTGAATAAGATTGCTAACATGCGTTAAAAATGACATCAAAGACCAAATGCCTGACAAAATCGGTATAGCATGGCAGTCACCGTGACCGTGTCCATGATTGGAGGATGCATCTGGAATCGGGAAAAAATAAAATTGACTCTTCGCGTAGCGAGTGGGGTAACAAGTACTCACGATGGTAGCTGCCCCAGCGTTTCGCAGAAAGTGGAGTTCACCATAGACATCCCCAATTTGATACCGTGTTGGTCGTGTGGGGCGGAAGACTGCAACGATATTTCCAGCGGAATCTTCCAGCTGCGGAAGTAATAGTCAGCTTTAAGTTTGCTTCCGGAGGACGAGATGTAAATACTCACTACGACATCAGCAGAACCGGGGGTTTGCCGCCAGCGGTATGTTAGACCATCGGGTGCATTGAATATGCGTGCGCCCTATGGATAGTATAAGCGATATCGCAATCAGACCATTTGATGTAACTGACCGGGAAGCGTGGATCCGGGCGAACCAAGTCGGCCATCGGTACTGTATTCTGAGGGAACGCGGTCAGAACAATGGGATCCAAGAACGCCACGAGTTTTACTGTACCTTACCGATCACTGCACGACCGAGGCCACCATTCGATGCCCATTCCAATTTTGCGACGCGGTCTTCCTTGTTAGCCCGTACCGCTCGCCAGAGGGTAGTAGTACTCTGCCCACTAGGGGCCACTACAGTCTAGGGATGTCGATCAGGGTCCAATTTGGCCTATAAATGTTGCGGAGCTGCATACCGCAAAACGATAGACAACACCCCAGGCGTTAAAGAGTTGGCTCTCTCGCGGATCCTGGCTGGTCCACGAAAGTACTTCGTTTGATGGTGCTGCCATAGCTTAAAGAAAGGAAGAGCGCTGTCGAAGTTTGCGGGAGTGGGTATTGGTTTTTGTGGGGAGTCCGACGATGAAAACCTTGTCTTTTTATACTGTGGAATAGTTTGATAACATCCGCATACCCCTCTTGTTTTTCACCTGATCGCGAATATTCATTGACAACGTGGACTTGTGACAGATAAAGATGAGGACACAACAAACGTGTAGACGAGGAAGCGTGGTGTCGTTATGTGGTCTGGAGACTTGTCTGTGGAGCAATGGTCCGATGCAGCAACTCAGGTCGAGGCCGACATGATCGAGGAACACGCGTTCAACACACAAGCGCTGATTCCTCTGGGACAAGTAGACTGGCGTCGAGGTCATTCGGCATGACACATACGACCCTTCTATCTCACAAGAGCACAATGTTCGTTTATACACTGAGTTACCGAGGGATCAGCAAACAGTCTGGCATGAGAAGGTCGCCGAGAATACTCATAAAACGCACTAATCAAAGAGAGAAATAAGAGGACGAGGAGATCTTCACCAGCTTACATGCGGTAAGGAAGCCTCTCCAAATGGCAGGTCAGATACATGACATTGGCGGTAGAACTAGACCTGAGAACGTGTTCTATGAATGCGGGATAGATGCGGTTAAACCTGACCGAGGCGTGTCAACAGCATGGCGGGAAATCCCATAAGCAGGACAAAGGTACTAGTGATAAGCCCATGACCTCTGCTAAACGCTGCGACAAAAATACCGCCTATGCTTGAGGATGAAGGGGGTGGAGGAAGTTCAAAATAAAGTTTCATGAATTCTGAATTAGGCAACCTGGCCTGGAGTTAAGGGAGCGCTCGCTAGAAGACAACCTCGGTTTACGAAGACCGGAGAGTCCTTGTTCAAATGAAGAGAGAGAAGCGTAATTTAAGGTGAATGAACTCAACCTTACTCAAGTTGCTCCTCGTTGCATCAGGCGCTTCCCTTTCCATCTCTTCATTACACGATGTAGATTAGTGTGCATCTAGTTCTTTGACTTTGGAGTGCGTCCGATCATGGCCTATCATACATATATCGACTGGGGATGCGGTGGCGACCCCGTGTCCTTAGTTCTCGATGAGAGATCGCATGTCTTGATTCAGATTGATAAGGTGCGGCACGCACGAGTCGAATCTCGATCGTAAGCCCATCGGGAGAATAATGCAACACCATTTGCGTACCTTTTCTGCGAATATCTGTGACAGGAGGTCACGGCACAACCTGTAAACCCAAACTTTTCGCTGTGCCAACAACAGTACTTGCGATCGACTCGAGCTTCAAGTGCTTGAGGTGCGCATCCTTGGCTTTAATTTTTGCGACTTCATACACGTGTTTGAGACTAATTGTTCCGGTGACTTCATGGCCAGGTCGACCTGTTCCCTTTTCTATCCCCGCAGTTTTTTTCAAGAGGTAGGTCGTTGGTGGTGTTTTGGTGATAAACGAGAAAGTGCGGTCAGGCTCGACGGTGATTAAAGTAGGAGTTGGGACCCCAGGTTCAATATGGGCAGTTCGCGCATTGAACTCCTTGCAGAAATCCATAGATTTTACACCACGCGCACCAAGCGCTGGACCGACGGGTGGTGTAGGTGCAGCCTTGCCCGCAGGAATCAGAATGCGCTAGAATAGTTTTATTACTCAAGCGAAAAACGTTGCAGAGAAGTACTTGCCACCAGTTGATCTTTCGCCTTCAGAGCCTTGGACATTGACGCGTTGGAAGGAGAGAAGAATTGGATATTGTCCGAATTTGGTTGAGCCAAACAGTCGCAATTACAACTGCACGTTGTCACGCGTTATCTACAGCGACTGCGAGGTGTGGTCATCGTTTTCTGAACCCACAAGTCGACGCACGGTCATTCGGTAACTCATGGATCCCCATGACCCTAGGTCTTCTGGAAGCTCAAAGAATATTTTAGATGCAGTGTCCTTCTTACGACGTACTACATGTCTTCTGACCTAGGAGGACATCATGTGTATCTGCCAACTTCCAGTGCATCTAAGATTAATACCTTACCAAGGGGGCAATCTACCACCATTTTGGAGACGTACAACATCTAATGTTGGAATCCTCACATCAACCCTCGGCAAATGAATCTACTCTCAACCTGCCGTTACAGCCTCCTTGCGGCAGGCAATGGTGAGGTCAACGTTCTTTAATGACTTAATTCTTCTATACCAGGCTCCCTCATTCTCGAGCCGATCAATGCTTTTTTGTGCCGAAAGAGCTCGCAATATACTACTGGATCATCGGTTGTCCACATGCGGTCTCCGCTGGTTCGATATCTGGCATCATCCTCTTCATACTCTTTCAGTAAGCGAGTACAGTCATTATCGCTCGGATCAAGCGGAAACGATGCATCACTAACCCCATATATGTTATGGGTCAGAAGGTAAACGCATGCGCAAACTCACGCACGGATGGACCATTGGCGAGGTGGGCTGAGCACGGCTACGTTCCCGTCTCTTTGCTCTGACGGTGGTGGCGTGTCAGAAGTTAGCGCCAAACGATCGTATGCACCAGATCCTTCCGTTATTACATTTCGAGTTAGGTTTGTTCCATTTGACCTATCGTTTCTCGAGGTTCATCACATGCGAAGCGTTGATCACCTCCGTCCTATTCGCAGATTCAAGATCTGTACTGTATACGGTTGGCAAAAACATTGGTAATGGAATAAACATGCGTAGTTTGCCAGGCTGATTTCTGTAAGGTATCAACATGATTGCGCCTCAGGGTGACGAAGAGAACGGAGCGACATTGGTTAACTACGCAAGAAGTCGTTCAAAAACGTCACAACACTGTCACCAAAAGTGACAACGCGGGAATCTGCAACCACTGTATGCACCACCTCCTGAGTAAGTCGGCTTTGTCTCTTCGTCACAATGTTCTTCATATGTCGGAGTAAGAAAAAATTGCCATTCCATAACAAAATGAGTGTACCTTGACATTACGGAAGTCCCAAAGGACAACAGTGCCGTCGTGATGACCACGCGCAAAAAAGGTATGGTGCATGCCGCCTTTCGTGTATGATGGCTCAAATTTCGCGTTAGCATTGCGATATCCAAATGTGCAACATGGAGCTTTGTCGAAGCCACCCATCCTGCGGTCGAACATCGCTATCTGATGATCGAGATGTCGGACCTGCAAAGCCTATCAAAGTCCAATTCTACAAATTAAGGGAGCATCTCACCTCCAGCAGCGTCAAGTGTGGTATTTGGGGGTGAACATGTATCTGGTTGACATAGTTGGAGAACTGGGCTGGGCTAGGCGTGTGGGATCGGGTAAGGTCCGTAACATATAGTTTTTTCGTGTCAGAGGACACGAGGGAGTTGTCGTCGTGGCGATAAGCCATCGCAGAGACACCAGAATCTAGAAATGCACCAATCTTGGTGACAGTCGGCTCTTCTAGAGATTGCGTATCTGCGCTCCACTTAAAAATTCGTCGGTCATGGCCACCTGTAAAAAATTCAACGGAACCAGCTGTCGCATTCATTGCGGCGAGGCACCTTACACCCTCCCCGGAAGATCCTGACAGCCGAGGAGGGCTGACATGCGGCAAAGCTTTCGAATCAATTCTTCGGGGTGCTTTCGTCTAACGAAATATGAATGTCTTGTAACACATAAATGCAACACACGCACTGTAACAGGTAGAAATGTAACCTGACTTGGCCCGCTATTGAAGCCAAGAACGACAATATCACCTACGACACACGCATCTTCCACATGTTGTTGAACTCCCGGGTTAGGTAGAGAGTTCAGAGTGAGACGGAATCTGATAGTCGAAGTGAAGATGTGAATGGGTGGTGACGACATCGGAACTCACTGATCCTGACGATTGATGAACTGGGCGTCCGCCCGCATGCTTATCGCAACCAATGGTAGGTTGTCAGAAGCCGGGATCAACAACCTCCTAGAGCGCCCATACGGAGTCTTCGGCAGCGGCACTCGTTTAAGCACCGGCAGTCTAACGACTTCCTGATCTGCACTTGATTCCGACGACAGTGAACTCGCCCGTTGCGATCGTCGCGATCGCAGTGAAACAATGCTTCCATGTCTGTCCTTCATCGATGTCGTAATGTCAGAAGTGTGATTATTATTATTTCGTTTACCAGGTTGGGATGATACAGCTGCAGTACTTCGTTGAATGGTGGGCCTCTGTCCTCGCAGTACACCGACTGTTCGCGTGAAAGGGGTTCTGACTTCAGTTCTCGACGACGAGGCCTCTGCAACCTTGCCAACGTCCGCAGGCTCATCGAATCTGTCATCATCAGAGCTAGGAGCCACGGAAGAACTTCGCATACTCGACCACAGATCCCCGCACAATTCGGCCATTGCTTGTTCTCGGCGCGAAGGAACCGCTCTTGACCTCAATGAGCTAGCTATGTCGTCGGATGAGGATATTCGCTCATCGTCAGAAATACTGTTGTGTGAAATTGCTTCGTTCTTGAGTTGAGTGTGAAGTTCATGTGGACTTTCTTCCGGGTGCTCGTTTTTTGCCACCTCATCGCCTCCAGCAAGTTTCCAGGAGATGATTTCGATCTCGGGAGATTCTGCGGTATGGCTATTATATGTAAGTCATCATGGAATCCATCGAGCTGTGCAAGTGCATCCTACCTCGGGTCCGTATCACGCCGCACCGCATCGGCAGGCCCAGATGCTGAAGTTTGCAATTGAGGCAAGAGTCCATCGGGTAATGTTTGAGAAGCAGACAGCTCCGAACTTAGACTCGGTCCCGCTTCATGGCTGACCTCGATATGAGGGTCCAAGACCCTATCAGCTCTGTCACTCGGTAGTTAACTGTGTCTGAAGAATATATACCAATGTATCACGATTCCGTCGTCCCTTTCGTACGAACCCAAGGTCAGCGCTCCGACGCGCAGTATAATCAGTGGAGACTCACAGAACGAGCGGCAAGCCAACGACCCTTCGGCCTTGGGTGAAGAGGAGATGCTCCCTTTCGCGGATCATTGTTTCAAAGTCTTTACGACTGAAAGCGGAAACTCTAGTGCCTGGAGCATATTTTATTGCCTCCACTCCGTAGGTCGCTGTGAGTGGGAGGGGATGAGCGTAGGGCATACAACCCTCTGAATTATCGCTCTCAGATTTGTGACGTTTCACGGGTCCATGTATTATTGGAGAGCTTGATCTCTTGAAAGTAGAACCTGAAGATAAGGCCATGCGGGAGAAAGCTGAAATGTTCAGAGAATAATTGATTCCGCTTCAGCCAAATTAAAAATAAGTAAACAAGTATACATAACGGCGCTTGCGCCCCAGCTCCCCGACACCACGACAATGGTACGTAGTCCACATGCATCTACGTTGTTGCCATCCCCAATTGGCATACCCTAATATTTTGGTGAGCGCATCGACTTGGCCTCGTTCTTCAAGTTCGGCCAGCCGACATACTCACCGCGACAAAAAGTGTCGTAGAGCACGTGCACGTGTCAGTCGGTGAAACGGGATTAAATTGTTGATTGAAAGTATCGAGCCGTGGAAAAATATTTGCACAGCTTTACACAGTGATAATAGAGCCCTATGGGGATATGTCATCTATCCACTCATCCCTAGTTGAAAATAATCACCATTTCCAAACCAGCTGGTCCCTGTGCATGAGGCCAGATGGAAGATCGACAACCAAATGAAGTCCGTTTAGATCGCAAGGGAAAGTCCACCGTACCCGCTATCACAGTTACTCGTCGTGGAGGGCATCGTGGAGGACATCGTGGATCCTTCAGAGGCTTTGATTCTAGTCGAGGTCGTCCGCCATATCGCACATTCAATCAAAGAAACTTGATCCCTCACTCTACCCTGTCTCCTGCGTGGGATCATTCGAATAAATTTTCTTCAACCTCTTCTCCATCCAACACACCGGGTCGTTCGCTCGATCACTTTAAACAGGAGCCTTTGGGCCATTTAGAACAGTCGGACTTGCGTCCGCCCAAGCGAATCAAAGTTAATTCTCAGCAATTTTCCTCAAGGGTGTCCCAAGGCTCAGAGAGGCACTTTCAGACACGAGGATTGCCCTATACGAGCATTCCTTTACCTTCACAATGCCCAAAAGTCATCCTTGGTGATCATGAAGCGCAGGCTGTTCTCTCCTCTTACAAAGCAATGCACAACGATCGTTCTGTGCCCAGAAAAATGAGTCAAGGTGAATAACAAAATATCCAAAATGACAGTTATTAATACACGGGCTTTTGGTTCCTTTGTGTAACAGCCGTGCAACGTGATTTGCCTAGCGGTAGGGCGCATACTGTTCGAAATGAGCCCCAGTGTGATAAAAGTGCGAACAACACTCAGGAGGTTGCAAAGGTGACTTACCTGTACTTCGATTGTGATTAGCTCTCTTACTGAATCGTAGGCAAAGAGCTGTGCTTCTGTATATGGCGAGGAGACCTCCAAAGTCAGTCCTATCGTGGGTGCAAGCAGCTCAACTCGAAGACTGCCACAGCTAGCGAAATCTTCTACGCCCGCGTCATTGGAAGTTCTAGGCTCCTACTCAACACATGCAGCAATACCTCGAATAAAGGGTTCCGCCATACCAGGCAAGCAGAGAGCTTTTCCATCTCGAGTTGTATCTCCTCCAGAAGAAATCATCGACCTTACTGTTGATCCTCCGGATACACATGTGATTGTTCCCCCTCCCACACTGACACGTTTCTTCCGCTCTGGAGTTCTAAAGATAAATTCAGTATCTTCTAATGCACCCTCCCCAATGGATGTCACATCTGCGGCGGAACCGATTGTTATACCCGACAGTGATTCCGATGATATTGTTCCACTAAGGGATCTTATCAGCACAGGTGGCAGCATGGTTGCGAAGTCTCTAAAAGAACCAGCTCAAGTATTCTCCGAGACGTTAGTCAACGGCCCGAACGAGAGTTCTTCATCAGATCCTGCTTTGGTGCTCAGCACTAGGCCTGGCCCTTCTCGTCTTCTTCTCGACGCCCACGATAAGCCGCGCCGCATACTCAGCGCACATTGGAATTCGTCTCTTATAACCGTATCTATGCGCGGTTTCGTCGAGAGCCTGGGTATGCCTGACCTGGTGCTCCAGCATAACTTACGAAGGCCAACTGCCCCAACTCAAGAGTCCGTTGATGACGCGTGTATACTTCACGCGGGTGATACGTCAGTCGTCGTTCTGGCCCATGCACGTGAAGAGAAACAAATTTCGTACTTGACATTTCAAACCTCCAGGGTAAGCATCTGCGGGTGTTCATTATCACCGTTTAAATCTATTTAAATTCGTAAGGGAACAAATTTTCGCGTTGTCAATCGTCCTTGGAATACGACCAAGAAGGGGGGGGCGAGTGTTGTGTCGACAATGTTGCAACCACTTATGTTTACCAGTGGAGGTCATGATCATGCCGTTCATATTTGGAAAATTTCCCCTGATTTTATGGGCGTCTCCTCGACACTTTTGGCAATTAAGCACACATCTGTGATCCAGTCCCTTCTTCCCATTCGTGACACTAGTCACAAACTCATATCCGCTGGTGCGGACTGCAGTGTCCATTTATGGGACCTATCTCCGGAACGTGTTGTACATACATTCAAGACATCCAATTCTCCGTATCACGCACATAAGACGGAGTCACCTTTCTGCACCTTACTTGAGGTGCGCATGGCAATCCATTGTCATATGATTTTATTTCTAACGTGACCACAGGTTGGCCATCGAGATCTGCAATTCGAGCTTCGTGATCATCGTATGGTTCCGGAGCATCCTGCTGAACGCTTTGGCTTTTTCACGACCGAGTTGCATGGTCGTTTCATCAAAGGAGATACTTGGTCTCATTTTTTCGCCTCGGGAAGCCGCAATGGTAGTGTGCGTCTCTGGGACTTGCGCAATGTTCGGGAGCAACTTGCATCTGTATGTTGGTTTCACCTTATCGTACAGGTTTCGTTCATTCAACTTCGATTCACCGAAGGTCTCGTGTTTCAGCAATGACCAGGTGGTGCAGGTGTTGAAGACGGAGTCTGACCTGTTGGCTTTTTCAAAACGCGGTGATGTGATGACATTGAATCACAAATAAAATGATGAAGTGCGGCACACTCTCGGGCTAGCCTTCGTAGTTCCAGCGATTATTACATTAATTATTGTCTATCGTCATATTTTTGTATACAGAGCATGGGTATTGGAACGATAGGCTTGTAGTACCACGTGAACATATCATTCACCAGCAATCTCACAAGCACCAAGCCCTCGTTTCGTTCCGACATACTCCGAACAATGTCAAATCGTTCCCAGTCACAGCGGGAAGTCGATGCAGCATATACCGTACAAGTGAGGGCCGCGACGAAGGTGTGAATGGCAACATGTTCCGCATGCTATTCGTTGAATCATAGGCTGAAGCAAAGATATTGAACAGGGAGCAGCCCGAGCAGGAGCTTTCGGCGTTGGAGTCGTCACGTTTGCCCATTATGCGTGGCCACTCTTCCGGTGCGAGTGACGACGGATGGCTGCACAGTAACTTACACCTCGTATGAAAGACGACAGACACTACCGTTCAAAGCATTCCTGGTCTCCGGATGTGAGTGTGCCAAGAATCTTCGCTTCAGGCAACCACTAGTGTACCACTGACTCCTCCTTGCAGTCACCATGGCCGGTCTGGTGATTGGGGCAGATAACGCCCTTTTAAGTCACGAGGCAGAAAGGCGGCAGTCTGAACATGCTATTCGCCGTGAAGCCAGGATAGACCTTGCTCGCCGAGGACTCGTCGGCACGGAAACTGAGATTGCCAAGTGGCGAGCAGAAAGGACTCGACAAATGGAAGAACGAACAAACAACTTGAATGGAAATCTTCCTGACACCTCTGTTCAGACTGGTTGAGAGTTCGATGATCATCAATACGAGATGTAGAGGAAGCGCGGATTGAAGGCACTACATAGATTTACGACGTGCGGCACAGACTTTCTGAAGAATCGAACTTGAAGCTTGAGATTTAGTAAAGTGGGAAAACACTGGATGTTATTCTGCTAATGAATACGAGGGTAGATGCCATCTACAGCAGAGTCAGACTATATATTTGCGAGTGACTCGTATGATAGGCAAACCGAGAATGTGCGGAGGGAGGCGAACAACTCGAACAAAACAAAGGCATGAAGGGTGAGCTTAAGATGTGATGTTCTAAGAAACTTGACGTAAAGCAAGAAAAGATGAGTCCGACGATCTGCATGCGGCGGGGCGCAGAAGAATGAGGTTCCCTATTTCCTTTCAATATATCGCTAGACTTCGGGCCAAGTATTGTTTTATAGATGAAGTCCGGATACAGCAGTTTTTTACAGGTATTGCGTGCTAGCGAGCGACAGTGCCTTGGATCAACCGTGGATGTCTAGAAAATGGAAGGATTTACAATCCAACCTATGTCTACATTGCTATTGCGATGGAGCGTTATTACTATGCATATTCAATTCATTACCTGTCACCCTGGTTGCCCGTAGCTTCCTTGCTGACCCCAATGAGAATGATCAATCATCTGTGGAGGTCGAGGGGGCGGACCTGGGAAATAAGAATGATTGGCGGGTGGAGCATTTAGTAATAAAGGGGGAGGATGAACCTGTCCGTGACGTGGCAGATCGGGTGGGGGCGGGGGCGGCTGAGGGAGAGGCTGATATGCAGGTTGCACTGGATGATATCCCATGGGAGGCTGCGGGAGGTTGGGCCGTGCTGGGGACACATTTGAGTGCGGCTGAGCCGGTGAAGTCGGAAAAGGAGCATAGAATGTTTGCGACTCCCCCTGAGGCGATGGATGCCCAGAATGAGGTTGTGCGGTGGAATGATACTGGGTTGGAAGGGGTGGTGGTGGTGGGATGTTTTGGTAGGTCGAACTATTTGGAAAATTAGAGGGGAGTGGGCTACGCGCATTCAGCGATTGAGGGAAGCTCGATGAAGGAGGTACGGCCACGGAAAGATGGCGAGTTCGTGGTACATTGTTAGCCATCTGAGGTTGAGGAAGTGGTCTAGAACCTCGTGATACTGGGATATGCTGAGAAGTAGATGCGTACTCGTGAGGTGGTGATGGCGATGTGGGTGCATATGTCTGATATGTCTGAGGTGATGGTATGTACTCTTGTTGTGATGGTGATGGGAAGGCTACAGATTGTGCATGGGGATCTGAATATTGGTACTGATCATGAGTGTGTAGCTGCGGCGTGCTGAATGAGTGTGAGATCCGATGAGATGCATTGGGGGGAGGTGCCGGTGTGATGACAGGCACTGGGAGAGGGGGGTGGGAAGGATGGCCAATCTGGTGAGATGACGAGTGATTGGCGGGACCTGGAGGGTAAGATGGAGGGATCGGTAATGGAGGTCTTTCCGGCAGTGAGAAACCAGATGGCTCTGACGAGTGCGATGCCATCGTTCCAAAAGAAGACGAGGCTGGTGATGGTATCGGCATAAATCCCGAAGAAGAAGTTGGCAAGCTATATCGGGGTCCAGTGTGTCCTTGTCGAGACGGGGTGGGGGGAGGATGGTTGGCAGTCGAAACGCTGTCATAAGGAGGGTAGTATGGAGCAGGACCAGAAGGTATAATGGATGGTGAGGTAGAAGCTGCTCTCCCCCCATCGTGTGAGACCGTCAATGTTCCGTTATCAAGTATATGCTGATCATACGAGTGTGAATGCAAAGGTAATGAACCAAAGCCCGCAGATGTTGAAGGACGTATCGTTTGTGTGGGCTAAGTCACCAGTCATGACGAGCCCTACACCACAGAGAAGGGAAACACACCGGACAGCTCTCCCGTCTTCTGGGATCCATGACACCTAGCTCCCCAAAATCGTTGACAAGCTGATCCGCAGGTGATGGCGATAGGCGGCTCCTTTGCTCGTATGCGGGTGCATAGAGCTCTGCTCTCGAGTGTGATGAACGCATAGTAGACGGCAGATGGCTATCAAGAAGGCTGCCAGAGACAGAAAGTCTGGAAGGAGTTGAATGTGCACTGGACCCGTTCAATGAGGAGGTACTGCCACTGGCTGGCACGAAATTTCCTGGACCGCCGTAATTGCTATCACCAGCAGCCGGTTTCGGCGTAATTCTTTTGACTGGAGGAGGTTCCTGCATACCATCCCATAAGATGATCAAGACAAGTGGGCCAGGAAATTGACAACGTACATTTGACCAGAAAGTCAGTTCAATGTACACCTCTCCCGCATATTTGTCCTTGTTCATGAGTGTGAACCACTCTGCCAAAAGATTGATTAAATCAGATTGAAGACAGGTGTAAATCCCAGCTTACCATCCGTTTCTCCCTTTGTGAGAACCTCGGTCAAGTCGACCACTGTCTCTCCGATCAAGTCTGGTTCCCGGGGATCATCTGCATAACACTGAAGCTTCATGGAATTCCCGCCCTTGATCTTCTTGGGTCGACCCTTCTTCGGTGGAGGGCGCGGTGGCGTGTCCGTTGATTGCGAATTTATTGCCAGCTCATCGTCAGTAGCCTCGTGTACAGTAAAGCGGAATTCTTCGTCCCATTCCGGATGTTGACCACCCCGCTTGATCGCCTTTGTACGACGTTTCTCTTCGTTCAAGAACGCGCAGCAGTATGGTGCTTGCTTTCCTATATGCCTCTTATTGGGCAGATTTTTCTGCTCGCCATGTCAAAGAGATATATAATAGAAGGTTGAACTCGATGCGCACCGCTTTCAAGACAACAACAATTAGTGTTCCGATCTCGCGCGACGCTAACGACATATAATCAATATGAAGAAAAGAAAACAGAAATGTTCAAGGTTGAGGGAAGAATGAATCGTAGAAATGTCTACCAGTTGAGCATGAAGCGGTCCAGTTGATCGCAGTACTGATTCAAGAATATATACAGCAATGGTCGAACATGGTTGGCTGTGGCTCAGCATCCCATTTAGCGCCAATACCATCACCCACACTCAGGTTAGTTCGCTTTGCCGCAGCATAGTGCGCAAGTTCATTTCCAGACAGTGCTAGTGGACGTGGTTTTGCATCATAATAGACAAGCTTATCAATATCTAGGTAACTTGACACGATACAGCATCATGCATCACTGTCCAGGCGTGTACGGCTTATTGTCCTTGAAGATCAGGTGGGGCTTTCTCTGCGCGAGGTCCAGAAGCATCTCAGAGAAATAACTATTAGCCCATGCGAACCAAGGGCGTGTATAATCTGATATGTTGTAAATATTGATCGACTCGTGGATCAAACCAAGGCCGCTAGTGTTCTATGTGCGTAGTCAGCATGGCAGAACCAATATCTTTCGGCACCCACATTAACAATGGTATACAACGAGGACAGGATTTCCTTGTCATCATTGGTTCCAAAGATGTTGCTAACCTGAGACATGGGCCTATATAGAAACGATCAGGCCACTAAATCTCAAGCCACAATCTGCCAATCGTTACCAAGGGTTCCAGACATCTATGTGAGGCCCACTGCCTTCTGTCAGAAATAGACATTCATTTTTCCCTGACTACACTCACCCAATACCACTGAAGCTTCTGCCCTTGGCATAATAAGGGTTTCCGCGGGACATGAGCATCTTCTTGGTCTTCACGTAATCAGGGTGATCCATGTCGAGGAAGCCAAGGTAGGGAAGTGACAAGAGAGACTATACAAGGTTATAGCTTGCTTCAAGACAATGTATTTGAAGCCTACCGGAACGTTCGCATCGTCCATCACATAGCGCGAACCCAATCCTTGAAGAGTCTTTCATAAGTGATGCAAAGATAGTTGTCAAAAACATACCATTAGTCTCGTATGCAAAGATGCCATCAACAACCTGCGATACACATATCAGCAAAATTCACACCCTCTGCCAGGCTCGACGTACTGTGTGTTCCCAAACAGCTTGTTCTATCGTTTTGCTCCAGTGCTTTGCCTGACTGCTAACATTGGGGGCCACACCAGCGTGGTCCAAAATGGTAGCCAGATTGGTTAGTTGAACGCTTAGCATGGCATTGGCTGGCGTAAGGAAAGCTAGAAGCGAGCCACATGATCAGAGGAACCAGGCCGCCTCCATGTAAGCTCACCGAATGTGCTCAAGTCATCAGAGGGCCTGTGGTGTGTCCCGACCATACCCGTATATCCTTTAGGTTCACCATTTCCGCCATTGTTTACTGCACCAGCAAGGGAGCCTGCAAGACCTGTCCAGTTGTAGTAAGAGATGAAGTTCCAATCAGCACCAAAGGAAGCTTGAGACTGCTCATTAATGACACGGAAGATCTGATCAATTGCGGCAAGCCCTGCACCAAGAATGAAACCCCAGCACAACAAGACTGAATAAAAGACAAACATTCTGCATTCATCATGGATGCATCCTTTGTTGCTTCATAGTAAGAGGAGGAAAGCTTGATGAAGCCACACAACGAGTCGATTTCATACTGGAGATACCACACAGGTCAGTGCTCAAAAGACTACGATTGTCAAGATGCAAACCTTGCACTCAAACACTGTTTGATTGTCCACAGGGCTGTGCAAAGAGCATCACAGGACACGAACCACCACGATGAGCAAAAAACTGACGGATTAACGAGGACACCAAGAGCCCAATCATTGACAGAGGGTCCCAAACCACTTTCAGGGGGAGGTTGAAAGGCACCACAGTAAGGATACTGTGAAACATAGCGGGCTTCGTTATTAATTACAGCCTTAACCAGGTTGGCAAGGTCGACGTCAACAGAGAGAAGGGTGTGGTAATGGGAAAACTGGAAGAAGATACTGAATACATTCGAATTGCAAATTTTGCAGAGCGAGTTACCTGGTTGCCAGTATCACGCAGCCATTGCGCACTTCAAGCGGCAATGAAACGTCAATACGAAGAATCCAAGAAAGGGAACAACGTACGTGATATCCTGAACACAACCGTCATTATGTTATTCACATTGGAGGCAAGCAACTCACCCCAGTAATGATAAATGCCAAGTTCTCCCTCTTCGGCAGTTAGAATGCGTAGAAAACAGGCACCATCACTCATACCTCATTGTAGTATTTCACAGTGGTATCTGCCAGAGTTTTATGAGTGTCCGTTGTTGCAGCAACTAGGTACGTACCGAGGGTATTTGGGAAAGTATTCTCAAAGAGACGCGCGATGTCAGGGTCTTTCAGACGCGACTTCATGTCTAGAATAACTTTCTGCAGATAATTCCCCAGTCACACGTTGTCCTACCAACATAAAATGCGTCATACCTCCACTGAAGTACTGTTGAATGTCCTGCACGCAGGGTCGGGCCGCATGTAAGGCAATCCCAGGGGACCAGAGGAGGGATTCCCTTGAGGGCTCTGCGCTAATGAGCAAGAAATCCAGTCTCGGTCATCTTGGAGCATTCACCTGTGCATACGTAGTGTAGTCTGGGCAGTCCGCCTGGGCAGTAGCAGCCATTAGGGAGATGGTAATACCAGCAACTCCAAGACCTAATTTCATTTTGGCTGCGCTCCACGGATAACCAAGGCCGTATGAAAGTGTTCGAGAAGCACCATCCCAGTTGTTGTAAAGACTACTTATGAAGCTGCCAAACAACATAGATTAATAATAAGGCTACGCGCTTCAAAAAATATCAGCCAGCGCGCACCGGTACCGTGACCATGCGAACTTGCGAAGCACTCAGGCTGATCTGGAAGTTCGCATGCACTGTCACGTATTTAATATTGATATTATACTATGGTCAACAGGGATGTTCCCGGTCCCATGTGCAGTATGCGGTGAAGTATCTTACGAGACTGCATGATTACTTCCATCCAGGAGCGAACAAATGCCTAACAATAAATTTGATGAGATGATAAACTTAGAATGAGATGTAGAGCTATGTACATGAGTGTGATAGTACACATGCCAATGATGATTAGAACAACGTCAAAGAGAGTGGTGACTGTACTGTATAACAGGAACGAAGAACATACATAAAGTAGCAAGAAGGAAAGTTGCTGTGACGCCAGATTGTATCTGACCCTGGCAGTTCTCACTGATCAATAATAAAATCGACATCACCTCCCACGTATTCTAATGGTAGAGGGAAACATTCAGTTGGGAGTCCACCGATGTACGGTCATACACATGCCTTAGGTTTCCGCTAGAGAAAGCTTGCGAATTGCTATGGGTCCTGAAGCCCGGCCAAGGGTAGCAGGAACATCATCAGCAGATTCGAAGGATTCTTCGACCACCGTCTCCTTAGCCGAGTCGTATCCGTCACCTCCAGCAGGCGTCTCAGCTGAAGACACGTCAACTTGATCTGGTCCGTGCGTCGAACTCTTTTCTTCCTGTGAGGTTTCCAAACCACTGGTGACTTCTTCATCGTCCACACTCAGAGGTCCGCCAGTCTTGGCGCTATTGTACGTCCACAAGCTCTTGCTGCCCATGCTTATGGGGCCACCCGTTCCTAGAATCCTAGCGCTCCATCCACTAATCTCGCTTTCCCAACTTCCTCTCCGTGAGCTCCGTGGACGAAGAGCACGCATGCTAGCATCTACGTCGCGTTCCACATCAGCATCGTGGCGATCATCATCTCCAAGTACAAACTGGCTCATGATGTCGCCTTCTGCATCTCCGGTAAAGCTGCCCTCTAAATGAGAGATCGAGTCTCCACTTCCGATCAGTCCCGACAGTGCAGTTGGACCCGTAAATCCCATTGTTAAACGTTGCCCGGGCATGGCATAAGCTGAAGAAGCAAGGGTCAAAACAGAAGCATTATCCATGGGTGGAGAAGAGGGACGAGGATTGTTCCTTGGATGATATGCGGTATACAGAGGGGCCTGTAGCCCAGGCATGTGAGATGACGGGCCTAATGATACTGGCGTGGATGAGCTGAAATTCAGGGAAGAAGGCGGGCGAGATGATGATTGAAGAGAAGGCGGGAGAGCAGAGAAGGTAACGGATGCACCACTGCCTATCAACCCGCTGTTTGTTCCGGTAGATGATGTCCGTCCATGGGGCGGAAAACGAGGATTAACTTGGGATACCGGTGTGATGGGAACTTGTGCTATGTGTCCTACTCCAGCAGGACCAAGATCAACGCTTAGTACTGTTGTTGGCTTGGTGCTCGCGGCGATACTTCTGAAGGTGCGAGGATTGGATAGATATGAAGAAGAGGAGTGGGATAGTGAAGGAGAGGGGGGTGAACTTGGGCGGAGGGGGCGGAGAGAAGCATCTTCATCTGCTTCGAGAGCGCTAGCAGGAGACCAAAATGAATCGCGAGCTAGTGACGAGCGATGAGTCGACGCGTCAAGATCTTCATCATCTGAATGTATGAAACCGGTATCCAAATCACCCTCTCCATTTAGAGAGATAGTCTTCCGTTGAGATGCGGTATAACCATTTCGACTGCTATTCCCAGTTACTCCCTGTCTTTGCGATGAACTTGGTGTGAGCTGTGGTAGCGGAGAGGATACCGAACGGCTATTCGACCTGGAATGGGACGCGTTTGTACCATTCTTGCCGTTTGGGGCGTTCTGTGAGTTGCCCGGTACAAACGCGTTATCTACAATCCTGCTCGGCTTCACAGTACCTGATAGCTTGCGCTGAAACCAGTTGATGATAGGTTTGCTAGAGCGATGTGTGTGCTTCTTAGTGTAAACCTGCTGTGGCTTTGTCGCAGACTCAGTGGCATTGGGTGGCTTGGGCTCAGCTTTAGGCTGAGTTCCCAATTGAATCGGATCACGGTGAGGAGGCTTGGAAGTTGTCAGTTTGGATGGGACTTTGGGGGGCTGAGGTTCCCGAGACTTGGTAGGGGCCATTCTCGTTGTCCGTAGCTACAAGCACTGAGATTTAAGGAGCGAAAATGCAGTAGTGCGTACCTTATGTAAAAGAAGCACCGTATCAGGTTGTTACTTTTAGGCGAAAAACATGTGGACACGTCTGATAAGCAACATCCTTTGTTTTACGCGAAACGAAATTCACCTGATCCAAGTACAAGTACATAATTGTAGATCCCACTAATAAGATTTGTTTCTCGCCTTTACCATTCCATCTTCTTGCCCGTTTTTATACCTGCAACAGAAATCTTCTGACCCTGGTATCCGAATCCATCCAACCACGACCAGAGAGTACTACGTTTCTCCTCAAATGAGGTAATTGCCTCCTCCCTCTGCAGGGTCAGGCCGATATCGTCCAATCCGTTGACAAGGCAGTGTTGCCTAAATGGATCGATGCTGAACGTGATAGCTGGCTTTCCACTACGTCTAACTTCCTGCTTCTCGAGGTCCACCTCAATCTCCATGCCTGCCTCAGCATCCGCAGCGAGGTCCTTGCAGTCCTCCTCAGACAGGGGCAAGGGCAGCATGCCATTTTGCATCGTGTTGTTACGGAAGATATCTGCAAAACTTGGTGCGATTACGCAACGGATTCCAAAGTCATTCCTATCGAAAGAGTTTTGTGAGTATGTCAACATGCAGAAATGCAAGAATACTCACAGAGCCCAAGCTGCGTGCTCCCGGGAGCTACCACAACCAAAGTTTTTGCCAGTGCAGATGAGAATCTTGGCTTGGTCATAAGGAGACTTGTTGAGAACGAAATCCGTCTTTTCCCCGGTTTTCGGATCGAAGCGCTGAGCGAAGAACAAAGCGTTGGCAAGACCGGTCCGTTTCAGAGTTTTCAAAAACTGTTTCGGGATGATCATGTCGGTGTCGACATTGTCAGTTATGCAAGGGTGCAGCAATGCCTTTCACGATAACGAACTTCGGGACTCCGGAACCAGAAGAAGCAGTCGGCAAAGAGGTAGTGGTTGCGGTCTGGGTATGCGATGGGCGTTCTGGCTCAGTCGCAGGTCCGGTAAACTCGGTCAGGAAGTCCAAGGCACTCGCGAGAGTTAATTTAGGACCAGCAGCAACCTTTTCTTCTGCATCTGCACCGAAAAACTTGCGAACGTCTGTCAGTTTACCCGTTATAGCTGCTGCCGCAGCCATAGCGGGGCTGACGAGGTGCGTGCGACCACCGGCACCTTGACGGCCTTCGAAGTTGCGATTGCTAGTACTGGCGCAGCGCTCACCAGGCGCCAGCTGATCTGGATTCATGCCTAGGCACATTGAGCAACCGGCCTCACGCCAGTCAAACCCTGCACGTTTGAAGATGGTGTCTAACCCTTCCGCCTCAGCGTGCTGTTTAATCAGACCAGATCCGGGAACAACCATGGCTTCTACATTTGGGGCGACCTTAGCATCGGGACCGGCAGCGAGGATGATCCGAGCGGCGGATCGAAGATCTTCTATGCGACTGTTTGTACAGGACCCGATGAACACTTTCTGAAGAGAAATGTCTTCCATGGGCGTGTTTGCCTGCAGGCCCATGTAAGCCAAGGCCCGCTCTGCCGATGCACGTTTCGACGGGTCAGACATGGTGGACGGGTCAGGGACCTTGCCAGTAATCGCGACAACATCCTGGGGGGAGGTGCCCCAGGTGACGGTAGGAGGGATATCTGCGGCGTTAATGTTGATTTCAATGTCAAACTTAGCGCCGTCGTCACTCTTGAGAGTTTTCCAGTAAGCCTCTGCATGGTCCCATTCCTCGCCCTTGGGAGCGAGGGGGCGATTCCGTAAATATGTAAAAGTGATCTCGTCGGGTGCAACCATGCCTGCACGAGCACCGGCTTCGATGCTCATATTGCAAACACTCATGCGAGCCTCCATGCTCATGTTGCGGAATACCGAGCCGGCGTATTCGATAACACTTCCGGTACCACCAGCAGTTCCGATGACACCGATGATGTGTAAAATGACATCTTTTGAGCCAACGCCTTCGGCGAGCTCACCATCGACGCTGATGCGCATATTTTTGCCTTTCCTCTGCAAGAGAGTTTGGGTAGCAAGAACATGCTCCACCTCGGAGGTTCCAATACCGAATGCCAGGGAACCAAAGGCACCATGTGCTATTGCAATCAGATCAACGTCAACTCGCACCGAAAAGTAGCATGTTGAACATACTTGAGGTGTGTGAGTCACCGCACACGCAAGTAATGCCAGGCAACTGGTAAGGTTCAACCAAGTTTATGCTGTTACATACATCTGATAGATATGAAGACTTACCGTAAAGCCTTGCTCGGGACCAATGACATGCACGATACCTGGAAAGTACCGTGTCATTTAGCGTTCACGCACACAGCTGCATTAGTTCAAACCTTGGCGCTTGTCAGATAGCCCAAAATAAGTCAACCCAAAATCCTTCACGTTCGCTTCCAATTGCATAACCTGCGCACGCGAGTCGGGTTCGGCGACAAAGGTATCCACAGACCTGTAGCTTTTCCGGGAAATGGTTCTGTCGCAATGTGAGCCTATGCAAAGCAAAGGTGTATCATTCGACGTACGGAATGTTATGATCCACAGTGGCAAGAGTACAGTCTGGACGACGAACAGGCCTACCAGCATTCTTCCTAAGGGAGTCTTGTTAGCCTATTGTAACGAAGGCGGGTCTGATGATTGTGCTCACAGGCCTTCAAATGCCTGAGGGCTTGTGACCTCATGGACAAGATGACTGTGATACAGTGAGTTCACATTAATGAGATGGAAAGTCTGTTTGCGTACCGGTCGATGTAAATGAGGGCAAGGCCGTCTTCATTCACATCTCTATCTGTTAATCAGTATATGTCTAATACACAGACAGGGGAAGCCCCACACGACATGATCGTCCCAAATTTTATCATAAAGTGTTCGAGGACCAGTGATTGTACCAGGCATGATGTTGAAATAAACGGTGGTGATGGGGATAAATGATCTGGTAGATATCTGTCACCGTCCAGCCTTTAAAGCAGGTTTTGTTAAAACAAAGTTGCTCGGCCGATCAAATTGGATTCGGCCGGTGCCCGATTTGGGATTGAACGTTTGCAAGTCCTGAGTCTTACCTTAGGCCGAAGGAACCTAGTACTAGTTGCATTACCGGCGTATCTTCTGTCCGCAGCGCTCGCGATGCCTTATCGCCATTCGGGTCCCCAATTATGATGGAGCTGCATGAGCTTGAGTAGTTCGCCGAATATCTCCAGATGCTCCTCACGCTCTCACGGGTACGTTACATCCATGTCATTCAAATTTATCAAGGTGGGGTATCGATATCACGTTGCACAATAAATCTGGATTTCGAAAAGGATCAGATGATTCAGATGTGCTTCACATTAATCGCCTATAGCCCCTTGTCTACAGATCATATCAACCACTTGTAAATATAACAATGCATCATCCACGCCATTGCATATGGCTTTGGTTTATCGAAGTACCACACAACACGCATCACATTATCGTGAATTGTCGGCAGTCTGCGAATTTCGACCGCCATACATCTCCCGTCGATTCGCTAGGAGAGTTTTGGCATTCCGATCCAGAGTTGCTTGCAGTCTCGCAGCCTGTGAGAGAGAGGAAGGGATAAGAGAATATCGTGAGATAAGACCTGTAAATACGCACTGCTGCATCTTCTGGTCGCAAAGCCCCTTTCGCCATGTTATGTTTTCCGAATTTAAGGCGCTTCATACGAGTGGTTTGTGACTTGCCAGAGGCATCCTGTTCCAGAAGGGCTTGACATTCCTCCTCTGTTGCCACATACCCTTGCAATAGTGAGAAAAACTTGTGTCGGAGGATGGTCTTGATTCTTTCCAGTGCCTGTGCGCTATACCACCCATCTCGTTCCTACCAATACATATGATCAATGAAAACCCATTCTCACATCATCAACGACTCACGTCACAGACTTCCCGGAGGTCTTCATCATCTTCCACCATCTCCTTCAACATAGGGTCGTGAATATCGCATAATTGAAACGCGGCTGTCTCTTTAGTGACAGTCTTTCCGTCAAATATGTGTGATTTACTAGTGGTCGTTCACATCAAGCCAGATACAGTGACAATCATGAAAGCTTACCGCCGATCGGTCTCGAACGACTCCTCTTGCTCGATGGACCTACTGATGTATGTGGTACTTGACCTGCCCTCTTGCCGACGCGCTACCACGGAAGGCCGTGCCATGGGGTGGTTGGCATTCCGAAAATATATCCGTTGATATCTTCAGACCTTGACAGTGAGTGTTCACCAATAGTAATACGTACAAAACTCACATTCGGGCATCCAATTCTTTCCGAGGGTCATATTTGAATCGAACCATGGCATCTCGCCATGGTCCATCTGAGAACATATATCCAGCCAAAGGCATGATGACTTTCGAGCTGTAGTCGCTGGTTAGACTTTTGTGATCGCATGATGTAGTGCGTACTTGTGGATTTCTCTCAACTCTGCGGGCGAAAATTGGTTGTAAAGGGCAGCACGAGTCCACACAGGACGTTCATTCATGAACTTCTCAAATGAGCAAGCAATCGATCAAGAAGGATAAAGAGCAGCTCACTTCCAGTATTCGATTCAAAAGTTCACTATTAGCTTGAGTGCGCACAATTTCAACTGTTGGAGGAGGGCCCTCAGGAACCTATTGCAGAGAATCAGAAATTGCTGCAGAGGCATGAGAGGACAAGTCAAACAAACATTGGGATCGCTGAAAGTGATCGTCACTGGCCCATGACCTTTCCATCGGCCCTTATTGATGAGCCTTTTGCGTTCTTCACCAGTTTCTTCATCGATGAGGGACGTCACAATCGAAGCAGGGTTTGCCTTGAAGCTGCAGGCTGGTCAGCAATTTAGAGTAGAGCGAGCAGAATCACGTGCTTGTAGTTTTGCGGTACGTTTTGACGGCTGAACAGCGGAGGAGGGAATAAGCGCAAGTTACTGCGAGGTCCAGAAGTTTGCTCGCTTTGCTCTGCCAATGCTGGGTCTAGCTCGGGTGGGTGGATGGACGCTGGAATCACATAGTCCTCTTTTTCCTCCGGAATCGAATATTGTCGGATTGCATCGACTTCGGAATGTGAGGTCTGCGGATCAACCGACTGAAACACTGTACTTACCATCCATTTGATCCATTGCAAGGCGCAGCTGGGCCAAAGGATCATTCATGTCAGGCTGAAACTGATAATCCGCCATACCTCATAGTTGCAGACGGATTAGTGAGACACTTGTAAACGTGAGTTGGACTCACTGCGAAACCGTGCAGTCTTCGGGATAACACCAACTGCCTCTGCAGTGAACTCCCCAACACATTCTCCGTTTCCGTTCCTTCGTTTCCGTCTCACGACTTTCAATAGAATATTGTTGGTGCTGACTATGTCTCCCGGTATTGGGTGTGCAAATGGATTCCCTGGTCGTAGATTGAGCTCAAGAAGCGCCTCATTCTTGGCCGCGGTGCGTTTGAACGCGGTTTCTAGGCGTGAATGCCCTCCGAGATTACTCACCGCCAACGGAACAGATTCGAGTTTGACATAACCCGGATATTCGATAGAATAGAATGGTGTAGATGGCAGGGGTCTTTCTGGGGCTTCGGAACGTATCGTGCTGGAAGGTCCTGCCTCATCTGACATGACCGTGACGGCCAAAGGATTGACAATTGCAGCACAAGGCACAGGCCAGCAAGTCGCTTATATCAGAGACTAGGAAGTACTATTAGGCACCTATTTTACGCTATAGTAGCCCATTTTAATTCCCTCCTGCCTTCTTGGACAGGCCCATAAGCTCCTGTATAGTATCCTGGCAAAAGGAATTCGGCGAGAGCGTAACCCTTCGAGAAGAATTTTGCTCACCTGCGAAGTGAGGTCCACACCCGCTTTTTGCAACTCAGAGACAACTTTCTGCGCTGCTTCCCTAAACTCCGAGTTCGCAGCCAACTTCATCATCTGGAATGTTGAGGGTGGGGTGTTTGCGTCAATACCTGGAAGCAAAATGCATAAATATGTGTGAAGGACTACACAATTGGCGGCTGACCTTGAGCCTTCATAAGTTCCGCAAAATCTCGGAGCGCCATCAAAGCATCTGGCTTATCCGCAAGTTTCCCAAATATTGAAGTGTTCTTGAATTGCGAAAGGAAGGTGTCTTCATTCTCTGAGGCTTGTAGTCGCGATGTGTAGGAGAATGTTCGCCGACAGCGGAGGAGTGCCAGTGAAGTCGGACGAACCGGTCGTCTTGCTGAAAGTAATGCTTGACGTATGTGGTTCATGACAGAAGGGTTGGTGGTTAAAACAACCGTGCGCGTGAGTACTGAGTACTGAGTGTTGGCCTGTACCAAAGTGACAGCCACAAACGCGTTTTGACGAACGCGGCCACCATCATGGATAACGACTACTTTTCCATCGATGCCATCCTAGCTGAAAATCAGGTTTGTGTGATGTACTTGATATTCTAATACTCAAGGTCTGGCCTAGAAAATACAATGTACCTTCAAAGTCGACATCCCCGACATGGGTCACCTCGCAGGTGGATCTGACCGTGATGTGCGCGTCTCAATTGCCCTTTTCACGCGTATCATCATTGTTCAAGCTATCTTAGATCAAATCATTGACGAAGGCTCCAATACCGATATGGCTAGCCTATATCATGTTGTTCTCGTGCGTCTAAGGCATATCCAGTAGGCACAAGAATAAACGGATCTTCAGTGACTGGGCTGACTTCACTATCCCTTCACCCTTTGGCACACGAGTAAGAAACGCGCTCAAGGCTGAGCCTCGGAGCGTAAAGCTATCCAACTTAGTTGGTGCAGGTGGACTATGGTACGGTTTTGGGAAGATGGTCATGGATATGTGAGTTTCGCCGTTGATTTCAGGGAGCATGTCTGACCGGCTATAAGTTTGAGCGAAGAGCAGGCAAATGGTATATCAGAAGTGCTGACAAAGGTACATTGTCTGCATACGTTGTGCGATGTTGTTAATAGTTGGTTCATTCAGGCCTTCAAAGGGCGTTTGCTGGAGGTGATTGATCAAGCGCAGCATTTCGCGGCGCTTGGCCCTGCAGGAGGAGGTGGACCTTCTACTGATACTGCACAGTCATTCAGAGAAGGGCTTGATGGTACAGAAAGGGAATGTCAGTACTGCCGAGAACTATGGCTTGGACGCTTACTCACCTGTCTGTAGTGTTTGCGCTGGCTCAAGAAAGCGCAAAACGAATGAAACGTTGGCATGAAGGAAATGACAAGGCACGTCGATGAAGGGTTCTATAATCTGCTCTGCGTCATGTATACCATAAATCGTTGATTATTGTTCCTTTTTGTCTGTACTCGTCTCCATACTGGTCGTCACATTCGCAGGAGGAACTTTGTTAAGCTCTTGCACAAACCTGTATATTGACTTCAGTTTACTGTTCAACGTTCAACATTTGTATGCCCAACACGACGTACCATTTTACGCTCGCCCACAGAGCGAGCTGGATACCCATCAAAACGAAGAAGTGCGGATTGCCTTTCGTTAGGTACGCTGACCAAAGGAAGACGAAGAACAGGAGTGCAAATGCAGCATCGACAGCGAAAAGAAATGTTGGATGGAGGGATGAACCTGGTTTCAGAATGAAAGAGACGAACGAGAGCTCTTCTGAGTCTGATGCCATATTCTTTGAGTAGCGGAAGATGCAGTCGAGTCTGTCCGAAGTCTGTTTGAACTTTAGAAGTCGAGAGCGAAGTACTCTTCAAGTTCTACTTGGTCGGAGTTACGGTCTAGTGACGAACACTACAGCTTGCTGGCAACTTCTAAGCTGAATTTCTAGCTTTACGGAACGTGTCCAAATGTGTGCGGCCCTACGGGCCACTACTTAGATAGTCCCACCGTATTCCCACGAGTCCGTCTGCGTGGAAGTCTCCGCTGGACTCAACATGTAGAACAAACTGCCAACGGGCTTTGTACTGTCGATGTCGGAGTCAGACTATCCATTCGTCGAAAATTTATATTTTTATGTGGATGTGTTGTAAAAAATGCGTGAACTCTAATGGACATCTACTAGTAGCAATTATAAGGACTGTTTGCTTTGTTCTGACTATTACAAGAGACTACAAGGTACTACCAAGGAAAGGACAGTGACTGGTTTCCATCATAGCAATGGTCGAGAAGAGGCGGGTAGGACTCAACTCCCCTAGCGCTCAGTGATCAAGGGCAATCTAAGGACCATTTGACAAAAAGACTATTACCCGACAGTGACTGGTTCCACCATAGAAATGATCGGGGAGGCGGGCCGGATTCAACTCTCAGCGATCAAGGGTCAAGGCTATCTATCCTGTGTTCAGAAATCTCAGGCAAAACCAACCGCAGGATTGGACCCCCACGTTGTTACCAGGAAAATGCGATTGCAAGTCCCTCACAGCGGCTGTGCGCCCGTTCTGGAACTTCTGACCACCGCCACACGATATCCGATTTAATGTCACTGCCTTGCTTGTGCAACGTGAGCGTGCATCGGCGTACTTCACTTCCATCAGACAAAGAATTGGTGTCTGCTGATGGAATAGATCAGCAAGGCGAACCGAAAGAAAATGAATTAGTAATACATCGGTCAAACGTGCCCACCCATTCGAAATACTTGTGTGCCACAAAAGCGACGGATTCGGGTCGAGGTGTTTCATCGCCGCTCTCTTCTCCGTCAAACGCGGGGACAGTTGGGGTTCGTAGGACGGGAAGCTTCAGTTTGTCGAGTTGTGAATCAAATAGAGCGAAACGCATAGGAGTTCTAAATGCCATTGAATGCTCGATTTATCGATGGATACTTCACTGCCATCCGACGCACTGTGATTCTGGGGAGAGGAAACTTGCCAACGCCAGCGCGTAGTTAACAAGCTGGAGATACGAGGCGATAGTGTGCCTTTACAACAGCCGAATTTCCTAAAAACGTGATGCACACAGCAAGAGCGAATAATACATACGAATCGTTTTCATTCATGGGCAAGAAGTACGCAGATAACTCGTGCAAAACAAGCAATGACGGCACAGAATCTAGAGTTGCTTTGGAATCAAGAGGTACAGGATTTGAGGCCTCGTGTGTTCTAAACGCGGATAATAACACGACCAGGTGATTTGGGGTTGGAGGGTAGCTGGGCAAATTGATCACATTACGCCCACACGCATACACAAAAAGGGACCAACAAGATGTCAACCTCGGAACTACTGCGACAAGTATTGCCTGTTCCAGAATCGGACAGTAACCATTCGTCGTTGTACTCTTGAAGGCTACGTATGAGAGCCTGTCGAGCAGAAGAAAGAAGTAAAGCCTTGGCACCCGTTGGAACTGACAGGCACATGTGAATTGGAGCTGAAGGGTGATAATCCCCTTGTATTATGAGAGATTTATAGGGCGGCAAGGACGGATCAGACGTGGGGAACATTCGAGCCATTGTGATAACAACTCCTGTGCATGACAAGGATTAAAACAAGTAGCACAGCAAGTCTACCGGGCACGTGATTATCCCGTGACCCATGAACTCGTAAGAACTTCCATTAAGCACCGCGTTGAAGCTCGAGGTGATTATGGGTCCCTGGAAGCTAAAGAATTTCCAGGCCCACAGTTCTGATTGTTCTTATATTCTGATATCCGTAGCTAGGTGGAGGATCTTTCCGCAAAAATCGAACGTCATGTGCATGAGCGCTAATTCAGATTCCACATCACCGTGACACAGCAACTTGAATATATAAACTCACGATCAACTTGCGATCATGCAGGTTGCGCCTCCTCAACTTCTCTTCCTCAACTTCTACAAGTGACACTCTCACATCCTAAGCCATATCTTTATTAATGGCCAATATAGCAGCTCGGACGATCATAGGTGCAGCACAGACAGCTGCTCAATTTGCTCCAGTACCATGGCTCGCACCGGCTGCGGGCGTATTGGTCGCATTGATCAACATGCTCGCAACAGCAGAAGCCAATAAGTGTGTGATATATTCGATGGTCCATCGATCCGAGTACTGAACAGCTTGTCGCAGAAATGGGATCGTTCTACTCCAAGATCGCTGCTTGAGTCTCATGTCTGTCATCCACAACGAGGGGCAGAATTTAACCCCGGATCATCAGGATAGGTTGTGCTCGGGTGCCCACCAGTTAGTGGTCTGACTTGACCTCCGATCAATTAACTGATCTGCTTATCAGTACCCTTCGAAGTATTCTGGACAGAATGGAGCCGTGGTGCTCCATGTCCAGGGTCAAGCTGTTCGTCAAACAAGACGAGCTGGCTGGTACCATCCAGCAATGTCACGCAGATATTTCAGATTGCTTGGTCAAATTACAGGTACAGAAGCGTGCTCTAGCCAAATTGTCCTAACACCTCTTCAGATCGCCTCTCACATATCCATTCATGCATGGCAGACAAACTTTGAGTTGAGCCGTACACGAGACAAGGAAGACATCGTGCAGTATCTGGGAGACATCAGGAACCAGCAGGAGCTCATGCAAGTCGCACAGATGAAGCAGGCTGAAGATCTGAATCAGATCATGAAATTGATGCAAAGGGTCACTTCAACTCACTGCTTAACTAGTTTTGATGAACTCATCGTTATGCAGAATCTTCCGGGTCAAATTCCAACCACAGATCGTGGTCTGGAAAGCAACCTGTACCACATACAACATTCGTCTCAGTCACTTTTACCGAACATGAACCTTAAACGCAATGAAGTGAAACGCATCGGGCAATATGCTGTCAAGGGAACGGGATCAGCAGATATATGGGAAGGCCTCTATTTGAATGAGGAAAAGGTGGCCATCAAAATCCTACGGGCTGTTCACTGCGAGCCTCAAACGCTTCGGGTACATTATCACTCCCCTCTGCTCGAAATGTCATCCTCACATCATATTCTAGAGGTTCAAGAGAGAGGTGGAAATCTGGAAACGTGTGTGGGAAGCCGACCGCGGAGAGCACATCCTCCCTTTCTATGGTTTCTGTCAAAATGACGGGCCTTTCCCGTAAGCCCTTCTGCTCGAATGATTGCTCACTCCTCTTACCATGTCATTCGATCAGGTATGTCGTAAGTCCATGGATGGTCAATGGTACAGTGGATGAGTATATAAAAAAGTACTCCACCGTAGATCATTATGCTCTGGTATGTACAAGTCTTCTGAGAATGTTTGATATGATGTTGACTCGTTCCAGATTAAAGGCATCTGCGAGGGTGTGGATGTCCTGCACAGCATGACACCCCCGATCGTGCACGGTGACCTCAAAGCGGTGCGTAGCTTTTATCTACACTTTGAGGGCCTGACGTGATCGTGCTACTAGTCCAACATCGTTGTCGATGCCAACGGGAACCCCCTGCTGGCCGATTTCGGCTTTGCCAAGGTAGCATCACACTCGAATAGTTGATTAACCACATCACTGATATGTGAAATCAGGTCTTGGAAGATGTCACTGGTGTAAATTTTACGATGTCTGCTGGGTACCGAGATCGATAATGCGATGATTTGCGAAGTACTGACCCAATTCGATTCAGGGTTTCAAATTCCCAGAGATGGCTTGCACCAGAACTCTGCTGTGACGGCGGCATGCTTACCACCCAATCTGACATATTCGCATACGGCATGACTATACTCGAGGTAAGTTAGAATTTCATTCGAGAACAATTTACATATCTCATGGTATTCTTAGATTATGACCCATCAAGTACCATGGTACAACATCCGCCACACAACACATGTTATCATCAAACTTTCTAGGGGGGAGATGCCTCCACGTCCTAGTGATCCTGCGGCCACCGAAAGGGGTTTGGATGACCGTCTATGGGAGTTGGTCAAGGGTTGCTGGTCAGCCCCTGAGAAGAGACCTTCGACGAGAGATATCCTTACTTTCCTTGGATAAAGACAAACATTGCTATATTTCGCTACATCCATATTGCTGTCGTCCATGCTGTTGAACCGCATATCTCACTGTTCAATTTCCATCGTCTCAAGTAGAGCTGTAAGTGTGGCGTCTCGCCTTCTCAGCTGTACCCTCCCATGTAATATTATCCAATGCATCCCTGGCCCAATTCCACGGCCTCTGTAGATGGTGAAGTGATCGTTCTCAATAAAATGCAAGCAATTGCAGCAGGTGGCACCTCAATCAGCTACGTTGCGGATGGGTAGCATTGGAAGGTGGAAGCTAACCTCGTGAGCAGGATGGCGGATGAATGATGGATGTTTGAGCACAAGGACTTGCGACTCGAGGCGTGAGACTGAAGTGACGGTGGCATCAGTTAGTAAAGAAACCTGGATAGACGCACCCAAACCAACTATCCCAATCCTAGGTAAAAACAAATGAAGACACGGGCCACGCGAGCGAAGGCGAGGATAACAAAGCGAACAACAGTGCAAATAGTCGCAGTGCGAGCGTGTTGAGTATAAGCTGGGAGCTGTCATGGTGGAAAGACAGGACTCAGTCAAGACAAGGACAGCCTGAGCACCAAGTAATATTGAGTAGTGACGTCAATACTAGTGAATCAGGTTTGTAGCCTTGAAGATGTAACCATAAGTAGTCCTGGGACGGGAATGCTGGCAAGGTCGGTGAGGCATCGCAGATGATGTACGGAATATCCAGAGGGTCAGGAGAGGGCTACGAGGCTCGGGGGAGGCGCTGCAGGAGAATTCTGGGAGAAGGAAGGCGTGCTATAATGAGAACATCAGCGAGGGCTGGGTTAATCCTAACATAAAAATAGGGTCTGACAGACTTTTAATAGTACCGAGAACTGCCGCCTGAGGTCCCATATCATTTACGTAATCCAGCCTTAGAGATGCACCCATTCGCATCCTATGTGCTGCGAAGTTATTACCGTGCAACAGGATGGAATGAAGACAATTTGTACGCTAACTTGACCCGTTCTTCTAACGGTACGCTCTTCAGGAACTGTGGTATTAGTCTGGGCTGAAGCACATGTACCGAATAACTAGCTATACTGGACTTCAGCGTCCCCCGTGGGTTGCATCTATCCATATCCAAAGCTCCTAATGGACTCTTCAATACTTCATATTCCATGAACGCTATGCCGTCGCTCAACGGCTCAGTGGGCTATATATTTACATCGTGCACCCTCGACGTGAAGAACTCCGGTAGTGTCCGTTTCAAGGACATGGTCGAGCGTTTCAAGGTATACGACCAGCCTCGCAGGCCAGAAGGCAAGGAGGAAGAATGGTTAGCTGGAGAGCGCGCTGACACACGTGGTACGTCTTCCGAGTAGGGTCGTTTCGAAGTGTTGACGCGCAGGATTTAGACTATTTGCTCTATGGCCGATTGTACCTGCCTACTGGTAGACTCGATGCGCTCTATTCCACGCGCTTATCCCCCACTCTACAGGCACTTGTCGCAGCCATATCAGATCCACGGTCCACTCTCTCTTCCGAGAAGCGGTCTCGAGGCGACAATGTCAGCAACGTCATGTTCAGCCTACAGCATGACATCGGAAAGTGGTGCTCTGAATATACGTACAGCGCAGAAGACGGGATGTTGGGCGTGCGCGTCTTACACAACTTTGGCAGGCTCAGAAATCCAACCGAGCCTCCTGAGGATTTGACCTCGCCCCCTGGGACAAGACCTAAACGTGTTGACGAAGAAGAGGCAACCGGCGGCGGTCTGAAGGGCAGAGTTTCTGCTGGTGCAGAGTTCTACATCAGCGCAAAAGAGAGGAGTGCTGGAGGTAAGACGAATCGATCTAGTCATGCCCAGTCGCTGATAATCCACTTCTAGTATCCACAGGAATTCGTTTCACAACTCTCCCCGATGCAACCCCGCCATCTTTCCAATTCCCACAACCATCGTCATCATCACCACTCGCCCAATCCTCTCGGTTGCCCCCATCTCAACCACCGACGACTATCACCGCTCTTTTCAACCCGATGATGGGACACATATCCACAGCTTATGCTGCGCGTGTATCGCGTGACCTCTCGATGTGCTCTCGGTTCGATTTCAACGTCTACAGTTATGATAGCGAGTGGACGATGGGTGCTGAATGGTGGATGCGACGAGCTGCCTCGAAGCATGAAGATGAGCTCGAGCCGTCACTCGTTCCTCCAGAGCAACCACCGGTTCCCGTTCCACAGGCCGAGTCTCTTGATATTCCTTCCGATATCCATGGAGTGGTGAAGGCGAGGATTTCGACCAACAACGTGAGTTGTATTGTGTTATGATATGCCGAGGTTGCTCATCGCCCAATGCATTCAGAATGTCTCATTGATGTGGGAAGGTCGCCTGAAGCAGATGCTGGTTAGCTTGGGTTTCGTGTCGGATCTCTCCAGTAGGTCAAAACCAATAAAGGCCATAGGACTGGAGTTATCATATTTCAGCGCTGGTTGATCTAGAGTTCCCTGCATGCACATATCTTAGACTGACAGGAACCTTTGAGAGTTGAGCGCTCAGCACCAGTCAATAATTGCGTGTAAGGTATTGTACATACACCCGAGATCAGTACAGGTATGAGAACGGAGCAGCGAATCGTAGAGCGAAGAGCGTAGAAGGGTATGTAGTGATTATATGTGCAGACAGAGTTAGTTGCAGTTTTTATTATCCAACAGAACCGCGAAACAGAGAGGTCGACGTGCAACCAAGAAACCGGAAAGTACAATTGTCGATGAGCAAATATATATATACCACGTAGACCAGGGCAAGAGATGGAGCATTCGTAACATAATGGGTGGGGATAGTGGAAACATTTAGTCTTTTGCGACGGCGACACCTTGGGAACGGGGCATGCCTGGTATACCGCCAATCGTTCTTGCCAGCCGGGATAGTGCATCTCCAGTGATGATAGGTCGAGTACTATGTGGGGCACGCTGCCCCGCCCCTCCAGGAGGTGTCGAATGGTTCCGCACATGCGCGTGAACAAGCGGGCCTAGTGGCGAAGATGTACCAGAACGAATGGCTCGCTGATTTATCGCCGCCGTGCGGGGATGTGGAAAGGCGGGGCGGCCTTCTGTCTTTGATCGACCATGCGAGGGACTATATGTGCGCGCAGGAGACGGGGTACCCGGGCTTAGCAACGATGGAGCGGAGTGGGAATCCGGGAGGCCTTTAGGCGCATGGATGGATCCAGCGAGGCCGTGGTCGCTGGAAGAAGAGCTGAGAGTCTTTTCTAGTACTTCTGTCTCGGCAAGGGAGGGAGCGTGGATAGACTGTGAAAGGCCTCCCTCCTTGGTTGCAGGTGACTCTTCACCATCTACGATTAACGTTGATTTGGATATCAAGTTGGAGTGTGCAGAGCTTGCATACAGGCTGACCCTTGCAACAACGGGCTTGGACGGGTGAAGCGAGGGTTTATCAGTATGCGTGATAGCTTCGGGCGCGACAACGGCGACGGGAGAGTCATGCGCATCTGCGGTGGCCGTGACAATGGTATCAGGTGTATTAGATAGGGATGAGGAATCTGACGAGTCCTTGGTGATTTCGCCATCAATATCATTGCCTAAAGGTTCCATGTTATGCTCATCTTCCTCATCTTCAGCATCATCTTCTTCCGTCTGAGGTTCTGGCAGCGGCTTGAGCGCATCTGTCAATATGGGTGATATCTTATCACTTATTTCATCTGCGCTGGTATTGTTCCGAGTCGTCGTAACACCCCAATCATCAAGGTCGGGCAACGAGTCATCCTCTTCACCAGCCCAATCGATATGGCTCCCAGGAGTTGAAGGCCTATTTTCAGCCATTGCAACTGCCCTGACACGTTCGACCAATGCGTCAATATCGTGACGAATTTCAGCCTCGTGTACAGCTGCCGGATGGAGAGGGATTTCTTTATGTGGTGCGATAGAGGATGAAGTAGAAGATGCTGCCCTTGGCTTCTGTGGACGTAGTGAAGTGGACGATGGTATACTTGGCTTAGTAGCACCGTTTACGGAAGGCTTGGCAGGCTGGCTGGTGTTAGTGCGTCGACGTCGGCTAGCATTATGACGACTTGGTGTGGAAGGCACGTTGTGCACGGAATCTGGAGCCGGAGAAACTGGAGCTACAGTCACAACTGGAACACCGCGAGAAGTACGCGTTTTCGGCTTTGGAGTACGGTCAGCTGGACTGGGAACAAATTTTTCCGAAGTTGCACTAGTAGCTTCCGACTGGGAAAAACCCTTACGAGCTGGTGAAGGCCCGGCCTTAGGCGTGGACACGTCTGGGAGGGAACCGTGGCTCTCCGGGGGTTCTGTGTGTGAAAGCTTGCTACTGCCTCTGATTACTGGGCTGTTTGGAGGGCGACCACCACCCCTTCCACTACCACCACGAGCACCTCTGCCCCTCCCTGAACCGCGAAAAGTAGATCCTGCCTCTCCACCTCGCAGCTTATTCCAATCTCGCGGCCGAGATTGGGGCTGGGTAGAAGGGTTTGCACTGGTTGGGGGAGTTCGGCTGGTGGGGCTCGCCATGAACCGTCTTCGATAAACAACGATTTGGCGATGAAAACTTTATGGGTTAGCCAGCCTGTTATATGGTCTAAGCAGCGTTCAGCAGCTGAATGAAAGCGACAAACGCCAACAAATGGATCTTGCTCGGGTTGATTTGGAGGAAGGGTACGCCCAGTCAGATTTTATATAGAGCAGCAGATAGATTGCAATATACGGCCAGCCAACAAAAAGGGCTTGCAAGGGCGTTATGGAGCTAGGCTCTGGATTTAGTATTAGTGTTGAACCAAACACTGCAAAGCAACAAACCTGCTCGAGCTCAGCGACCCTGACAGTGACTTATCATCTGTAAATAATCATGTCCAAGGCATCACAACCAGAACTTAAGAAGGTAGACTTCTATTCAAGTCCTGCCTTTGTATGCTAAATAACTTGACTACAGTTTATGGACAAGAAGTTGTTCGTCCATCTGCAGGGTGGCCGCAAAGTCAGCGGTGTTCTGCGTGGCTACGACCTCTTTCTGAACCTCGTCATCGACGATGCTCTGGAAGAGTCGACCCCGGCTCAGAAACATCCCATTGGAACTGTGGTACGCCCCAAAATGCTGCTTGCGGGCAACATCTTATTTCCATCTTTGCAGGTTATTCGTGGTAACAGCGTGACATCGATGGAAATTCTTGAAGCTATCCGTCAATAGTAACACCCCTTTGTCGCCAATGCATCGTAGATTGTGCACGAGAAAATCGACCGTGCAGCAACACGGAGTGAATAGTGTAATTATGTCCGTGGTTGGTTGAGATACAGCAATTTATAACGCGAGGATTGCACATGTACAATGTGGATCATGCCTGAAGAGCGCAGGATGGTCAAAGCGCGCATAATACTGATATCAGCATGTACAACTACTGAGATCTCGAGAAGTGATGCACTTATACTAGCTTAGATCTGTGAGGAAACTTGTAATTCCTAGAAAGGAAGTTAGCACATTTTTCGTCGGAGTCAGTTCAAGCGAATTTGCGCACTGCTAGCATTTGCAAGAGGCTTCGGATACTTCTGGCCAGTCCTGGCGCCAGACTAATTACTGTTCCATGCGGAGGCAGCTTTCCAAAGTCTGCTTTTCCGCTACAACCCAAATCCATTCCCTATGTCGACTTGTTCATACATCTGTTCGCTGCTCCTCCGCTATAACCCTTCCGCTTCATATAGTGCATGATGCATATTCCGGCCCAAGCACAACCGTTGCTTCACAAAAGAATTCCAAGGACATCATCCAAAAGGAAAAGCTTTCTGCTCTTATGGAGGTCCTCTCGTGCGAGACACGGAGTTATTCCAGAGTATGGTCATGCTATGTCGATTTCATGAACTATGCGGAATGTGACGATCTTCCTCTGGAAGTTCATCAAGCAGTTCTTCGACGTTGCGTCCCGGGCGCGTATACCTTGAGAGCATGGACAGCACGTCGCATGCAAGCAGGCCAAGCTTCTCGCATCCCTCACCATTTTGAGGCCCGTCTCAAGACCGTCATGCGTAATATCCGAGCAACAGGCGCAGATGCCACTCTTGACGACTACCATGTCGTCCTGCATCAGTTCGCCGCTGTGGGTCACTATACCGGTGCAATGCAAGTACTCACAGAACTCACGCACGTCTGCAAACTGGACCCTGAAGCGAAAACCTTCGGCCTATGCCTCAAAGCAATCGCACATCGTTTGTCTCTGCCAATATATAAGGTGCACCGCGAGGACATGCTTGCTGATGCGAGCAAGCTTTGCCGGAAGCTGCTCAAGGAAATGTCAGCTCGGGATATGCCTTTAACATCTTTCAACCTTGACTTGGTGATACGTATCTTGAAGGAGGTGTTAGATCAGGAGGGCTTCTTTCAGCTCATGAAGCTGGGCTATGGTATAGACTTGGATTATCCAGACCACCCTCCATTACAAGGCTCCAGCATGTTGTCACCTTTTTCCACCGCCGCTCTCAATACTACCCTTGACATGCTCGGTCGCCTCGGCAATGTAGCCAAACTCGTCCAAACTTTCGAGGTCCTCACCCAACCCCTTCCACCACAAGCCAGCCAGCACTATTCACAAGAGTTCGATGATGAGGATGACTTTGGAATCGCAAACCCCGCGTCGACCGAGCCACACCTAACACCCCACGCCCGACCTAATACTACTTCGTACAATATCTTACTGAAGCATATCTCGCGCGCAGGCCATGCCACCTTTGCGCGACATTACCTCTACCAAGCTGTGCGCCTGGATCGTTCGGTCGACCGTCTTCTACGGAGTCAGCTGTATCGTGATCCCCATGGCACGCTTGCACCGCACTTCAGCCTTAACCGGGGCACCATAATACCTGTTTTTGGAGAGGCTAACAGAGACAAGAATATAGAGTTGATGCGATGGGTTGGATGGGTTACGAGACAGACCATACGGAGGAAGAAAAACGATATCGCGTGGTACTCTGAGCTACGCGACAGCCTCCCTCCTCCTCTATCTCCTTCAGAACCAACTTCCTGTAGTTCTTCCAGCTCCTCTCCACCAGACGTCTCGACAGCTCTAGATGTCGACCTCGACACACCTTCCACGGCCCCAGAATTCCACCCACGGGAGAAAATATTTGATATAAACCTCCACCTAAACATCCTCCAGAAAAATCTAGACGAACTCGTGACGTGGTACGAGAACCACTATGAAGTCGCATTCAGTCGGGTGACGCAACGGGTGAAGGAGCGACTTGGCAGACGGGTATGGGCTGGGAAGAATATTTATTTGCTCAGCAACAATGCTCGGGTAATTGTGCCAAGGAATGCATGGATGAGGATCGTGAACTTCAAGCAAGGAAAGACAGGTCTTTCAGGAGATCATGGTGGTCGAATTATGCGGAACGGGTGGGTTGCAGGATATAAAGGATTCAGAGCACCCAGGCCCCAGCCCCTGCAGTTTTGTAGGTGTTTTTATGGGATGACCTCTTAATGTGACTGATTGTATGTCTTTAGTCGACCCGTCATCGATGAGTTGATTTGACCAAGCAATGCCTGTCTGGTGTCGTCACCGTCTGGTCATCTCATCTATACCACCTTTTGTGCAGCATTCTCAGGGTACTAAATTCACGCGGTTTCACTGCAACTTGAATAGCGTTGATACACGTGGGTTGATTGCGGGTGGAGGTATCATACACGTTGAGATATGGGGCAGAGTCCAAGAAGACAACAATGTGATGCAAAACGTGAGGATGCGGTGTCGACTACAAAAGTTTTTTGTGATCTGCAGCTCGATCATCGAGGACTTTCTCCATCGCCTCCAGCCATAAGCGTATGTTAGTTTGAAATCGCGAGTTGTTGAGATTACTGGTGGTCGATGATGTACTAACACCAATGCCAATGTACCTCGCAAGTGCAAGAACAGGCAAACGCCGAAGGGCACGTCCTGAAAGTTGCTGTGCCTGCGGGAGCTCCTGAGCCATGGACAGGAGGGAGAATGATTGGACCTACTCTGCATTTATCAGCAAGAGCCAGTAGAGTAGATGCAAGGTTTTCTGGTGAATAAGGCAGTATGGTACCACTTGCGCTAGAGTGATTCCTGTTGCTGCTTTCAATGTACAGCGCTCGGTCAAGGGTTGGTACTGTCTAAGAGGTACCATCAACAAGAAGATCAATAACGAGATCAGGTTCATGGTCAGCTCACTGTCTCCTGTAGTATTCCTTTTTTGATGAATTCGCACAGGGAACTACGAAGAATCTCATAGATGGCTTCGCGTGGAGGTAAGTCGACGTATTGGATGATATCTGCTCGATCAACGAAAGCCGAATCTTCGAGAGGTAATCAGACATTCCGTATGCATGGTCCTCCCGCATCCTTACCTATGGCTTTTGCGAGGTTACTCGTGGACATCACTAGGACGTTCTTCTGATACCTGAGCTTGTCCAGTTGCGTGAGGAGAGCATTGACCACCTATACAATTCGTAAGGAACACACATCATGAGACACTTGCAGACGCACCCTCAAGCCGTCTGATGGTTCTGTGCCCGCCATGGCGCCAGCTCTGGCTGCGGTAAGGGATTCTACTTCATCTAAAGCGCTATAAGTGGGTAACACAACGGTCTATACGCGTGCCAGATTTACCTATCAGCACAACCACGAAGCAGTCTTCATCTTCTACCATTTCCATGATGTTGCTGAACAGACGCTGTACAAGTTTTCCTGACTCCGAGAACCAACGGGAAAACAGGGAGTGAGAGTTGATCTCTAGCAGGCGTGACTGAGAGTATCTGTTTGTTACGAGGAATGTGAAGTTCGTGAAGTAGATGGAAAGCGCATATATTGGACTTACCGATGAGATAATCGTATGGATAATTTTTGAGCTAGTGCCCGACATAACGACGTCTTGCCTGTCCCTGGAGGGCCATGTAACAGGACCACACGGTTCCATGTCACCAGGTTAACTGAAATAGGGTCAGCATACATCACGGTCACGCCTAATTGCCTCACCCACAGTCAACATCAGCATCACTCAGAACAAAAGTTGCGTGAATATAATCAAGTAGTTTCAGCTTGATGTTATCCGCATATATCAAGCCATCCCACAACCCCTCCCATGCCTTGCATGGGAGTTCGCACACGCTCGCAGCGAGCACGTTCTCCTCACCACCTCTGCCTGGTGTTCCATTAGCATATTCTTCGACTGCATCGGTTTCATGTGGTTGGTAAGCGTGAATTTCCAGTGACACCTCTTTGAGGCGTAATAACTTTAATGGACATGGTGATTCTGATATTGCGATTCGTTCTACCGATGAAGCAAGGGTCGGGTCTCCTTCCCATCCATTGAGGATAGATGGGAGCGTGATGGGATCGTAGTTCTGGGTAATAAAGTCTCGGACGAGACCTTGGATAATATCTACGCGTCGTCTAGATTTTGTCGAGAGTCGGACTTCGACTATATATGCGTCGCGATCAGATGTTTGATGTAATTTTACTTGTAACTGAGACTTACCGTGCACGGTCCATATTACATCTAATTTGCTCTTGTCCATGTCTGAGTGCGATGTCGATATCGCGTCCTTACTACTGTCGATCACCATTTTTGAGGTTGGTGACATTCTAAGGATGATGATGGTAGACGCGATAGTAGACTCGGAACAAACAACGCGTCAACAACGATCGCATATTCACGTGACCTACTTATCAGTGGTTGCTGTCGACATCAATTCTATCATTCGGCCAAGATGGCAGAATCGGCTGGCGTATACTGTCCGATGCCTAGTGAGCAAGATAATGTAGAGCAGGCCAAAGGAAATCCTGCTCTCAACTCGTCGACTTTCATTCCACCGGCTCCACTGATGTCACCCAGCATTATCATAGAATTCTGCGACCGAGTACGCAGCAGTGCTTGTTGTAACAGCTTACTGTGATTGATGTATCATCTGCTATCCAGTGTCGATGGTAAGGGGGATGAATACTGCTAACTTTCAATTTCATCCATTGTTTGTAGGCTCCATCGAGCGACCTGGGTTTCCACAGAGCTATTCCTTACATTTCCGCCTCCAGTCTTGAAGGCGATATCAATCATTCCTCTGAACTCTGAGGAAACTGGAGGTCGTTTTAGGGTCTGGCTTAACCTCGAAGGCAGTCCCCCTCAATTGATGTGGGACAGGAAGATCGAGGGTGGTTTTCCTGAACTGAAAGGTTTGGTTAGTTCGACTTGTTCTGGCAGTCGATGCGATGAGATCTAATTGATGCCCTATCAGAAGCAGCGTATACGCGACTACGTACAACCTGGAAAATCTTTAGGTCATTCTGATAAAAAGAGCGAATGACGTGTCCAATTGGTGCCCTGGTCAAGCCCTGCTGGAATTATTCGAAGCAGATTGTGAATAAAAAACGTTGCCTACTACGTCACGATAAGAGCATGTATGATACTTATAGTGAGAATCGGGTTTGTTGCATAAGTGTCCGTCGCGAGAACTTAGAAGTGCTTCACTTTGTTCTCCGCCACACCCGCGAACTCGGACGGCAGTAAACCTTTGGGACTTGCTAACCTTGATTCAATTCGCGCCCATCGCGTTTTCTCTTCCTCTCAAACAATCATGAGCACCGAGAGGCTCGAAAAACTCATTAATCAATGCAAAAGCAACGGTTGGTAGTATCCCCTGGGAACAACCATCAGAACTCACAGTGTCCACAGACGTTGACCAAAAGGTTGATGCCGTTACAAAACTGCAAGCAGAGTTCGAGTCGGGCATAGAAGTACGTGTCGGTTGCCTGGTCAATGAACTGAGCCTCGTTAACTGGTTGTATTTAGATCACAGAACCAGAACCAGTCATCTCTACCCTCAAAGCATGTCTTCGTATCTCAAATCAACATCTAACGACCGCGACGCTCTCTGCCCTTCCTCCTCTATTCCCCTTGATCGTTTCGCGCAACAATGTTGTCCCAAACGCAAACGCGCGCCCATTATCAGCATCATCTTCCACGTCGTCCACTCCCGGAACGTCTCATGACTTGATGGTTCTCCGCCACATTATGAATGCGTTTCTTCCCGCTCCTGGCGTCATTGAGCGTCTCGGTGATACCCGCGAAAAGGCTCGTGATAAGGCGCGTGAAACACTGGTTATCCTCGGCGGACTGGCATTCAGGGCTCCATCTGGTTCAAAGATGAAGGATAGCAAGGGGGGTCCAGAAACGCCACTTACAATATTCGAACGTTTCCTCAGAGATAGCGGCTTTGGAAGCAAGGTTGCCAGAGTCCGAGAACAAGTAAGTGGGACCTTCCGAGCTGGTGTGACGACTTCTCACTCTCTACCGTAGTCATTACTAGTCCTCGTGCACATCCGCCGAACCCACCATCTTTTTCCTGTTCGACCATACGTTTCATTACTAGTAGACACGTTGGAAGACACGGATGGTAATGTTCGCGCATGCGCATCGCCTTCCGTTATTGAGCTCTTCACTGGGCCGGGCGTGACGGATGCTGCTCGCTCAGACCTCAAGAAAGAGCTGACAAAGAAGGGGGTACGCAAAGCGATGGTTGAGAATATTCAATCACAGCTCATGCATTCCAGTCGTGCTGCTGGAACAAGCACGCCCCAGAGCGAGGGTTCCGCGGGCAGTGGAGAGCCAAAGAAGGAGTACATTCCTCCAAGCATGATGCTGCAACAGGGTCGCCGTCCAACGGTTGGCGCGGCATCTGGAGCTACGCCCGGTATCACGAGGGCAGTAAGTCAAGGAAATGTGAGAGAGATTCCGAGGCCACCAAGTCGAGCTGCAGTTGTCTCTCCGCCTTTGTCATCACAACCGTCAAGCGAAGCAGCTAGTACGGTTGAACCTGCTTTTGTATGTTCTGCCACCCCGCCTCGCCGAGATTTATCTAAGCAACAATTATAGGTTGCATCTAGCCGAGATCTGGAAAACGAATTTCTAGCATTTGCAAAATCATTCGAGGTATTGTCAACACCCTTGAATACTTGCCCAGCCTTCTTAACTTGCGACATAGGGGAAGGAAACAGAACACAACTGGGCTGCCCGCGAACGCGCCATTCAACGCGTCCGCGGTATGCTCTCCGGAAATATCCATACAAGATATCCCGATGTATTCCTTCAATGCCTAAAAGACGGATTCATGCAGTCTTCCATAAAAACAGTAAGCATTTGGAACTTATCAAAGACGTCTTACACGCAACTCTCCTTTGTTTCAGCTCGTCAGTTTACGGACAACGGTTTCTGCAAACACTTGCTCCCTTTATTCCGAGCTTGCCATTGCGTTGGGTCAAGGGATCGATCCGTTTTGTGAAATGTTGTACACGAATTTGCTCCGAATGGCAGGATTTACCAAGAAAATTACTGCTCAACAGTCCCAGCGATCGCTCTCCGTTATAATGGAGCATGCTTCAGCACATCCTCGGGTTCTTCTTTCACTCCTTTGGAACACTCTCCAAGAAAAGACGGTGCAATCTCGAACATTCGTAGTATCCCACATCACCCACTATATCCAGCTACATGGGACACGGGCAAGATCGCATATAGAAGCTAATGGTGGTGTGGAGATCCTCGAGAAGTCCTTGAAGAAAGCGTTGGCTGATCCCAATCCTGCTGTCAAGGAAACAGCCCGCAATGCGTTTTGGGCATTCAACAGTGTCTGGCATGATAGGGCAGCTGGAATTCTTGAGTCTCTCGACCCCACAGCACGCAAGCAGCTGGAGAAGGCATGCCCAGACCCTGAAGTGATTGCCAGTCTTCCTTCCACCACACCAAACACACCAAATGTAAAGAAGAGCAGCGTTGCAGCTGCGATTGCTGCCAGTCGTGCCAAGGCCAAAGCCATTGCAACTGCGCCCCCTACCCTGAGGCATCAAGCGACGTCCTCATCACACGCAACACGCGCAACATCACCTACAGCACGGAGAGTGGTGTCGCCAATAAGCCCTACGGCTAAACTCTCGAATGGACGCAGCTCGCCATCGCCAGCTTCGAGGTCCTCACTGTCCCCTCGTTCATCCCTTTCCCCCCTTACACCATCGAAATCACGTGTCCTGGGTGGTGCTATGCCTCGTTCTGTAAGCTCTAGCGCGGTCCTGACGTCACATTCACGTTCCTCCACCGATTCATCGGTGTCATCCAGCCCCGAAACAAATCGACGTCGAGGATCTTCTCCCCTTGTCCCACCCATATCTCCTAGCCGTTTATCTACCACCCGTAAAACTGTGCAGCCAAACCTTTCGGATTCCTATCACGACTCACCAACCCCTCGGTATCATGCACCTCCAGTTCCAGTTCCAGTCCCAGCTCGTCAGTCAACTGTAATGCCCGATATTAACGATGATCAGACGCTCTTACTGGCGACCATTATACCCATACCTGATGACTGTGATTCTGAGATGGACGATGAGTCTGTCAATCTCATGTCTTTCTCGACTCCCTACAAGGTGTATCCTCCGGCACCCAGTCAGCAACGCTCATTCTCTCCCCGCTCCGATCGTTCAACGCCTTATACTAGTTCTGATGTATTATCAAATGGAAAACCTTCAGAGACAGCACTTGTTGAAGACGCTCTTATAGCTCGAGCAGAGCAAGCACAGAGTGCTGCGGAACGATTGCTCGAGCTGAACGACCCGGATGGTGAGGATAACCAGCACTCCACAATTCCTCCGTCGCTACTCCTTGGACGTAGCGGATCTGCGACGCCAAAATCCAAGGCGCAAAATGCACCAGCGATAATACGAAGCCTGGCTCCTCCTCCTGTGACTCCGGACAATCGAACCGCAGCTATCTTCCGCCAGGCAGCGTTATTCAAGAATAGTCCCGCAAACATCAAAGCTGTAGACAACCTCGTGAAGCCAGTTCAAGACCAGGTACATGAGACTAGTTGGTGGTTGAAACGCACGTCCAGTGAGTTGTCATTAGTTACAAATCCTTGCTGTTTTCTGATTTTGGTTTTATCCACGTAGCCCTCGGACATGCCACACCCCTCAAAGCAACTGCATTTGAAGATCGAGTACAAGAACTTAACGACTATATTACCGCACTGGAGAGCGATCAAATTGACATTCGGGTTCTCCAAAAGTTAGCGTTATTGTGCAGCAGCAATCCTATACCTTCCGCAACTACGTCTCCCCTGAGTCCAGGACTGGGACTTCCTTCCACGGTTTCGCCTTTCCTTGGCATCAGTCGCTCTCTTCCTCCACTGATCCCTGACATATGGACCAAGGAAAAGAGCTTTGAACGGCTATTCAATGCTCTAATTAAGTTTCTTGATCCTTTAAGGGTGCGCTAGTTTACTTTTTGTTGGTGCCATTGATTACTCATTTGACGTATTTGAATAGGATGCAGAGCAACTTGAATACGGCCTCATAGTGCTCTGGGAATTGCTAAGCTGCCAAGCACCATTTGTGGAAGGTCGGGAAGCCGACATATTCGCGACTTTGTTTACTGTGCGGTACTGTAATGCTGTTGATGTAATTCCTATCCCTTGCTGGTGTACTCTATGCTCACGACAGTTCCAGGTTCTTGAAGCAACTAAAACAATCCGTGATGCCCTCGCAACACGGATCGAACCTGTTTACGGTCTAACTACGATGCACGGCAGCCTGCGTGCGTTTCTAGCCGAACCTTCGTCAGATATGAGTGCCAAACACGCATCCCATGCTTTTGGACTAATTGCTATGGGTAAATTCGTCATGCGCTTGCCCGCTGAAGTTCTTGAGGAGGAGCTTCCGCGCTTAAAATCTACCTTAATGGCAGCGCTAAACGACACTACTCTCGTCATTCGCGAAGCCGCGTACGCTACTATCATAGCTGCGCAGCTCGTGCTCCGAGACGAGACTCATCTCTTCGCGTTGCTCGACGGGCTCGATGATAACAAGAAGAACTTACTCACGTATTACTTCGATAAGCACAATGCGAGGGACCTTGGCGTAGATGGCAACGGTGTTGGAATAACGAAGCTAGAGGGTCAGATGGGGAGGTTGGACAAGTTGATGAATACCCCGCAGAGAGAGAAAGGCCGTGCATCAGAGTGAATGCTCAAGCGCTCATTGCTCACGGTATTCCATGATATGCTCATGTTCACCGACTAATATGGATGTGTTTCAGAGCTACCATGCTCGTTAATATGTCTGTTTCTTTTCACCATCGCCATTTTTTATGCTGTTTGGTTTGTAGTATATATATCACGTTCTTTTTTTTTTCTCTATTTCGCACTTGCAACGCCGGTCCTGTCTACATTACACCTCATATGCTGCGTAATGGATCCCATTCTTCTGATTGAGTGTAGGTAGTTGGCATGATAAATGCCATCGCAGCAGGATTTGGCAAGTCTAGCGACGAAGAGCCACTCTCCATAAGAAGAAACTTATGCCTGACAGCATTCCACCAACATGACCTGCCGTATCCGTTGTCGTTCTCTGCGAGATCGATCAATTCAATTGACCAGATAGCGCGACGAATTACGAAATCAACTCACAGCATCTGTAACACTCCTATACACATCAAACGCGAGGATCCCGGGAAGGAACGCCCACGCAGGACAAGGGATGACGAAGAATATTAAAAACCTCGTTCTGGGAAATGCACAGGCGTAAAACGCGATGGTTGCTAATATTGCGCCTACACAACGTTTCAGTGGATGAAGGTGGATGTGAATGAAGGGGTGAGGAGATGGACGGACCACTTGCGCCGTGTGAAGAGTAGTTGGATTCACGCTTGTAGAAACGGTTCCATACGAGACTCGTCACGCTGGATGCGATGCCGCCTGGTATTTTTCGTTAGTGGCATTCCGTGAGTGAAAAGTGGAGGAATACCGAGAAAGTAGAGCCCCAAGAAACGCGAGTTCCCGAGGACTTGCATGACGCCAGGGGCCATGAAGTAGAATGAAAGGCCATTGAACAATATGTGCTCTATGTCTTGATGGGAGAAACACGAGGTGATGAGCGTCCACCTGCCAGATGAATCAGGTAATATCCGAAGCAACGCGCAATAAGAGTCAGACGCACACGCGACCGGAGGTGATGTTCTCCCAATTCACTAAAAAGTTGTTCCGAAGGAATATCCAGAGTGTGGGGTCACGAGTGGTTTGCTGTGGATGGGTGTCAGCTGCACCCTATACTTTAGTCTTAATGAAAGCGTAGCGCCTACGAACGTATGTGGACTTGGCACCTTGCCAGAGAAGAAAGACGCCAGCGTTTATTGCAATGACGGCCACGAATATGACGTTTCCGTTTATTGAGTCTAGCCAGTTTGGCCTGCGGGGTGGGCGACGGGAAGAATTATACCGGGAACGAAGCAGGTCTCTATGAGTTGCATTACGCAGTTGCGTACGAGCAAAATGAAGGAAGGCTGGCAGTGAACTAGTGGTACTGGCTGTCTGGAATTGAACGATTCGCGCTGGCAGTGACGAGAACGGTCTTAGTTGTGGAGAAGGATTAGGTCGGCAAAGGGTATTGCAATGAGCCAGGCGGCTGTTGCATCTTGATTGTATGATAGAGCGGTTAAAAACATGCAGGCACCTTTTCGACATCATGGAACAAGTTCGGAAGAGCGCATTGACGCATGTTGACCGCAACGTTCAAGCTGATGCAATTTCATTAATTCTCTCGATCGTAAAACAAGCTAGCGCTGGCTCGTTATAGGCCACGACGACAAAATGTCTCATCATCTCTTCCTGCTCTCTCCGTCTGATACACCAATATACAGTTTGACGCACTACTCAACTAAGCTACCACAACCAACGTCCTCATCACTTTCATCAAACTTGCCTACATGGTCTACTTCTGCGTTTGCGGGTACCCTGACGGCGTTGTCAGGAGCGTCTAGCGCTACGCAGTCTCATCACGTCCAAGGGGGTGCTGTGAGGATGGGCGGAGGGCAAGATCGACATGTGATCCAAATGATTGCCAACGCCAGTTTAGATGTTATTGAAGATGTCATGCGAAAGGAAAGCGCCATGTAAGTTATTCCATTCTTTATGATTATATGCTCCCCTGATCATAGCAAGGTATCTGAAATCTGTAGATAAATTCAATGAATGGACGGTGTCTGCGTTCGTCACCCCAGGCAGTATGTTGAAGCCTTCTCTGGTTTATTATTCTCATCCTCACCTTAGACATGAAGTTCATACTGTTGCATGAGACCAAGAATGATGATGGAATTCGGTCCTTCTTTCACGATGTCTGGGAACTGTACCTCAAGGTTAGTCGCACGGGGATGACTCTGAGACTTGTTTGACTGGATTGGCAGACAATGTTAAACCCATTCCACACGGCACATTCACCGATACGCAGCATTGTGTTTGATACACGTGTTCGGGCGAGTGCGAAAAAGTACCTTTAACATCGGGCCTGAGGCTTTCCAAGTGTGGGGAAGACAATAACTTTCATTACACGGAATGCACGTGTACGGATATTGCCATAGGCGGGTCCGGAAGGACCAGTGAATACAGTTAGTAACTTACGGAGATCCAAGTTATACTAGCTTTAAACCACGAGGCTGTGAGCTTGATTGTTCTGTGGGCTGAGCTCGACGACGGGTGTTAGGGGGGATGACTGATGTGGCACTGCCACTTGTTATATCGCTTTGGCCCTATTAACTCTTCCAGTCCAATTTCTTCGCTTTGCTTTGGTTTCCCTTTCTCTTTTATCATCCACAGCATCCTTCTCCTTGTCATTCATAAAAATTCTATAAAATCCTATAAAACAGTTCTCTTTATTTCTTTCAATTCAAGCGTCCACGGGACTCCACATATTATAATCATCCAGCTCGTCGCTTGCAACAGCTAGCAGACAAAATTTCCTCCGTGAATATCATTTTTGTGTCTTTAAAGATACTTTTATACCTCCATTTCTCGGTATGTTGTCCAATTTCATATTTCTCCTCTCTCTAACTCTGCTCTAGTTGTAACATTTCATCGCCTATCAACAACATAATCTGTCTGTCTTGTTCAATAATTCTTTCAGTGTCGTTTTAGTACAAAGGCCATTGTCCAACTCGCGCTCTCTAGGCAATCTTCCCATTTTTTCAACTATGGCCACCATGCAGTCCAACAACCGTGCCTCCCTTCTCAACGGTCTTCGTACTGGAGGCGTGCGCTCCACGTCCATGTCTGGTCCTCATACTGCCGCTCTGGGTGGTTCATTCAACGTCCCACGCTTTGTGTCCAACCAACACTCTGTTTTCGTAGAGGAGGAGGATGACATGGATGAAATTGCCGAGCTTTTCTCACAAAACATGTACATCAACAATCAGACAGCTCGTCCCCTGACTGCCACAGTAGACGGTTCAAACAACCGCTTCGTACAGCAGCAAATGGCTGCTCAGAGTGCCCTCAATCCAAACAGTGTTCCATTTTACCCTTCTTATTCTCAGGGGATGCAGCCACAAAATCCTAGCGAGGTTCAGTTGCATGCATATCAGCAGATGCAGATGATGCAATTGGAGATTGCGCGGTTACAGGTTTGTTGATTTATTTGATCTTTCACACGCATGTTAATGATGATCACGCATTGTTCCAGTCTGAGCAGGCCCAACGTAATGCTCGTGCTCAAGCTATCCTCATTCAGCACGCCTTACGCCAGCAGATGCAGAGCAGGTGTGCAAGCGCCACAATTCTTTCTGCCACTGCCGGTCCTGTTGAAACAAGCTTTGATATCCGTCCTGTTGGCTCTCCGCCTGCAAGGCGTCCTAGTCAGGTTGAGCTTCTCAAGGCTCAGCTCGGAGTCCAGACTCCCCCACTTGAGGAACAGGTGCCAATGACGGCCGCGCTGGGGGGACGAGTTGGTGCGCGTGTCACCTCTAGTGTCGCTTTCCCGAGTAGTCCCGAGACTCCGGTTAGGGGATCATCTCCTCCCGGGCAAACCACTGTGATTAGTGGTGGTACGTCACTCGGAAATTCCTTGCCCAGCGGTAATGTCTACACAATCAAAGATAACACTCCTTCCAAGTCAGATGTTGCTGTATCTTGGCGCCGTGGAAGCACCACTAATTCCGTTTTGAATGGCCTCCGCACGGTCTCCGCTGTTTCTCCGAGCGTTAAAATTACACCACCTCCTGGTGAACGTATTTCACCCCCTCCTGGAAACGGTACTACGTCTGCCAGCAAGGCGCGCCCACGCCCTTTGAGCTTTACGGCACCTCTTTCGCGTACGTTCCCTGTCATTGCCTTGGACTCTGGCAGCGAGCATGAGGATGCCTATTCAACTTCAAGTTCTGCCTCGCTCTCCAATCCCACTACCCCCCACTCCTCATCTTCCTTAGACACATCACCAATGTCCGCCCGCGAGGAAGCAGCCAAGAAATTGTACGAGGGGCTGGGAATGGGACGTCCTATCTTACCTGCCTCGCCCGTTCCCATCGCACATAAATTTATCGGCCCTTTAAGACAGCCTCGTGGTCCGCCTTCTGGTGCTGATGAATTAGGTCCTAAGAACTTTGCCACGCGCGTGCGCCGTAAGGCTATCGGCGGCCTGGGTGTTCTCATGGGTGCTCGCGAGCGCAGGGAAGCAGTTGAGGCGTACTAAACACACTCGCCTGTTTCGGCCTATTACAAAGTTCAACCGGCTCAATATTTCGCTATGACTCGTCCCTTCGACTTCAACATTCCACTCTTTACGACAAAAACACTATCATCATCGTCAACAACAATAACTGCCTTGTGTGTCCAACCCTGGAACTTTAGGTTGGAACGGACACGTTAGTGCTAGCGCTTTGTTCAACCCGGCCTTCCCTTCATTCATTTCACCTTTTACTTTTACGTTCGACCTTATTTATTACTCCCTGGCGAGTGTGTTTTAGCTACTTTGCGGTGTGGGCTTTTGATGTGGTTGCCTAGTAGTAATCGGAGCCCCTTTTCATCTCACCTTGCACCTTTTGTGTTTATGTTAGGGAGGGCTATTAGTATGGCCTATGGCGCTAGTAGGAGTTGAACTCCTGCGAGTGCATGTTAAGCCTACTTACTCTGACTCGCTGTTGTTTCATACTTGTACGCGTACGGTTGTTCATTTGAGCCGTTGTTCGAATGCGCATATGCTCTTGTAAAATCTGTTGGCTGAAAGTTGGAAGATCAATGGATTGTAATGTGGGTCTAAGTGAATCTTGAGGGATATCAGCTTCTGCTCCATCAGGAATTGCCTAGCTCAAGCAAAGCAACTTCGAGTCTAAGCATAGGCCCCTGAAGGTAATACGCGTACTTGTACATTTCACAAGTCCAAGCTTGTGTCTTGACTAGCGCCAGGGAACTTTGTCGTGGAGCGTACAGCATATAGGAAATGAAAAAGGGTGGCAACCCGGCCCCATTTGACCTCCACTCAAGGATATAACCACGACATTTCTGCGGCAGTGGACATGCGGTTTCTGCAACAACAGCCTACCATACATTTTAGGACAAAGACGAGGTCCGCAGTATAGGCTAACTGGAAGTAGCTACATTTTCACAGCCACAATGCACCCGCAAACTCTCCCAATAGGACGAGCCTATTTACACCTCTGCCCCACAATAGGCTTACCATGTTCCTAAAAACCGTATCAGTAGAAGCCAGCACTGGAACATGAAGTAATGCATACCTGCCATTCTTCTCTACTAATCCACAGCTGATGGAAAGTGCCAAGACTCGCTAGAATGCTTCCTCCTAGCCAACCACCATACCTCCGCTCGATGGGATTTCCAGGAGCATGAATCTTGACCTGCAGACGCATTTCTAGATCGATGATGTAGGTTTTAAAGTATTTTATTACTCACGTGGGGGAAATTCCTTGATAGTTCTGCCTCCAATCGATCAGCGAAACCAGGGAACAGGCTGCCTCCGCCAGTGAGAACCACATTTCCCATGAGAACTTGCCGCAGATCCGGATCACAGGCTCGCAAGGACTCTGAAAGTAAGGTAGGAATGTTCTTTGGGAGATTTGGATTTTGCGCCTGTAGAAAGTGAGCGGCTTTGAGATCGGTTCGGTAGGGAGACACATACCACTAGCTGTGGTGAGTGGAAGAAAAACTGTTCGCCAACTTGGTATCGTTCCGGCCCGAAGTACGTGTTGTAACCTGTCGGGAACTCGTATTGGCGTGGTGAACGAGACGCCGCAGCCCTGTGAATGCACGATGAGAAAGATCGAAAACATGCACGAAAGTAACCTACTGGTCGTTCCATCCTTGATCAAGAACACCAGCAACGCTCTGTATCCACTCTTCAACTTCACGACTCTCGCACCAAACCCTCCAGCTTTCCGTCGTTCCAGATATACGGTCTTCACGGAGGGTGAACCTTGGTGGTGCACCAGGCTCGACAGGCTGTGTTATGTCATAATGATAAAATGAGTAATTCGGGTATGACAAACAACGCACCAGTTTGTTGGCGATAAGTTGATGAGGGAGAAGTTCGATTCCACGACGCGTCTGGGTTGGGTTACTCAGGATGTGTCGGGCATGGGCTTGGACGAGTTTAGGTAGCGCAGATGATACCAAGCCTACGAGATGTGAGAATGAGGAAGGCCAAACACGATCGACGGCAGACACACCTTTTCGGAGTACGAAGCCATCGACTACTGGGGTGATACTGGCCATTGCATGCCCAACGTCGATCACTAGTGCTGAGCCCTTCCCTGCTGCAAAACTACTCCAAGATTGAAGACATCGACACCACATAACAAGTAAATCAAATCTTACGCATTCAAAACGCCAGTATTGGCAATGTAGAAGGCAGGAACATGGAACTCCTCGAACATAATCTCTGCCATTCTTTCCCTATTTGCAGGTGTGTTCCAAGCTGGCTCGGTCACGAGGATGGGATGTTCCGAAGGATTGACTCGCATAACATCTACTAGGGCATGCGAGATCAAAGCAGGGACTGGATTAAAGTCAAAAACTGCATAGTTTAAATATCAATACCATTTATGAACAGATTGTAAAGTTACTTACTCAACGCATCCCGTATAGGGTTCCCAATTTCCATACCCTCTCTCCAGATCGAAGGACCATTCTGCCCGAGGTAAAGTTTCGCGTCACTTGGGGTTTGTTTGGGAGTTGAATCAAAATTTTCTGGTGCGTTTTCGCTCATCTGCACGTCAGCATCCCCGGAGGTCGCCTTATAGCCATAAAACGACGGGATAATGGCCTTAGGGATATCATCCCCGGCGTACCCTGCGCGTACGGATGAGGAGCCTATATCAAGAACCAAAGCAGATACTTCATCTGTGTAAAATGTGTCAAAGTCATTATCTTTACATCCAGCAATGATCACTGACCTCCGCCGTAGTTGACCATCGCGGTTTATACTAGACGGTAGTATACCCGATCTAGATCTAACAAACATCTAGCGGTCACGTGATTCAGACCGAAAAATGAGATTGGTGAAACTTAGTATGATCCTTCACGTCCTTTCTTGAGACTCTTTCCTAAAACATGGCAGTTACTGGCCTTGGGAAAGTGCGGAACAAGCGCAAGCAGGAGGAGGTTGAAGAGGTGGAAAAAGGTCCTTTTGCTGGGGCAGTGGATTTGGAGATGCACAGCGAAGACGAAGTAGAGGACGAGGACGAGGACCGAGAGGGGGACGATGCGTCGGACGATGGAGACGTAGACGAATTCCCAGAAATTGATGCTGCCAGTGACAGCGACGAAGAAAGCGACGAAGAGGAGGAAGAAGAAGATGCAGATGACCTTGACGAAGAAGACACCTTGGATGAAAACTCTGACGCCGACTCAGACTTGCATATATTTCCAAAATCTAAAAAGGTGGTTTCCAACATCACTGGACAGACAAAAGTTGTATACCCAGAGATTGAACCTGACTATGATTCGGACTCCTCGACAGAAGATGTAAGTAGGTTCTAGCTTTTTCCTATACATCCTTGTCAATGTGATGCAACAATCTCTCAGGATCCTAACCGTGTTGGAAACATACCAATGCACTGGTACGATGACCTACCCCACTTGGGCTACAATATCAATGGCAAAAGAGTGTTGCGTCCAGCTAAAGGCGACGAGCTCGATAGATTCCTTCAAACGGTAGAAGATCCCAATTCATGGTACGCAATAATCTCCTTCCAGTCAGGTCATACGCTAATGTGTTTCAGGACAACTGCTTTTGACAAAAATACCCAAATGGACAAACCATTATCCGCTGAAGAATTGGACATCATTCGCAGATTGCAGGCTGGGGAAAATCCTGATGCCGAATACGACCCATATGAACCTACCATTGAGTGGTTCACCGGTAAAGGCAAAGAAGAAGTCATGCCTCTTTCATCGGCCCCAGAACCAAAGCGCAGATGGCTACCAAGTAAATGGGAGAAGCAAAAGGTCTACTTTCTTCTAGGTTCCATGTTACACGTCCTTATTTTATTCTTTCCAGATCATGAAGATTGTTCGTGCTATCCGCCAGGGTCGAATCGTGGGATCCAAGCCTACTGCAGCGGATAAAAAGCAGCAATTTTATGCTATATGGAACGAGCCACCGTCTAATCAACCGCCCCCGTTACCAGCCCCCAAACCAAAGCTTCCTACGAATTCAGAATCCTACAATCCCCCCGAAGAATACTTACCAACTGAGGAGGAGCGGAAACAGTGGGAGAATACCGACCCCGAAGACCGCGAACGAGACTACCTTCCTTACAAGTATCCTGCGCTTCGTTTGGTTCCCGCATACGACCAGTTCATCAAGCAACGTTTTAATCGCCAGCTTGATCTCTATCTTGCACCCCGGATACAGAGGGTGAAGCTTAATGTCGACCCAAACAGCCTACTGCCAAAACTACCAAGCCCGAATAGCTTACGACCGTTCCCCAACTACAAATCACTGCAATTCATGCACACCAAAGCACGAGTCAGGTGTCTAAGCATAAGTCCTGATGGCGCGTGGGTGGCTAGTGGTGACGAGAGTGGAGTGATCAGCCTCTGGGAGGTTAACGTGGGGCGAGAGGTCAAGCGTTGGAACCTGGGCAGCAAAGTTGGCGCCATTGAATGGTGCCCAAGACTTGACGCTTGTTTCCTCGTCGCCGGGACGTAAGGAGTAGTTGTCCGCCACAATCATCACATTACTGACAAGTGCCTTAGGGAGGAACGACTACATTTTTTCATACCGCCAAATATTTCTCCTGCCATGTTGACCGCGACACAGTCAATTCTGGCACCTGCCACTCTTCCCCCTACTACTCAGTCATCAATTAAATGGATATCGACATCCGGAGCTGCTGAAGACGGCCCCATTTTGACCATTGAACTTCCAAGCGCATCTGGACTGTCAAGACAGTTGACTTGGCATAGAAAGGGAGATTATTTAGCTTCAGTCTGTAAGCAAAATGGTTTTGCAAGTACTCTTTAAAAGCTAATAGGCCCTCATTTACAGCCAGCAGCGAGACTCAAGGTAGTGTTTGGATGCATCAGATCTCACGCCGGCATTCGCAGGCGCCGTTCAAAAAAATCAAGGGTGCTGTTCAGATGGTGTTATTCCATCCTACGAAGCCCCACTTCTTCGTTGCGGTACGTGTTCCACTTGCCGAGCTCCTTCTTATATTCATTCCAATGTAATAGACCCAACGTTATGTCAGACTGTATAATCTGGCTGAGCAGAAGCTGCTGAAAACTCTCATGCCTGGCATCAAATGGATATCGTCGATGGACGTACATCCGTCCGGCGACCATATCATTGTCGGCGGCTACGACCGAAAGCTGTGCTGGTTCGATCTAGAACTAAGCGAAAAACCGTACAAAGTTCTTCGGTAAGTTGTTCGTTTCAATTCAAAATCGGTCATTAATTTCGGCGACTTGCCACCAGCTATCACTCAAGAGCCATTCGATCACTGCATTTCCACCCAACCTACCCTCTGTTTGCGTCTTCATCTGACGACGGCTCGATCCAAATTTTCCACGCAAGGGTCTACAGTGATCTTATGACGGATCCGCTCATTGTACCCCTCAAGATATTGCGCGGCCATGATGTCCAGGAGGGACTTGGTGTGCTCCAAATCAAGTGGGTCAACAAGCAACCATGGTTGGTTAGCGCAGGGGCGGATGGCAGTGTCTCGCTGTGGTGTAGTTGAAGATCAGTCCTTTGTCTGAGTTTGGACCATGAAATAATCCTTTTGTTGAGTTTGAATCTTCGAATTAGCGTGGCTGTGAATCTGAGCATGACGGAAGTGGGCACCAAACCGCCACACTATGATATATCACCAGAACAGGAATAGTGCTAGGGTATCACTGACCAGTGATATAGATAATGCGGTGTGTAGCTCAATGTCGAATCTCTATCACCTATCTTATCTTGAATCTCAGGCAGGATCTCCAACATCCGCCGAGTTCGTGCAGTTCACTAGTTTGACTGAACATCACCAAGTGGAGAATCATCTATTACTGCTACTAGGGCCACGAGTCGCAGCTCCGATCCAGCAGTCCAGTACAAGTCTATTTTCGGAAGCCCGTATTTGTACGCTCCGAGGATTTGATATAGTCTCCAGTGCCCTCGTTCAGTGGAAACCAAGTACATGAAACGACCGCTGGACAATGAATCCTCGCGCTTTCACCTTCTGTTAACAGTCGCATCTTGTCCTTCGGTACATCTACCTAGTGGCGACGCCGCTGTTAGATATAGATGCTGACATCCTCAGTCATGGCAACTAAGTGCTAACACGAATATCATAGCCCCGTACAAGGAAATTTACCTCTGCCTGCGAGTGCATGCATGCCTGAGAGGTACGTAACAATCCAATAAACACTTTCCTGGTTCCTGCTACGACGGAAAGAGGTCTCGACGCCACGTCGATCAGGACTGAATGTTAATTCTTGAATACCTTATCAAGGAGGTATATATATCCGATGGAACATGTTAAGTGATTTAGTTTGCTCTTCATTAGTTGCTTCCTCATCTATTGGCTTCCTCACCGTCGTTCGTTACATCGTCCCAAGTCAATCGCAATGGTTGATTGGAAAACCTCGAAGGAAATAAAGGCAGAAGGCAGTGAGTATCATGCTGATTTTCTAGGAATTTTCTACTCTGATCATTTTACTCTTGTAGTCGCTTTCACTAAGGTGGTCTATGTCCTGTTTGGAATTTACATATGGGAAATCTGCACGACTGGCGGATTCGAGTTATCTGTGTTCTTGGGTAGGCGCAAGCTGGCTTGGCCTTTGGTGCGTCTATTTCTCATCTGTGATCGTGGCTGATCTTGACGGTTACAGAGTATGTGTATTAACCATTGGCAATTTTCTGATGCTTATGTGGTCTAAAGTTTTCTTTTTTCTGTGCCGTTACAGCATGCTCTTTGCTTTCATTGGATTGTAAGCTGCTAAGCTATCCCAGGACCTCGCGTTGCTGACTCAAGTCAACTCTAGGATCATCTTTGTTAATATATCCACGAAGGTAACATTGCGTTTCCCTAAAAAATAAAGTGACTTATCCTCATCCTCGGTTAGATTGATTGTAATGCAAGTACCATTTCCTATGTGCGGACTGTATATGGGCTGACATTAATATTGGTCATCCTGAAGGCCGTGTACACGTTCACTTTTGTGAGCTAATGAAGACATCATTAGATTGATTGAAACTAATATCATACTCGCAGATCGCAGGCAATTTAACAATTCTAAGTGCCTCCACTTCGCTGATGATTAGAACGTAAGTACTGTCTTGCTTTTATTGTAAGTCACTGACCTCGCCTTCGAAGCATGGCGCTTTGGGAGTGGGAACGTCGGGCAGTTCTGTCGATGCTTGCCTTGTCATTTGGGAAGTGTGCGATCCTAAGTGGCACCATAATGACCGTGCAAGCGTCATGGGATTACCAGGCTGGGGCTTGTATAGTTGTCAGAACAAATCACATCCTCTTGAACCTGAACTACGCCTACAGCAAGTGACCCAAGTTCCCCGCTATATTTTGCCGCTCATCGAACGTCTACCAGCCATGTCATTTGACTTTTTTATTTTGGTGATGACACTATTCGTTCTCAGGAAACGTTTCAGGCATGAGGATCTTTCGGGCCTTCTCCGTCGCGATGGCTTGATTTACTTCCTCATCACATCGACCTGCAACACCATTCCGGCTGTAGGTCCTCTTCTCAGATATGCTTCCACTCAAGCTGATTTCTACATAGGTCTTAGCTGCTCTCAACCTCAATAGTGAGCCAGCCATGTTGCAATGTTTTGAGAATCAAACCTGAATTGTATTGGGACACTTAGATGAGATGAATGTGTGAGTGGCTTCCACCATTACGTTCCATTTTACTGGGCTAACATAAATGCTGGACGTAGCATCGCGATGGTAAGTTGCATGGCTGCTTTGTTTACCTGGCTGAACCCTCTATTCCAGGTGCCCGCTGCTGCAGTCTCGTACGTGCTTTGTTTTGTTTTTATGGTCGTTTTTTGTAACGGCGCATAGAGCTATTACTGCCTGTCGTGTGTTTATTCACCTTGATGCATACTACAAAGGCAACGGCGAAAAGGCCCACAATAACCCGTTGTTGGTTAATCACAATTCCACCTCTCCTTCAGTCAGCCCTAGAAGTCCTAGTTCATCGCCAGGTCCTGTCAGCTTCTTGCCTTTGCCCAGTCCTAAGACAACGACGCTGGGGATTCGTGCCACTATGGGCGCTATCGGTTCGTTTGGGTATGTACTTCGTCAAAAGCAAACTGAGAAGATCTAATTATAATGCGTTCCAGCCCACCACAATCCGCCAGGAGGAAGTCCCCTTACGAGCGCAACCTCACTTCGGTAGACTCCGAGTCAGACTCGAAGACCTCACGGTGATAGGCGTTTGACCGCTCAGATTTCATGGTATATCCGCTTTGGCTCAGCCATTCGAGTGGACGCTGGACAATGGTTTTAATCACCGTTTCATCCTGGATTTCACAGTTCCAGGTTGCAATTTGCAAATGTAGGAGAAATATCTGTAACCAAATAGGTTCATTCGCCTTAGTTGTTTAGTATATACTGTGACTCGGATATAGTATGGAGATAGACCTCGAGTTTTGTTATCGCAAGTATAATACTTTTGGGTGTGGTGGTATACAGATGGCATAGCGATAAGGAAGGCAACCTGATGAGAAGACACTCATAGGGTCGTACGCCAGTGACCACGCATCATCGCCGACGTGACGGGCGCCCAGACCTCCGCCGCGCTGCTGGTAGTCCCTGGCGGTTCATTCTCGTCAACTTCACTACAGGCGTCATGCCTTTTGACTTTCTCCACTCCTCCCTTCGCGAGTTCCTTGAACCGTGAGTTGAGACGCGCGATGGTTTTGTAGTTAATGATTTTGCGGAATCATCGAGTTCCATGGTACCTAAAAAAGCAGTCAGTGGAATTTCAAGATTGTGTCCAGAGCTTATAGACCTGGTGCCGTAGAATCATCTAGTGGGGGTAGGTGTAAGCGAGGCTGACTTATGCATTAGACAAACCGAAACAAGAGAGTAGATGCCTTCCCAGTGATATCGTAAAGCTTGAAAATGTGACGAACCTTGCGCAGTATCATCATCCACCGGTTCTGCTGATTCCTCATCTCCATGATCAATTTTCGCCATCAATTTAGAATTGAGTCTCTGCAGACGTGCAGCCTCAGTTGCTGCGTATACACCTTCATCGCGTTTTTTTGCTCTGAACGAGCGCTTTACTTTTGATCGAGTTGATTTTGCCATGTTGATGACAATGTGGAAGGAAACGAATGGCTTGCAAACGAGGGGAATTTCAGGCTGATACACGTGACACATGGAATCATATCTGAAGTTCTCTCTGAGTTCGAGAACTTGCAAAAACCGTCAAAGCAGCTGCTTCAAACCATTATATCCGTTAGATAGTGGCCGTGCATTACATCTTTCGTTGTGGGGTACCAAACTCATGCCAAAAATCGGACGGTCCGAAGATAACGTGTTCATCAACTCGCGCCGCCTTTGAAGAATGACTGCCAGCGTAGAAAGTACCTGGATCAGCCGTCACCGCTGCCACTGACAGTCTGAAAATTGAGCGCAATTCCCCAACACTGCAGGTAATTAGTCATATTATGATGCAAGATCGTCTTTCAAGTCTAGACGCCCTCCATTGCAAGTGCAGGTTCAAGGAAGAACGATCATCTAAGTTTTTGACGCATCGCGATAAATCATGCAAGCACTATACAAACCACTCCGATCGAGTAAACTCTCGAAAGTCCTATGGTACAACAAGAGTAATGGCCTGAAGCCGTCGGAAAATATATTTTGAGCGAACGTTGCATGATTGATCATTCTGGAGGAGCTTCCCTGTAAAGTCGCGAAACATGTAAGTATAGAAAACTAGAATAGAAGAAATGATACTCATGATGTACAGTACATTGTTACACCTGCAGGAAAGCTGGTATAAGCATTAACAATGGATCAATGAAACACATACCTGATGAAGACTTCGCCCAGAGCACCATTTGATTTCCCGTCTTGAAATTCTTCCGTGTTAGCCAGCTATACAGTACGTCAGAGATCCACAGAAATAAGCATTGAACTTGTTGTTCATACCTGGAGGTTCATATACCCATCCGTACTGACAAGGAATCCTTTGTACTCAAGCCCCCATTTTAGCTTTACGAATACCGGCTTTCCGGTAAGCTCCTGCATGAAAGGCTTGGGATTAACAGGGTTGACCTAAGGTAGGTTAATATCATGACATCCGGCTATGAGCTTGTTGACGCACAGACGACATCTTGGTTGTTGATTGAGGATAGATGTAAGTAAATTCGGACTTCGAAAAAGGCAAAAAGAAACCACTACATAAAACACAACCTGTGACATATTGCTTTGATTCGCTTTTGGCCGCGTTTGTGCCACTAACTTGTGCAAACCATGTCAGACCGTGAAGGACACTCGGGAGCTGGACCGTCGGATGAAGATCTCTCGCTGCCGAAGGCAACGGTCGCAAAGATGATCAGTGGTATGTCTCAGAAGCATGTAGTTCATTTTCCGACCTCTTGAACTGTTATTCGCTCCCTATTACCTGACTCCCAGAACTACTACCCGCTGAAGTCACATGTGCGAAGGAGACGCGAGATCTAGTCATAGAGTGTTGTGTAGGTGAACATCGTCAATGATCTTCATGTGCCTCGTTAGGGCTCACATTTGGCAGAATTTATTCACTTGATCTCGTCGGAGGCCAACGAGATATGTGAGCAAGAATCCAAGAAGACAATAGCACCGGAGCATATCATCGCGGCACTGAAAGTATGTTTATGATTGATCTCTATCCTCCGCTGACTTCGCTGCAGCGGCTAGGCTTCGATTCCTTTACAACTGAAGTTGAAGATGTCTTGAAAGATCACAAGCAGCAACAAAAGGTGTGTGGAGTTCATCCTGTCACCCTAGCCGTATGATGGAATTCGTTTCAGGACCGGGAGAAGAAGGCAGACAAGATAAAAGATTCGGGTTTAACGCCAGAGGAACTTATGGCAAAGCAAGAAGAGCTTTTTGCTGCAAGTCGTGCAAGATTCGCTCAACCGCAGGGGCAGCAACAGCCATCTGCTGAAACTTAGGTGGTGAAGCCGATAGCGGACACTCATGGTACCTGCGATTCGTATTATTGTTGTATCGGACGCTGTACATCAGTACTTCTAATGATTTTTATTTTATATTTCTGTCTTGTCGCTGCCGCAGAGCTTCAAGGCGTCTATGCGGAGAGTCCTGGTTCCATTCTTCCACTCCATCGGAACCCACTGTAAGGTGTGGAAGACCAAGCTGTTGAACCGTGAAAGAGGCTGACACCGAAGCATATAGTGCTGCTAGAATGCGTGAACGACGGCCTAATTAGCTGTGCGTCGACATCATGAGTACGCTAACTCACCTTCATAGACATTTCCGTTTGTGATGGACAATCCCGCAGCGAGCCCGCCAAGAAAAGAGTTGCCAGCACCTAGTTTTTTATCAGTATGATCACGGCCATGCGAATATTTGCCCCAAGAATCACCTGTGACATCGACCACCATCAAGTTGTCAATATTCTCAGCGGAACTCCAGAATGCGTCAATCCATCGCCCTTTCCTGTCATAGGTCATGACGTATGCACCGAGGGCACCACTGCGTATTATAACGCTTCCACTATTTTCTTTACCCACACCCATCTTCAAAAACTCTGATGCAGCATTTTCTACGGCAGATTTCGTAACAATTAACGGAAGAGAAAGCAGGCTCAGGGCCTCTTCAGCATTTGGACTAGTGTCCGGACTCCGCGTGAGCGGAAGACACTGATGCCAACTTTGTTTTGCCTACCTGAGGATTGTGATATGTGGGAGGACTGCTTTCAGTGAAGGTAACTCCTCGGGAATACATCTATCCTGCTTTATATTCGATCATTAATTGTGAGACAGAAGGTTGCACGAACAGGTATAGGTTCGAATATTGTGGTCGGGTTCCATTTTTCAACCTCTTGGATCTCTGATACTATTTGAAGCGCGCGCGTGGGTGAACAAATGAAATGAACCGAAGCAGGACGTGTAAGCCGCGTTCTTTCCAAGTCGCGAGGCGTCAGTCTGATCCGCGGAGTGATGTATTCAAAACTGTTGTCATATGGGAATGTTAGACACGGTGGCGATAGACGTATGAAATAACAACGCAACCCTCGAAATTGTCCTTTGTACGAATTCCTTGACCGAGTAGTAAGGCGATTTGTGTCGTCACGAAAGTGCCATATGTCGGAACCGTATGTCAACAACCGATTCTGCATGTCCTGAGGGAAATCGTTTCCTCGATCGATGATCATTCCAAGGGTATCTGGAGGCAACCTGCAATAAGGTCGATCTGTTCACAAATTCAAGTCACAACCCTTTAATGCTGACCAGATGCGAGCACCGATAATAGCATAGGTTCCTCCACCTCCGATCTATTATGATACATGGCGTAAGGATCAGCAGCAGTTGAATCTGTAACTAGCTTCCCTGGGGTGCTACCGTCTTTCCGGTAGGTTTCCCTTGCTCATCTGCAAAGGAAAATTCATCAATAATAAACATCCCAAAGGTCACAAATTGAATCGTCATCTCTGGAATAAGTAGTACGAGGTATGAAACAAATTTGAACCCACAGCAAGCCTGTGTTACTGTTGCTAACCCTGCCGGTTGCTTCCGGGCATGGTGTTACCGCGGCGTCTCCGCTGATATTGGTGTCTGCAACTGGATAAGTATCTAGTAATCTATACCACTCATGCAAGTTTGGAATGTCTTATACGACCCGCTCGAATTCCCCGATTCCGTGCGTGCCATGTCGTTCATGTCGCATTTCACATCATCGTTCTGATCACCTCATACGTCCGATTAGCTTTATCATACCGCATTGCCCCTAGTGGATCAGACAGCGCAGAACAAGATCACAAAGTTTTATCGCCGTGAAGATGCTTGTCGTACGTATGCAACTCAGCAGGTCATATATTAGCACTACCCACACTGACGCCTGATCTTTCATCCAAGGATCGCTCATTGGCAATCTTCTTCCCAGAGTCTTACTCCAGAAGCGTGGAGTGGATAAAGATGACATGACTTTTGCAACCACTGATACGGGGAAGCCATACTGTGTATGTCTTTGCAAGATAAATCACCTTCATCTTGTATTGATTCTTTTGCCCCAGACAACTCCTGGAGTAGATCCTCCATTGGCTTTCAATGTTACTCATGATGAAGGTGTCATCGCCATGGCGTTCGGAACGGGCGACTTGGGACCTCCGGCGTTCAACATAGGAGTTGATGTCATGAAACTCAAAATTCCTCCGCGGACTACTTTTACTGAATTCGTTGACATCGTCGACAGTCAGGTGAAACGTCCGTGCTTCGTATCTTCGGGCTGCACTCATTCCCTCGCCTTATTACCGAAAGCTCACGACTCGAGAAAAGAATTTAATTCTTGCTGATGTCACTGAGGAAGAGGCGATTCGCAGGTTTTACTGCATATGGACCTTGAAAGAGGCTTATACCAAGGCTCTTGGGATTGGCCTCGGCTTTGATTTCAGAAGGATAGAATATGATGTTGTGGAGGAGAAAGTGTCCGTCGACGGAGAACCTGTGAGAGGATGGCAGTTCTTGAAATTTGAACTGCCACAATGTGGACATAATTATGTCGGCTTCGCCGCAAAGTTCGTTGGAGGGCGGGGAACAAGCATATCAGAACTGAGTGAAGGGTGTCTCGTTTGCTATGATGCTGTATCATTTGTTAACCGTGCGATCGAAGAAATGAGCTAGACAACTAGACATCTGTATCATATTAGGGATGTACTGGGAATAAATGCTATGTGTTAGACTACTACGTAAATTGACTTTGGGGTGATGGAAATAAGTCTGCCGACGATATATTATGCTCTAGAAGTATACGACTAAGTAGATCAATACGCAAGGAATATCTCTGAACCAAAAAGCAGGTCATCCTCTGGATGATTCCTAATTTGAAGGGGCGCTGATTGCCAAACCCTTTTTGTGCCATCATTTTGCTTTGCCTTAGAGCCCCAGTGCATCCCGGAGAGCTCGAATGCGCTGAGCTCTGTGAAGGACGTCAGGATGCTGGCCACCTGCTCATAAAATTCCTGTACCATGGAAATTAATGTTCCTGAGCGCTACAAATGAAAAACCATGACGACTTACGGCAGTGGGAGCCATGAAGATGCCCTTGGTTGACATCACTCGTAAATAGACTAAGTGAGGCACATGCTTGTGCAGTGTTTCCAAGAAGGGCACAGGAGGTAAATTTGTAACTGCTCCCAGAATGACTACAGGGACAGTCGAGCGGGCAAGGAGAGGAATATCATCCTCCAAAAGACCGCCGTTCAGATGGATGCTCTTCACTGGACGGCCAGGAACGATTAATTCGGCTGTCCGGGATGAACCAATGAACTGTTCCAGTTTGGGAATAGAAGTTGGAGCAAGGTAAGGGGGTGGGGACTCTCGCGTCAACGCGGTAGGGATGGAATCCACCTCAAGCTCAAGAAGCGACGGTGTCCTATCAAGGAACCGGGCGACGTTTTCATCGAAAGAAAAGGAGCAGGTGAAGTGAAGCAAGTGAGGGAAGTGGATGCGACTAGAGGCTTCCTTCAACACCCAGCTCACACTCGAATCCACGAGGAGAGTGAGAGAGGTTAACTCTGACATATTAAGAATTGCTTCAGCAAGTTGGCGATAATAGGCGAAGAAGACGGGAGCAAGCGAATCTATAGCGATGTAAAAGGACCGCACGAAACGCGCGATATGCGGTTTCTTCGCAAGAGTGTCAATGACACATAAGTTTTGCGACCAGGCGGAAGCCGATACACTACAGTAGAGGACGCGCTGTGCGACTGGACAGAGAGTGGAGCATGTTTGAGCAAGAGCAGCGAGAGAAGAGCAAGAGAGATGCTGCGCAACGCTATCGAGAAGTTCTACTGGTAGGCTGTGCACGGACATGGGTGTTTGATACAACCCGAGCTGAACGCGGGACGTCTTATAAAGGTGAGCCTCGGGCGCGCAGGCACTGGATGTCTATAAAATATTATTTTTGAGTGATTGCCGTCGTGTGAAGGGAAAAGGGATGTAAGCGAATTGAACTAGTAAGATCTAGACTGAGAAAGTCCATGGATAGAGACCCGGGATGACATTGAGATGTAAGCTTAGATTTGATTGAAATTACTTAAAAATAAAGGGAAACGAGGTGGTGGGTGCCAGGCTGCCAGCAAGCATAAGTACGGAAAATTATCTTTACCGTTAATTATGTAATAACCCGCGAACTTAGCATAAAACAGTCACCACCCTTGCAGTGAGCTCCAACGTGAACTAACTTAATTGCTAACATTCCGTAGTTACTGGCATCATGCGCAGTCTAAGAGGACTTTCGATCCTGTCACCATTCTCGAAACAACTTCTAGATTTCAGACCCTCCTCGAAGTCGCACTATTTTCGAACTGCTCCATTATCATCGAATGCAAAGAGGCACGTTCATACGCGAGGCAAGGCTTGTTCAGGTCAGCAATATAACGCGTTCCTCACGCGATTCTCCCGTTTTCAACGTTATACTAACCCATGTGTCATCAACAGCCCCATATCCAAAACGGACTCATACGTGTGGTGAGCTCACTCCCGCGCACGCTGGCATCCACGTCACGTTGACTGGTTGGTTACTCCCTGAGCGGTGATTACCTTTTACATATGTTCTCCTCTCAATTTGCTTACTTTTTCTAAATAAAGCAAAATGTCAAAGACAATGTCCTTCTTTCCCATCAAAGATTCTTCTGGAACAACCCAATTGGTCTTACGCAAGGGGCATGCGAATGCTCATCTGACCGCGTTGTCCGAACTTCCTGCAGAGTCGATTATTGCGATCGAGGGTGAAGTCCTCGTAAGACCAGAGCTATCTCGCCGTAATGTCAGTGGAGCCTTTTTTCTCACAAGCTGTCATCGTTCTAGACGCTCATCCAAAGTATCATCAAGGAAGGCACAGGACAGATTGAGGTCCAAGTAAATAACTTTACTCTCCTCAATCCTGCGCATCGTAACATGCCATTCATACCGTCGGACAATCAGACATTGGTATGCGGGGTGACGCGGAGTTCTTCTACTATTAATGAGATCAATTATAGGTCAATGAAGACCTTAGAGCACGTTTTCGATATCTTGATCTTCGCAGGACTGCTCTTGCGGACAATATCAGAAAAAGAAGCCAAGTTTCTCGAATAATTCGCGATACTCTGCATGACGATGGTGCGTGCTCTTGATATCCGTCAAATGTCCTAAGATCACAGTCATTTCTAGGCTTTCTCGAAGTAGAGACTCCACTGCTTTTGAAGTCAACGCCAGAAGGTGCAAGAGAGTTTTTGGTTCCGTCCCGCGTCGGCCAATCAACTGCACAGCATGATGGAAAACAAACCCCTTTATTCTACGCTCTTCCGCAGTCTCCACAGCAACCAAAACAGCTGCTTATCTGTTCTGGAGCTGTTGACAAGTATTTTCAAATAGCCAAGTGCTTCCGTGATGAAGATGGTCGGAAGGACAGACAACCCGAGTTCACGCAAATCGACCTAGAAATGGCATTTGTCTCGTGGGGTGTGGATTCAAATATTTTCTCATCTAATACATGGCGAATTGGAGGCCACGAGGTTCGCACCGTAATCGAAAAGCTTGTTCGACGCATATGGCAGAAAGTCGAAGAAATCACACTTCCGAGCTCGTTCCGGGTGATCACCTACAACGAAGCAATGGCACGTGTAAGCTAGCAATTTACCGATCGAGGAACATTGTAATTTGGTCATATTAATGATCGTTTAGTATGGTTCAGACAAACCCGACACTCGGATCGATCTGGAGGTTGTGTAGGCTGCTTGTGCACTGAATAACGCTTACACTGCCTATACCAGATCCAGGACATTACGCCCTCGCTACCAATTCATGCTCGTGCATCGTTTGAAGACCTCGGGGACATTCTTGAGGCGATCATTCTTCGTCCATCTGAGAACTCCTCGTTCTTACGGGCAAGTCAAAAATGCGACTACGAGAACGAACCAAATATCGTCAGTCATCACCTCTTGATCAATATCGATAATTTCACATGATCAGTTTATAGAGCCGCTCTGTGATCGCCGATAGCAATTTGTTAAATTGGTTGTGTGATAACCGGTCTATCAATCTGAGGCTGAGCAGCGAGGAGCATGCCCTTTTGAATAAGACGTTAGGAGTCAGTAGCGGCGATACCATATGGCTATCTCGTCGTCGCAAAATCCCCGAGGTGTGCCTCTATACTATCTCCGGTGCTTCCAAGTTATGTTTACATGTGGATAGGGCGGGTCCACTGCTCTGGGTCGCCTCCGAACACGAATATCTGAGTTGGCACATGCCCGCGGTATGTGCTGTCTACTATTGTAGCGGAGAGGCATTCATGCCATTCGTAGGTGATTACGTACCCCCCACGATTCCTCACTTCCTATGGGTCACCGAGTTTCCACTATTCACTCGCGCCGATCCTGACAAGGAGTTTTTGGCTCGTGGGCGATGGAGCAGCACACATCACCCTTTCACAGCGCCGATGTGGCAGGATATAGAAGCCATGTATGCAGGCCGTATCGATCAGGTTCGTGCTAATCCGTTTTGCCAGAGTCCTTCGTGCCAGGAGCTTATCCTTAGTCTCAACCTTACTTTCAGGTTCGGGGACAACATTACGACCTAGTTCTGAATGGCGTTGAGATTGGTGGAGGCTCGGTTAGGGTACACGATGCTGCGATGCAGGAGTACATCTTTTCCCAGGTTTTACAGGTTCGGTTCTCTGTCTCGCCCCTGTGGCGTGTTATACTTTGTCCCGACTCATGTCTTTTTTTAGCTGAGTGATGCCGAGAAGTCGTCGTTTGATCATCTATTACATGCTCTCAAATGCGGTGCACCCCCTCATGGCGGAATTGCTCTCGGTAGACCAATCAAATTTTTTGTAACGTACGCACTAAAAGCTGACAAAAAGCTCCGATCTAGGTTTTGATCGCCTGATGGCTATCCTTTGCAGGACGTCAACCATCCGAGATGTCATCGCTTTCCCCAAAACTGGCGCAGGCACAGATCTACTTTTCAGGAGTCCGGCGGCCATCAACGAAGAGGTGCTATATCAATATGGTGTCCGACCCACACGATGTTGAAGCATGTTGCGGTGCTTTTCGAAGAATCTAATCAGATGATTGTCATAACTAACGACCACATCCGTGAAAAAGGTATCAAATGTCCTTGTCAGCTGTTTGTGCACTACATAAACGATCATATCTTATCGTAAACACAAGCAATAAAAATTATAATACGCAATTACTAAACATGTGTGAATTGTGGTGTTTCATCTGACTGTGGGTGGGAAATGTGACTGAGGTCAGATTCCCCAACGTCACTCTGAGTAGAATGTTTTATCGTCGAATCGACTAACGTGGACTGAACTGGAGTGGCATCATCCGTGATGGAAGTATATGGTAATGCGCCATAGGTAAATGACTCCCAACTCGTATCAGGTTCGAGAGTCCCTCCATGTATATCCGGCGGTGAAGTCTGGGATTCTGAGGGAGGTGCATCGATAGGGTCACTCGAATGACGAACGTGTGTCTCGTCAATTACTGAAAGAACACTCCGAAGCTTAGACTCCGCCTTCCGTGCGTGTTGTGTAGTGCTCGGCGGATGCGACTGACGACGCTTGAGTTGGGTGGAGGGTGATGCCGACCGAGTCGGAGTTGAGGAAGGAGAGACAGAATCAGCCCATTCTGAAGTTGTGGCAAAGAAGCCCCCATTTGGAGCCCAAGAATTATTAATGATCGCTGGGGGTACGTCAGGATTTGGGGGTGGTGGTGTCATAGCTAATGGGCTCGGCGAGGGCGAGGGTGCATTAGCCATTACGGCCAGCGGAGGAAGAATGGTGAAGATCTGGTCCTCCGCCTGTGGAGGTCCATACGAGTCAAAAGGGTCTGGAACGGACTGGAGCATCGCTTCCAAGATAGAATCCGATCTACAAGGTGGGGATAGGCTTTGAGTAATAGTCAATTTCAGGGTTTAATGACTCACGCCTTATTTGTGAACCTGTCAAACACATCCATAGTCGAGCGAACGGCTACGCAGACCTTGAGGTGAATAGGTCAGTATTTTACGAAGGTGTGATGATTTGTCAATACGCATACCTTGCCTTGTACCACGTCCCAGACTTCTTCCTCGTGCTCCATTATTTCTTGGTAATGTTGTGCCTTGAGGCCATCCAGGTCATCCACTTGGCGCTGAAGCACCGCAAGGGCTTCACGGAAGCTTTGCAGGTCTGAATAGGTACAGACGTCACTCAAGACCCGAGAAGACCGGAAGAAGGGACCCACTTCTCTGCTTTTTATTCATGTTACTCAATTCTGTTTGGCGAATTATTTCACTCTTTTCGCGAAGAGCCTTCTCATACGATGCGGAGCGCTCCTGTGACAATGATATGTGAAAGGGTCCGACATGAGGCTGCGGAGAAACTGCGTACGTTTACGATCGTTCGGTATGTGTCCAAATGTTGCCGCAATGGTTTCTCGAAGCTCTTGTCAAGTGTCTCCGCCTATTCAAAAGCGTAAGAATTAAAAGTAAGGAAGAGCAAGGATAATTCGTACAAGGACATGCCAATGGTTACCGATGAGATGATGAAGTCCTGAGGCGGCCTGTAGTCTTGTGCCTGTTTCGTACGTAGGTCCCTTCAAACTGCATGAATGAGCTCCATTTTCCCATTTAATATCGACAGTCGAGCATACCCTGAACATTTCTCCAAAGCATCTGCAAATGCAAAAGTCACTTTCGACATATGGAGTAAAGCAGCACGATAATTTGCGCTTGCATTCATGAGCTGCGCAGAAACCCATCATGTATTAGACTCTTCCGAACTTCGACGACATGTTGAGAAGGAACGCACATCGTCATAAGACTGCAAGCTAACTTTGAGGTTGGCCCGAGTAATGATCTTCTCAGGACCGTCTACTCCAAAATTCATTGCAGAAGCGTGTGTCGCGTCTGAAAACGTGGGTGAGGGAGGACCAGGAGAGGATGTGCGCTTCGGCGATATAGTAAGGCTACGCATAGAACGATGTTCTCGAGGCATGCTGGAACAATGAGGCTAGTCAAACCGCCTGTACGTGATGCAGTGCGGTTGAGAATGAAGTCCTCTTAGTATGCGACGCTCCCCGATTGGGCAACGTTGGGCGGCTAGCGGCAAACCTGATATCTTTCGTCGCCTGACTGAATGTACAGTACCAGACGTTATGGGCGTTGCTCACGGAAATAAAAAGTCACAGCTAAAGTGACAACTCCACTGATGAAATACTGGAAGCTCGGGTATGAAAGAACAAGTTAATGTAACGGTGTATACAACGAAATTCAGTATTAATAGCATCAACCCGTCTGCTCCATCCTGTATCCATGGGCCACCACCTGGACTTCCTTTCTGATCAGAAAAAATGAGCGACAATGTGCAATTTGCACAGGGTCCAACCGCAGTCAAATTCGTAGACAGATCTCCCAGACGGTAATCTGGTGAGCAGGAGGGAACACTGAAATTTGAAAATACCAGGGGAAATCAGCCACGAAGCAAGCTGAGATTGTAACATACCTACCATACTCAGGCCTTCACGCCCGCAGAGATAGCAGTCATCTTCCCTGGCGCGTCTCTGAGGAAGAATAATTTGGCCCTTCGCTGTCGTCTTCCCTCCTTTCCACCTCCGCCGCCAGCTCTCTGCAAAATTTTGATATCCTTCACATGTGGCGAGTTCACAAAGAACTGCATCTCCACGCCTGTTCGTTGTATGACATTTCGCAGGGTAAAGGATGTGTCAGGGCCCCGCCGTCGTATGGACAGCAGAACCCCGGAGAAAGTAGTGGGTGCATGCTCGAGGCTGACTGACAGTACCGAACCAGGAAGAAGTCGGTCTGGATGTCTTCTGGCAAACCATGTAGCAAGCCATTTTTGTTTTGCAGGATGCGGGAGATTTTTTTGCAAATAAGCCATTATGCCCTTCCCTTGGCGCAAAGCCTCCATCTGGGAAGCAGGTATTTCTGGCGGTGGCGGCGGAAGCATGACAGCCTTCGAGAAAGGATATACCGCAGTATTGCTCGACAAATGTCTAATGAATGTTCTACATGATTTTGAGAACATGGTGTCAGGCGCAAGTGATTCGAGTTCTGTCCAAGCTTCGTACTTGATAGATTATGGCCGGCAAACGCCGAGCCAGTGTCCCGCATAGTAATTATCGACAATTGCATTGTAGAGCAAGCAGTGTATGTATGAAAATAATACATAACGAGAAAACAAGATATAGAGCGTAGCAAACGTCGATTCGTAAGTCGCACAGCCTGATTTCCAAAGTGCACGCAGAGACAGAGGACAGCTGACGTACAGGATACGAAGGGCCGCGCACGCGCTGTGCGCGTCAAGGTCCTCGGTTTTGTAATTAGTATCCGCGCCCGCGCCCTCTGTAATCTTCACTAAGCTTGATGCATGGATGCATTGTGGAAAGCTTACCTGCCGCGTGCTCTATAGGGGCTGTACCCGTACCCACCACGGTGACCACCTCGATATCCACCGCGGTAACCACCTCCCCGCCCTCTCCCCCGGTTAAACCCAGGAACATTAGTCCGCTTTGTAGTTACCTGTAAATGTGTGAATTAGATGGCATAATGATGCTCAGAAAGCGTCATAAGCACTTTTATTAATCGTCCGCGGAATAGGGAATTATCCATAGCTAATGCTGCATCTATGTGTTCAAGCTCGGCGAATTCGACGTAGGCAAACCTGTGAGCGAAGAAATAAGATGAACTGAGTGTTGCGAAAAAACCCACATACCCTTTAGGGTGTCCGGTAAACTTGTCACAAAGAATAGTTACACGATTGATCGTCCCGCAAGCCTGGAAATGCGCTTGGATCTCTTCTGGGGTTGCCCCATAGTCCACCTAGATAGAAAGAACAGTATGAGCAAAGTCACCACCGTGGTAGAAGGCGCAGATAGTCGCTCGCACATTACCAACAAATACGCTCCGGCCGTCGGCGATGGACTTGTCTTCCTCAGTCTCCATCGGAACACCTTGGTCCGCCTCGCCAGCAGATCCCCCATTTGCTGACTCTGCAGCTGCCTGCAACTCCCTCAGTTTTTTTGCTTCACGTTCCATTTCTTCGACCCGCTGCTTCATGAGCTGAATTTCCTAGTGCACAAATTCTAAAATGATGAGGTTTAAGAGATGAAGAAGCGAACCTTCGATTCAAATTCGTCGCCATCATCGATTATAGGGTCTACACCCTCCGTAGTGGGTGTTTGCGTCGCGTCAATATCGGCCATGACAATAGTACTTGTGACAAGGACGAAAGTTTCATGGCTACTAACACGCCGTGCCAAATACGGGCAAACAAATTTGATGCCTGCCGAGGTCCATAGTACCAACTGGTACTACTAGCCAAGTACTTGAGTATTCAATTATACTACAATTCCCAAAATACATTTGTGGAGAGTCGCTCGTGAGTTTTTCTTGTGGTACACATATGCTCACTTGTTCCCATTGCTAGTGCCCACCGTGACTATTGCTCCGATTCTTTGAAACTTTCGCGGGCGGGATGTTCACGCAAAAGCCGAGATGATTCACTATACTTCATTCAGCGCCCCATATACCTCTCCATGAAGAAATAATTCTTCAGGCGATGAGATCGAATGTTTCAGGCAGTCTGGAAAGTGAGCCGTGCATCCCGGTGCAATGCCACGAAGATACCTCGCTTTGATGGCGTGCATTAGCGTTAAGGCAGCTACCGCCCCAGTCGATGCTGTTTTACCACCGCAGCTACGTGTCCTGCGCCTCTCACATGTCTTGTCATAGATTAAAGTTCTCGTCCTTGGGGTACCTGCATGGCTTATCGCGATTCACTGACATTACTTTACCACGTAAGGTGAGCGATATGGCATCTCTTCTACGAATATGTGGGTAGGCTCTGCAGGGAAGCTATATTATCCTCATCTTCTCCAGTAAGTTCAGAATCCGTTTGAGGTGGCGCGCTGCCTGCTTTATGAGCGTCATGCGCCCACGAGATGAACTTTCTACTCAAATACTTTCTAAGATGCGATGCTACATATGAAAGTCTCTGTCATTGATGTGAGATATTGATATTTTCACACAGGAGACACGTTGCCTCGTCCTACGGGGTGACATGTACATGATGACGGAAGCCCAGGGTGATCAAATTTGTGAGTGCCTTGTCCGCCATTGATGTTGTCGATATGATTTTTTTCTATCAAAATAAATTATTTTATCACTTCCATTCTCTTTGTGTGGGACAGCTACATTGTTTTGAAAGCTTCCGCAGGACGAGTCGGGAAGGGTTCCTCGTGCACAATTCTAATAAACCCCTTAATGAATATCAGATTGGATAGCAGTATACGCCGACTGAATTTGTGACGTCGCAACCGAGTCACCGTCGGATAGCTGCGCCTCGTGCAACATTCGGGCATGACATGCCATTCGGCAGGTTGCAGCACTGCCAGTGGTTCAACTATTACCTCATGTCCATATGGAATTGGGAGGAGTCCAATTGGAAGCACCGCTATTTTGGGCAGTTTGGAGTTGTAAGCGGGATGTTGAGGTAAGCTCAACGACAGTATCGGGAGTCTGGCCAAAAGTTTATGGCATGTCCCAACCCTGCGCTGGTTTAACTTTAAAGATGCGGCACGCAATGGGGACCATTCCAGATATATTGGATTACGGTGACTCGACGGGGACCTTGTGAAAGGCAGGCAAGTATGTACATGGTGCGTATCTGGTTCGTTTGACTCCTTCCGAGTCTGTCTGCTTCCTTCCGCAGTCGAACTGGTCGTATATAGTATGTAGTATATACTATAATTAAAACGAGGTCCTGACAGTCTCCACAGATGGGATTATACACTGGAATCAGAATGGAAGAGTTTTTGTAGTAATCCTTGTTCTGATGGAGTGACTGACTCGTACTAGTAGTAAGTGATCGGGAATCAGCAATAACGTGTTGCAGATCCCCCATGACACGAGCAACTCCACAATGTTCCTTGTTCCATGAGTCCATTGACGCTGAACAAAAGCCTCAAACTTGAAAGGCTCTATGCACAAAAGCTATTAACGCGTATGCTGTCGACCAGACGAATTGCTCGGGTATCCAATGTGTAAGCGACTTTGAACACTCGTAAAGCAGTAAATCGAGATTGCATGGCTCACGGCATGTGAGCACATAGGAGCACGTTCACGTTGCGAAGTCGAAGCTTGACAGGGCAGAATGCAAGTCGATCATGATGTGAAGGTGTATGCGAGCGTGAAATTGGAAGCCTAACAAGCGCTGGCTCGAGTTGAGAAGGCACATCAAGATTCAATATTGCACCCACGATGGGCTCGGGGACACCGGTCTCGTTAAGACTTGACAACAGATGGGTTATGTCTCCACATGCACATGGTTGCACAGCGTACAAGTCATATGTTGCATGTGGTTGGCAAGACGAGCCAAGAACAATGTTGAAGATACCGCATATGGTAAGTGAAGGGTGGAGATGTCGTACGAATACACTTGCAGAGTAGAATTCACAGCATGCAGCGATAGCAAGCAGACCTTGACTAACAAGACACGTCTGCGAGGGTAAGATCTTACGTCGAATTGATCGGTGAACTCAAATAGTCGAGAAGGATGGAGTAGCAGAAGCACAGTGTGATCACCTGAGGCGACGATACCACAGCTGGGGTCCAATCACGTATCTCAACATTTGTCCGAACTATAGGCGGACGTACTCTTCACAGATTCTGAGAAAGTTCCGGCTCGGACAGCTAAGACCAGCATTGGCTAGAAGCTCTAGTCAAATGTAAGAGGCAAGCGTAAACCTCAAATGCGACCGTAGTTTCGGAAGTATGCGACGAGTCGCACTTATGAAAAGTGTTGTTTGAGATAGTGCTGTAGTTGTAACTGGTCCAGGACGACCCTATATTTCAATTGAATATTATCCGAAAGCCTGGAATGCGTGGCATTTTCGAGGAAGAGTGGACGCAATATCGAATCCACTCTCAACCCTGTCAAGCCAGATATTCGGGAGAAACTCTGTAGAGGACGAACGTAGGGTATGACAGAATTCTGCCTAGAAACCAGATTGTGAAGAGCAGAAAATATTAAACTTTAGACGTACGCAACGAGAATGGGTTAGCCCATCATTCTTGTACTTCGTCCCCTTCCATTGCTCCTCACATCACGTACAGTCGATCATTTACCATAGACAATTGAATAATGATGTTTGTTCTCGGGGAGAATTACTTTCCGGACCACTGACGAGCTCTTCCAGAAGAAAATTTATCCCGAAGAGACATTACTTGCGCTAGAACATGTCATAATTGCATGGCGCAACATGGTCCTGCATGGTACCTTAATGGACCTGAGAGCGTTTGAGTATGGATCAGGTCCATAACCGAGATATGTTGCCGGATGCGAGATGGAATTATAACATACGAGGCACAGAATTACTGGAAATGATTCCATTTCAAGTTTCCAAAGGTTTTCACCCGTAATGAGACGATCGGAGGATAAGAACTTGAACCCCAAGAAATGTTCGAGAGCTGTAAGAAGTCCTGTGTCATCGATTAACAGTCGATTAGTAAGTTGAGCAATGCCTTTACTCGCTCGGAAACGTATAGACATAATGAATAAACTCAACTCAAATTAGTGCTATGAAGCGTGCCGTCTCCAACGGATTCGGGTTCAAAGACGTCCCGAGAAGACTTGGGAGAAAGCTATGGATGTGGTCGGTCCACAGGAAAACTTTCTGACTCAACTCTTCATTTCCGAGAACAGGAGGTATAAAGAGAACCAAGCCTCATCAGAGTAGTGGCCAAGAATTCCGCTCCGAACCTACTCCCGACCTGTGTCTTGTCTTGTGTGCAAGCCTCCACGGTGAGTCCTCGTTTCAGTCTGACGTATACACTGCAACGAAGGTCATTGTGCTTCGGCCGTCTTAGCACAGCCTAGTATGAATCAACTTAGTCATCCGTGGCATCGGCCCGACCCGTCTACCACCTTCCGAAGATATCTTGCGGCCGTCCGACCACAAGGGCAATTGCTGGCAGTACACCACCACCACGCTTCTCCTGAGCGTATGGTACATCACGACGATTTTTACTCAATGACACACCAATCAAAGAAAAAACGCATCGAGGACGATCCTCTTCCCACCGATGCTGGCGCAAAACCAATACAGCTTCAGCGGCGCAGAGTCTGGAGGGCATGTGAAAGTTGTAGGCAAGTCGATCGAGCTCTACATTCTCATATCTATTCCCCAACAAGAACTAATCGCGCCGATCGCAGACGTAAGAAAATCAAGTGTGACGGTTGTGAGCCCACTTGCTCTCAGTGCCAGTCGTCTGGATCGCAGTGCACTTGGCTTCAGACAAAGGACAGAGCGGCTTTAAGCAGACAGTAGATATTTCTATATCGTCAATTCCTCCCTTGAACTCATCGTCTTAATAGCTATGTCCAGGAACTTGAAGCGCGTCTCTTGCATATGGAGTCGCTGTTCTCTCAGATTACCCCTGTGCTTGAACAACTGGGTCCATCCTTGAATTTGCCTGGGGTTGCTGGAACCTCAATTGGAGGCAGCGAAGGCTTTCCAGCTTCTACTGTGCTTCAAGCAATGTCATCCAAGGCTGTTGCAGACACTCGCAGCAACGTCTCTACCCCAGAATCCTCCTCAATCAAAGTGGAAGATGATGTCTCCGAAAGTCTCGGACAGCTTGCGCTAGACGAGCACGGCCACATGCGCTGGATAGGTGGCTCTTCCACAATGTCTCTCATACAATCCTTCCGTACTCTCACGACATCTCCGCTCCATCGAGTTTCCCCAATGGAAGAAGACCCACGCGCGCCTGGCCCTAGTGTAAATAAACTTTATTTCCCAGCCTCTGTCTTCTTTGGGAAGGTTCATGCTCTCCCAGGCCCAGAAGAGGTCGAATACCCGGACGAGGACCTTTGCGATAAGCTGGTAAGTACATATTCTTGGTTTATCGATCCTAACTGACCAGATCGCATCAAGGTGGAAACCTATTTCGAGCGTCTTCATTTTCTGATGCCTATCCTTGATAAACCCTCGTTTATGCCGAGATACAAACAATTAATGGCTAAGCGTGACGACATTGATTTTATTCAAGCAGAAGCTTCGTTTATCTCCGTGGTCTTCGCAGTGTTCGCCTGTGCGGCACACCTAGTCAACGATCCCCGTCTGACTTGCGAAAATCCAGATGATGGCGGCACGGGGATGATTTACTATGAGAGGTACGCCTTCGGCCGCCATGGAAACTTGACGTCCTCCCTAACGATAAACCCCGCTAGAGCTCTTATATTGCACTATATCAGTCACGCATCTATTCAGGTGTCTCACGTCCAGTGCTTCATTCTCATGTCTTCGTTCCTATGTTCGGTCAACTGTCTTCCGCAGGCCTGGCTGCTCGTGGGACAAGCAGTGCGAACTGCTCAAGACTTGGGTTTACACGTAAGCACCGCTCACTTTTGCTGTCCGGGTTGATTAATTAATTCTTACTGTAGCGGTCCCCGCGCCGTCTCGCGATCTCCACCACTGACAAAGAAACTCGCCGAAAAATATGGTGGAGCGTGTACTGCTTGGATCGTATGCTTGCTCTCGCTCTCGGCCGCCCACTTGGTATCGAAGACTCTGACTGTGATGTCGAGATACCTGTTGCGGTCGACGATGAAAACTTAGCAGATTATTTTTCTGGAGTTACCCTCCCGCAAAAATACCCATCGCTCATGACGGGCGCTATCGCTTTGACAACCCTGTACCAAATTGCGGGACGGGTTCTGCGGCAGGTGTATGCCATCGATAAGTGTAAAGATGTGCTCGATCAAGAGAGACGCTCAGAACTTCAGCGTTCTGTAGAGGAGCTCGACGAGGAGCTGAACAAGTGGTGCGACGATCTTCCTCCGACGTTCCGGAACGAGGCGGTCACAGACAAACACGTCTCCATGGGCGCAGTACTTTGCAGTCATTATTATTCCGTACTGACCACGCTACATCGCAATTTTTTGCCTGTCAAGCGTGACCAGCCTATACTACCCAAGTCCACTGCCAGGGCTGTTTCATCTGCCCGCTCCTGCATACGACTAGCACCATCTATCAGCAATGTCGTTCCACCATCGCATCACCTTGCCTTCTTCATCCAGCATCTTTTTAGCTCCGCTGTCATTGTCCTTCTTTATGCCATGCACTGCACTGACGCTAGAGCTGCTGCTGCTGCTATGGATGAGGCCAAGAGTTGTTTGACGGCACTGGAGTCCTGGGAAGGACATTGGCCCGGGGCTCGCAAATGCAAGGAGCTTCTCGCGGAGTTGACAAACACCGCGGAGGAAGCGATCAGGAAAGACAATAGCGATACTAGGCAGGTTCAGATGATGCCCATGCCACCACCTGTCGCACCTGCTATGCTTGAACGAAGGCGATCGCTTGTGTCGTCACCTGGCCAAATTCCGACGGTCAATAGGCCTATCAAGAGCAAACCACGGAAGATCAGCAGATCCCGAGATCCTGTTTCTACTCGACGCCCGATGACTTCACCTCCCTATCGTGTTGAATGTAAGCAGGCATAAGCTGTCTGATGAGTTTGGCTGACATGACGGACTACAGCACAACGCAACAGGTCTACATCTCGTAAGCGAGGCCACGACGAGAGCGAAGGACTTGCAGGTCCAAGCTTGAGCTATCAAGGTGCCTTCTCCACCCCACAACCTTCGAAACCAAGTCCCCACAGCTCTCCAGCCTCTGTGAACCTCCCCTCGCCGTCCATGTCCACACTTGAGAGCCCGCAACAACAGGAGGGCAGCCCAAATGTCATACCGTATAGTTATTCCGGACCTCCTCTCTCTCCTCTGCATGTATCGTCACCATATGATTATGGCATGCACCATAGTCCCCTCGTCTCTTCGAGCACACACCAATGGGACTCTAACACAGTCGAACCTCGTGGAAGTGATTTGTACCCATCTCCTTCGCATAGCAATTCTCTCCCATTTGGCAATTTCGACCCGCAATCCAATACGGACACTCCGTGGTACTCTTCAGATCAAGGCTACTCGGGTCTTTCAACTACCCCACCCACCGCTTCGTTCGCAGCCCCTGGACTACCGTTCTTGGGGCTTGATTATATTCGCAACTACAATTCGCATGGTTACTCAGTAGGTGGTGAAACAGACTCTCTCTGGCAGACTTTTGATGCTGGCGCATTTGGGTTGGATCCTGAGTTGCCCTTCACCCTTGGTGATGCTTCATCAGAGCTACTCGCAGGCCAACACTCCTCGCCCTAGTTCATTTACAGGACTTCTCGCTGTGGTGTTTTCTTAGTCGACTATGTACTTCTACGATTTTTTTTCTACGTTCTTCACTTCCTCATCTGCTTGGGAATATCTGGTTCTCTCACTGAATGATATCCATATGTACGCACACCCTTCACAGTTTTGTTTGATCGACGACTCTGTTACTGAAGAGTATGTCACTTTACGCGCTCAGAAATTACTCACTACTATAATAACTTCCGGGCCTTCTATGACCCAGTACTGCAATAGTAAATTTAGCTTCGATGTGATCAGTGCCACAGTAGTGCCACCTGCCGACTAAACCGGCTTCGGATCCGGCTCGGGTATTATGTAGTTTCCCGTTAGTCCGGGTATTAGCCGGCCCGCGCTTAAACAAGCAGTGCGTTCTTCTGTCACGTTTCCCGCACTCTCTCAACTATCACGCAATGGCTCCTCACCCAGTGGTGGAACTAACCTCAGAAGCATCCTGGAATCTCGTACGATTTATGATATCCGTTTCATAACGAAAGACTCATGTCGCACAGATCGAGGACAGGTTCACACCCTATGGGAAAGAAACGCTCGCAAAGCTCGTATATTTCCTTCAGGTATGTATGATCCCCGCAGTACTGCGCATTCGACAAGCTTACCATATTGTACAGGATGAAATTCTCCCATCCGTGAAGCTCGCACATGCGCAGCTCCCCAAAGACCCTGCGCAGCGATGGAAGACGGTGATTCCCGTAATTGAAGAGCTCAAAGTGAAAGCCCGTAGGCTCGGGCTATGGAACCTTTTCCTGAGCAAGACGCATTACCCCGAACACGGCGTCCCGCTGACCAATGTCGAAGTGCGTTATTTTTTGCTCTGCTGTGAATGCATTAGTAATATTTGACGATCGGGTTAGTATGCGGTTATGGCTGAGATTCTCGGACGCGGGGGACACTTGGCTTCCGAGGCTGTCAACTGCTCGGCCCCTGATACCGGGAACATGGGTATGTGCAGGGTTTGCTGCTACTACTACCCTGCATTACCTGAACGCGCGTGAAGAGGTCATCGCGCGGTATGGATCTCCGGAACAGCAAAAGAAGTGGCTTGTTCCTTTACTGAATGGCGAGATTCGGTCTGCTTTTGCGATGACTGAGCGGTTTGGTTCGTGTTTGCTTTTTGCGCGGCTTTCAGGTAACTGACCGTGGATGACGTTCGCAGTGTCTTCCTCGGACGCTCGCAATATCAAAACATCTATCAAGAGGGAAGGAGATGAGATTGTTATAAATGGTCACAAGTGGTGCGTGAACAAGTCTTTTAGAGACTGACGTCATTCAGAACGTCATTTGGGCAGGTGGATATCGGGAGCGGGCGACCCGCGTACCAAACTTCACCTCGTCATGGGAAAGAGCGACCCAGACAATGTGAACGTGTACCAGCAACAAAGTGTGGTCATAGTGCCGGCAGACGCGCCCGGAGTAAAGATTATTCGGCCCATGGAAATATTTGGGTACGATGACGCGCCTGAGGGACACTGTGAGGTCATATATGACAATGTCAGGGTGCCTGTGGGCAACTTGGTGCTAGGCTGGGGACGAGGATTTGAGGTAAATGACGTTTTCAGCTTACGGCTCTTGTATTTTGCATTTGGCTTATGGTGTATTGGAGATAATTCAAGGCCGCTTAGGGTATGCAGGGTCGAGCTTTGTTGCCAAGCTCCACTCAAGTCTGACCTACTGATAGTCCAGGACGTATTCACCACTGTATGCGCTCGATAGGTGCAGCATCGCGGGCTCTGGACCTTATGATTGAGCGCGTCACAGACCCTACCCGAAAGACTTTTGACAAATTTCTTTACCAACATGGCGAGTGACCAATTCTTCGTCATGAAAATTCTAGAAGCTCAGACGACCTCGCTTGTGATTCAGGTACGGTGGTGGCTGAAATTGCGCGGTCGCGGGCTGAGATTGAGTCTGCACGTCTCCTTGTCATGAGCGCAGCGCTTCAAGTGAGTGCCTGTGTTGGTCGTTGCAGTGCTAAGATATGACGTGTCTTGAAGATTGACAAGCAACGAGCCAAGGGCGCGTTGAAGGAAATCGGCATTGCCAAGGCACGGCTTCTCGATTCGCTCTTCCAGTCTATGATGCAATTTATTCTATAGTTTGTCGTGCCTGCGATGGCCTGCGGAGTGGTCGATCGGGCTATGCAAGCATATGGTGCTGAGGGATTGAGCCAAGACCAAGAACTCGCGAACATGTTTGCTCAACTGCGGACACTGCGGTTGGCGGATGTGCGTCTTCTGTTCCTGCATCGTCGTGTACTTGTGATTAACGGGTTTTTACAGGGACCTGATGAAGTATGTTTGCATGACTGAAAATAGTAAATATCTTACCCTGTGTTTTAGGTTCACATCCAACAGGTCGGGCAGCGTGAGTTGAAGCGTGCACCGGGACTGCATAAGCGCGCTGCGGAACTGAAACAAAAGGAGTTTGCTGTACTGTCTAAGGCTCATCTGTGAGGACCGCGGAATGTATGACCTAGATATTTTGTACGGGCCGGTACGCGTTATGGCGCGATTTATTTTATGTACAAATGAGGAAGACGTCATTGACTCGATTTAGGAAGCGACGATCTGTGCAACTGTTACACTCGACTTTCATGAATCATAATTCTTCATAGCATACTCATGTCTAACCACGAGGATGGGACCAAGCGATACGACGTGACACCAATTTTGGAGTCTCGGTACTTTATTCTCCCTGCTTCCGCAGCGTTGGTGGGGGTATTCATCGGGGCGGTGCGTGGATCTCGCCTTGCATCCCTTCGTTTTCTCGCGGAGAACGCACACCGGCCACCGAAGACGATTCGGGGATGGTATCTCTACAATAAAACGAAAAATTACAAAAGAATGGCTGCCGGACTTTTATCTGGTGGTAAGGAAGGGGTTAAACTTGGAGCTACAGCACTAGTTTGGGTTGGGATTGAGGATGGATTAGGACGGTGTGGGGCGGGATTTGATGATTTGAAAGAGGTTGGAGCTGGTGTTGGTACTGCGGGGGCTTTCTCTATTGTTTGTAAGTTTGAAGGACGTGTGGTGAGTTGTGTCGACTGATTTGACTGGTTAGACCGACTACGATGGCGTTCTGCAAGTCGTGCGTTAATGGTTGGGTCGATTATTGGTGGAGGAATGGGATTTCTTCGATGGGCCAGAGAATATTTGAAGAGAGCCCGAGGAGACTTTATCTAAAAATTTACTCGGTTAGCGTATGATGATCTTCTTAAAACAGTAGCGAGGCCTCGAACAAGCTCCACCACATATCATAAAATGAGGTCCGCTCCACTTTCGTCCGATAAGTCGTCGTCGTCTTCCTCGTCGTCTTTTTCTTCACTGTCTTTTTTGTCAATTCAAAAAATGATTAAACTCTGGTCAGCTATTGACCAGATAACACCCAGAGTTAATGCTGATGGTCATGAGCGTCCTAATCCTTTCGAGGTACAATCATCTCATTCACCGCGCTCATCCAGCAATGGTCTGGCAACTCCAACTATAACTTCACCAGCCTTTTCAATTCATCACCATTTACTGGGAACTGGCTCTCCCTCTCTTACCACGGCGAACGCCGATCTCACGCCGCCAGGTCCTATAACACCTCTATCCGGTGCCTTTGCCGCTCGTATTCCTACAACCCAAATTTCCCTTCATGCACCGGATTTTTCAATGCGTAACACTAAAAAATCACCCAACCTCTCAGATTCAATGGAGAATAAATCCAATACGCCATCGTCATCGTCCCCCTCGACTAGGACTTCCTCAATCGCATCTACCTCAACCGCTCCTCCCCACTCAACCGGCGGCACATCAAAGGGTCAGATTCACGTCAAGCTCATATCTGCCCGTGGTCTTAATGTCACATCCATACGCTCACGACCTTATGTCGTCGTTCAATTCGAGCAAAACGAGTTCGTAAGTCGTGATCCCACCGACGAAATGGATAAGGAGGTCAAGGGAACTGCGACCGCTCTCTCTCGCGCCTCCTCCTCTATTGCTCTCTCAGCTCTCTCATCTATCGGCGTTCCCCGTCCACCAGGCAAGCCTAGTCCCGGAAATTCCCCCCCTTCATCTCTTTCGTGCAATCAACCTTCCCCAACCAACCAACCTTCTACAACTCAAGGCCTTTTTGGTCGTTTATCCGCACATAATCCCGTGTGGAAACACGAGGTGTCATTGTCAGTATCCCATAATCAACTTATCAAATTTCGCTTTCTAATTCTTTCTAGCGACGTTACGTCCGAAGAATCCCTTGTTTCATTTAACCTGTATGACCGTGTCGCGGACCATCTATTTCTCGGCACTGTACAAATCAAGCCAGTCCTCATCCATGACCATACAGTTGATCAATGGTACAAGTACGTACCATCTCGTACAACTTCCCACTTACTCTGTCAACTGTCATCCCGTCCTTCCGTTACTAATGGCATCATTTGCTTATGTACGCACAGGCTTCGGCCGTTCGAAAACGAAGTAATAAGCGGAGAAATGCGGGTACAGATCACATTCGAGCAATACAAGGTACGTTATACCAGTCTAACCTCTTTCATTCTCACCCACTCCACGATTTCGGCCTCCCTTTCGCATCACTTGATCTCCCCTCCTGACAACGCTTCTCACTCACTCTCAACTTTCATGTGACAGACTAAACGTGCGCTTACACCACGCGACTTTGAGTTCCTCAAGTTGATCGGACGCGGTACCTTTGGCAAGGTTTTCCAAGTCCGGAAACGCGATACAAAGCGAATTTATGCTATGAAAGTTCTATCAAAGAGGGAAATTGTTGCCAAGAAGGAGGTCGCTCACACGATCGGAGAGCGAAAGATCCTACAACGTTCTCTAGAATCACCATTCCTTGTTGGCCTCAAATTCAGTTTCCAGACGGATACAGACTTGTACTTGATAACGGACTTCAAGAGCGGTGGCGAGCTGTTCTGGCACCTCCAGAAAGAAACACGTTTCTCCGAAGAACGGGCCCGATTTTATATCGCAGAACTGGTTCTGGCCCTGGAGCATCTGCATAGATACAACATTGTTTATCGGGATCTCAAGCCGGAAAATATCCTTCTTGACGCCACTGGCCATGTCGCCCTCTGCGATTTTGGGTTATCAAAGGCGGATCTACGGTCCGACGAACTCACCACGACATTCTGTGGTACAACCGAGTACCTCGCCCCTGAAGTGCTTTTGGACGAGCATGGATATAGCAAACTTGTCGACTTTTGGTCACTGGGCGTACTCCTCTTCGAGATGTGCTGCGGCTGGAGTCCATTTTATGCCGAAGACACACAGCAAATGTACAAGAACATTTGTTTTGGGAAGATTCGGTTCCCGAGAAACGTTATCAGCGAAGACGGCAAGATGTTTGTGAAGGGGGTGAGTGCCGTGATTCAATTCGTTTCGACATTTCCGATAACCGCTTATCAAGCTTTTAAACCGAAATCCTAAACATCGCTTGGGGGCACAACGCGATGCCGCGGAACTGAAAGAACACCCGTTCTTCTCATGTATAGATTGGAAAGCTCTTCTCCTCAAGCAGGTGACGCCACCGTTTAAACCCGTCGTAGAGTCGGATGAGTCGACTGCGAACTTCGATCCAGAGTTCACCACTGCTGATATCAAAGAGGTTGGTGGTGGTCTCGACGGGCATGGAAGTCCGGACGAAGAAGATCCTAGCGAAGAATGGACACAAATGCAGTGCGGCTTGCCAGGATCGCACATGCCGAACGGACCACTGGGTAGTGACCGTCATGTCAATGGCGTAAATCTAAATGGTTCAGTGCCCCCCCCCTCTTCCTTACTTACTGGAAATGGCACGGGACGTGCCATCAAGATTGGATCACGGAAGAAGCAAGATGTGGCAGGGTCGCCGCTGACGAACAGTGTTCAAGAGAATTTCCGCGGGTTCACGTATTCTGGAGGCGAAAGTGTGGTGATGCAGGGCATCATGGGTAGAGAACCTGATGAGGATGAGGATGAGGCAGTGGCGGATGAAGAGGTCGCAGAGGTGACCACAGAAGACGAGTTCGAAGACAGGGAGAGTTTCGCGGGACGGTACTCGAACCGAAGAAGAGGAATCGATGAAGATACAGCTGTATGATGTATTAGCTGCCCACGCCGTCCAAGCCGGCACCTCGCGGAGCTTTTATTCCATCCGGACGAATTTGGACCTTTGCATTATTTGGTGCATGTGCTCACCGCTTGAGGTACTATGCCTCCCATTACTACTTATCTGATTTAATCGCATATTTGTTCTCGCCACCCTTCCCCATGCAATTCCCCCCCTTTTCTCATATCCTCTTTATGGAGCATGTTATATATCTCTTGTTTCGAGTCGAACACAAGATTGTCCATCGTGGATTGTTTTTACCTGCTTCTGTTATCGCTGTTGTTCTATAGTATAACGTACCCCATTTTAAAGGAGTTGTAATAATTCATGTGGCCTGTATCCCTTTCGTCGTTTGGGTGGGACACGCGTAAATTCCCCTGCTAGCAGGTTACAGCATCTATCATTGATATTTAAGGGATGGTTCCGTCACCAATCATACAGGGTCTTTTTTCCGCGGCAGGCGAGGTCAACCCCACCACGAAAAATAGTTGGGAGGACTTGGCCATCAATAATTGTGTGCTTTACAATCGATTCTACTTCATGGGGCGTGACACGCCCATACCATACACCAGCTCCACGAGGAGTGTAGATCTGCAAGATCGACGTCAACATATCGTTTAGACAGCAAAAAGGTCACACACGATGCAGTTGCCTGCGAATTTATGTCCGCCGACATGTGAGTTCTTCAGTATCAACGCCTTGTGCTCAGCGTGAAGGGATTTGAGTTGAGTCTCGATTAATTGTTCCTTCTCGGTGGTTGAGGTAGCTTGTGACTCGAGGGAGGGTTCGGAAGTGAGATCGTGCAGGTCGGTGTGGACTTCCCAGCCCTCTCGCTCGAGATATTGCTGGAAGGCTTTCGTAGGCGTTAATTCAGGGCCGGGAAGGAGTCAGTGGACTCACTCTTCTCTAACATTGGCGCTGCGATGGCACATCGTTTGTCTCGTCTCTTGTGCGAGCCTGGTAGAACTCATGAGATATATCTCAACACGCGACTGTATAGAAACTTACACAGCAGTATCAGACACGAGTATTGTAGAACCCATGTACTGAGATTGTCCGATCGGGTGGTGGTCACGCCAACCCGATCAAGAGCTGGATCAAGAGCAGCTTTCCACAACGCCTCAGCGCCCGTCAAAGTTCGTGGGACTCCAGAAACGACCATAAAGTCTGGAAGGACGATCACAGTCTCTTCCGACTCATCACGAGAGAAAGGTCTGTGACTTCCATTGAGAATGGCGAGCCTTCCCGCGTTGGTATGAGAGAAAAGACCAGACGGTAGGGGATCGTTGGTGGACTTGGGCTTCTTTGAAGTGCCCAATGAAGAGTTGGCAGTCATCAACAAGGCAGCAAGCGTGCCTTCGACTTCGGTTACTTCCTTCTCCCAGTCTGTTTGGCCTGTTGATATGACCACCTGTGTCACCACCATATCAACAAATCATATTACAATGGTGCACGAGTGCCAAGGCGCACCTGTCGGCGGTAGGGCTTGACTGATCCTATCATGTCCGAGTCCAGGTCGATGTCCAATCTGCTAGAAAAGTCATCGTGATCTACAGATCGATGTTCAAGTTGGCGCGCGTGACAGGGTAGGGTTTGATCATGATAGGCTCACCCTGATCACAAGGGTCGGCGCAAGACCTGCATTCGGCAGTCGTTACTGGCACATCAGCAGCCTTCAGGTCCTGATATACTTTTGGGCTATTATGTGGATTAAACACAAAAGCTCTGAGTTTACCGGCCAGCGAGGAGCTCATGGTGGACCGAGTTGGGTTGGGTTACTCGCAGTTGCATTGTTAGTACTTATACATAGGTAAATACTTAAGGTGGCACGTAATAGGTTAGCCGCCATCCATAGCTATAGTATGAAAGCTGCTTACTATTTCATGTGCCATCCGAATGCTAGTGCAAGATCTATTTAGCAGTTCCGATTGATCTTACCAAGTCTCAGATAAATGAAATCTACCGGTGCGCCCAGACATGGCGTTCACGCAATATAGCTCACTGCGCCTTACCACCCGGTCTTCCGTCACAATTACAGGTCCATGATGAGCCAGAAGTTCGCCGTCAATATAAGGAGTAACCGGATGCAATGTTGCAGAATGAAAATAAAAATAATGCTGAGTCACTCTAAATGAGTCTGCCTAATCATCCGCAGGCCAAGTGACAACTCTGGATAGACCGTCATGATCGGAGTAAGCAGATGTAATCAACAAATTGGCTTACCTAGCTAAACGCCCTGCCTCCGATCTTCCTGTAGTTGTTTTTCTATTTTCGGTGCATTCTCCTGGACTGCAGTCCACAACGGCTTTCCATCCCGGCTCACCCCTACGAGCGCCTCTGTTGCCCTCGCGGTTCTTTGTTGGTCATTGTTGGGGCTTGAAGATGCCAACGATCCCCTTAGGCCAATGGGAGACAGCTTCATGCTCTTTCCGAAGAAATGACGTGGTTCCTCTTCTCTTTCGGCAGCTAACCTCTTCAGCTCTGCAAAACTGCGTTTCTCGAAGTTGGAGTTGTAGGTGAGATTATTTGTTCGGGGAACAAAGGCTTCATCTATCTTCTGGGAGAGGTTTTCGGGAGTCACAAAGGTGTCGCACTGGTGGTATAGAGAGACGAGGGCGCGCATGCGGACGTGGTGTTTTGAGGCAGCCCGCGATATATGGCGTTTAATCACGAATGTCAAGGATGTGCATTTCGACGGGGACGGTCGGCAGGGTAGCATATACATGGCTCAGAGGTTGCAGATCCACGGCAATATTGAGGTCAATTTCAGCGCGTTCAAGCTCAAGTTTGAAACATGAACAAATAGTATCACGTGATCAGTCGCGTAGCACTCACTAAGTCCCGCTCACTAGCCTTGTCCTTTCTCCATCATGGACCATGGTCCTTCAAAGTCAGCTGGAGACTAGAAATTTGATTTTTCCGAGTACTCATAAACGCAGGACCACAATCCTACAGAGAGTTTGCGAGTTAACTGAGGACCCAGATATATGTGACAACGCGGGGAAAAAGGTGATCGATGTCTCCGTTTTAGCGACTGCCAGCCAGAGATGTAGGGTATGTTCTTAGTTGCTAGTGAAGTCACTTGATAAGTCCTCAGCACGAACTACACTATATCTTGAATAAAATGATGTTTTCCACACAACCCGGTATTCGTCCTCCACGTTTCATGCAGGTTTGAGGCAGGAGGACACTCCAAATCTGACAAGTCGAAGACTTTCATCGCAAGGGGTTTTAAGAACTAACGTTTGAACGATTTACATGCCATGTAGGTTGTTGGTTAATCATTTGGCATAGGTGCTGTATTCCAAATTTCCAATGAATGAGGATGGCAGTTTTTCTCTCAGCGACGGGACATTGGATGTAGTGAGCACTTGTATCTGTCGTCATATATAATCGACTCATTTGCAATCCTTACTAGTTCCAGTAATGATGAATTCGACGCCCTCTGATGCATGAGCTAATAAATGTGGGAGTATCGAGGAAAGATGCTCAAGCACGGACCTCGCAATACGCCAGAGAAGTATTTTCTAATGGGCCACACCTAAGGTTTTTGTATAACTATTAACCACCGCTCTCGTACATTTACAATTTTCTATGATGCGGACTGCGGGCCACTCATCAAACGCACGGCTGAAGTTCTGAATGATTATTCGCTCAAGCAGTTATCTGTCCCAATTCAGCGGACCAACTGGAAGGTGAGCATTAGTCGAAATGTAACTCCTCGAACCTGATCTGGGGCAAAAAATAACAACTAGATTTTAATGAGCGATATCTTGGCTCTGCTTGGGTAATCTCATCGGGCATAGTTTGGAAATCCGGGGATCCCCAGATCGTAGACTATGAGGGTGCGTTATTTGTGAGTGGGTTGCGCTCAGTCTTTCTGACAGAACATATTCAACTGACCTCTGGTGACAGACTGTGAGCGTGTCGATAATCTATTGAGCTCGAGCCTTGTTGGCCCTCGCTGACCTGTTGACAGCGTACGAGTATATCGATCATCTGTCGAGATCGAGCCTTGCTGATCCCTTGAACAGGCTGCAAGTATCGATCTTCTGTCGAGCTCAGGTCCCACTACTAAGCAAACAGTGCTGATTCCTTGATAGGGATATTTTTGTCATCCTCTGTTGAGCTCAAGTCTCGCTGACCGAACACAGCGCCGATGTGTTTACAATGACACCATGTAAGTAGATTGATCCTAAATCATTTCTGCCTTTTCATCGTGACTCGCCGGTGGCCCGGCGGCGCCCTGAAGATGAGGAGAAATGGTTCAAGTGACAATATTGGGTATCTCCCATTGCTCCGAGTCATAGCTAATCCGAGTCCACATAGTTCTTATCTCGAATGTTTGTTATCTGGCTCACCAATGTTGGATCAAACTAGCCAACTTGAGTCTGGTGAAATTTTAGGCAATACCGCAATGAGTCTGCCGGTTATTGATAATAAGCTGCTGTGATTATTTTCCAACACACCCTAGTATCTCTGGGAGCAGCGACACTGTATTGGGAAGGTGTCCGTTCAGTCTCCCAATGCAGCTGTTGTCAGAGAAGCTGTGGGCTCTGACATCCCTCTGGCTGGATAGCGGGGTTAATCAACCGCGGTCAAAAGAAGGCGGAGTTAATCAACACAATTCTCGAAATCACTTCGCGATATCGCCTGCGTATATTTGGACTTTCATGATTGTAGCATTCGCGCTGATCTGTTTGTCATCAGCAAGACTTTATGACTATGTCTATAGCTGAGCTCAAGTGCATCGATCGTGCAATTTGACGGTTTTTATGTCGCGGTAGACGTGCATGTAATTGTAATGCACATCATGATCGGTCACCGGCGAGACTTGTTGGCATGAACTGATGTGCGTCCTAAGTCTCCGCGGGCTGAGTTCCTCAAGGTCGCATGTTGGGAAGGTGTACTTGTAGTTTGCCGGTGACAGCGACAATAATATGTATATGATCAAGATATCTGCCTTCTTGTTCTAGCAGACAGTAGATACGGACAGCCAATTCGGATACACGGGCACCGACCCGGCGTGCGTCTGTGGTAGGCCCCCGTGCCCGGCAGACCAACAGGATTTGTATGATCATCATAGAGCTCATCTGCCTTAGCCGAACCGATTGAGAGGAGCAGTATTCCTCACTGCGGATAAGTATTTCTTGCCAAGAGGGGGTCTTATCTTTGTCCGAGCACGACCTCGGAAATCTTCTGATTCTACAATCATGGCGGTAAGCCACACAGGCTGAAATTTATTGTCCTGATAAAGCCCCTGGGTTAATTATGTTTTCCCGTGGTTTCTAGTGTTCGAACCACCGGCTCAAGTATGTGCCTAGACGATCTAATCATTGGTTGGTTGCAAGAATATCCTTGTTTTTTTTATGAGCAGGGTACATCATAGACGTAGCTGGAGCTAGATGAACGGATTGGGAAACCTAATTGCTGGACATGATCTATGCATAGGTTCAAGGAATGGAGAGGAAGCTTTCCCCAGGATTGAGCAGTCGTTTTTGTCAGGTGGAGTTTCCCCGCGGAGATCGAGCACGAGCAACTATATGATCGTCGAATCGGGTAGAGACAGACCGTGATGTATTTTGTTGAAGTAGACTCGGAGAATTTTGTTAAGAGATAATGGCTTCCACAAGCGCAGGCTTCATAAATTGATGGGAGCCACCAATCGTCATGCGCAGTATATGCAATCAGGACATTATCCGCCAACGTCCCATCTTTTTGAGGATGAAAAAACACGCCGGTGTGCCAAGACTACAAGACAAAGGTCGCGCGAAGACGACGCTGGTCCATGGAGCCGGGGTGCATTGCTATGCACAGAGAACAGCTACGCTCGAAGGTGATGCGACGACAGGCCTTGTTGCCTCAGAGACGTTCGTAACATGGAAATGATCCTTAGCATCATCCAACGTCGAACACCAATGCAATGTATTTCGTGTAGCTGTTGCATGCACACCTGCTACCAATGGGGTAGGTTTTCATAATCTGCCATGTGCACATCATTTTATCACAAGCGAAGGATACACAGCTCACCTTGGCGGGATGTGGCCGTTCAAGAGTAAGACATGTTGACTCTGACTTCATGCAGCACGTTGGTAAGTAGACTCTGCTAGAAGGCTTGTTGTAGTAGGACTAGGGCTGCGAGGCTCGACAAAGAAGGTAGGACATAGCTCCTGATTAAGCGGTAGCGGCAGAATTTTAGCGACCACCGGACATGTCTACTATTCTGAAAAAGACACACATAGGAAAATCAAGCCCGATATAAGGCTCAGGACTTCCTAGAAGGATGCCGGTGACGAAATAGCAACTGAGTTTTTTTCGCACTGAGCAGGGATCTAGGTGCCTGGTGCCGTGAGGCTCTCTAAACCCAGCGTAACACCTGGGCTCGAATATAGAGAATGAAAGGTGAAGGTACGGACGACCAGGATTTGAATGAGGTCGGCTTGAATGATGCAAGATGATTATTGAGTAACATAGTCGGCTGATGCGAACTTTGTTTGTGTATTGGAGAGCGTGGTCGGTTTGGATTTTGTTTTACAGTGTCATCAACAATTTGGACACTTGTGTCGGTCTGTATGTCGGTCAGGCAAAAACAAACAAATCAACTTGATTACACTTACCCACAACGCTCGTTGTCACCGCGGTCCACGACGACGAGACATACTTCGACAACAATGGCTGTATCTGCGAGAGGAAACTGGCCCGTGCGCGACCACATTTCTCACGCCTGACATAAGCCGCACATGTTCCCCCTTGATGAAAGCTCTTTTCAACATCAACGGACCTTCCACAGGTTGCCAGCAAGTTCAGCGCCTTCGCTCATCTTGTGATTTTCTGTTCCAAGAGACATGTCGCAACAGCCACCACCGACAGTGATGCCACAAAACATGCTTCCTCCTGGGGAAGCAGAGCTCGCTCAAGCCAACTCCTACTATCCGCAAGAACCTGCAGACCTAACGGGGGGGCTTCCCATCAACCTTGACTCTCTGCGTGATGGTCCACCAGGAAGCAAACCATTTTACCCATATTCTACGCTTATACGGTAAGCGACTCCGAATTCACTGTAGATATGTTCTAGTGAACGATTTCGATTTGTCTGTGGGTGGGTAGGTATGCTATAAAGGGTTCTCCGAATCAAAAACTACTCCTCGAAGACATCTACTACGCCATTGAATCCCGCGTACGTGGTAACTTATTCGTATTTGCGCATCTTGTGAATCCCTAATTCCACGTCACAGTTTCCTTACTTTAGGAATGCCCCTTCTGGTTGGAAGGTGAGTAAAGTTCTTCCGATGCCGTTGGCCAATGGCTTCTGCATTGTCGATTAGATGCACGCCAAACACGCGAGCGCGATGTTGATGTTTGATTGTGTTCATATTTGTTTTGATTAGTTCCTCGCGCCAGGCACCAAACTAATCTCACCTTGCTTTCGTATCTAGAACTCAGTGCGACACAATCTTTCACTTAACCCATGCTTCGAGAAAGTACCGCGTCCCCTTACCGACCGAGGGAAAGGCTCGTACTGGACAGTCAATGATAACGTTGACCCGAGAACGGGTGTCCATCGGGTGAGGAAGAAGAAGCCGAAGGGCGTAAAGGGTCGACAGTCGGAGGAAGATCAGGATGTGGATTATCATCCTGAAGCATTCAACGACCCTAATGCACAATTCGTGCAGCCGCCGCCTATGCATCCTGATGAAGCAGGTCCCAGCCGACAAGCACCGTATCCGCCGTATCCCCCCACGTATGCAGTTTGGTTTCAAATATCGATACTGAACTGAGGCTTTCTTTAGATTTGATCCCAACTTCCAGATGATGCCTCCTCCACCTCCCGGCCTTCGTTTCCCTCCTGTGCCCATAGATGATTTGCAGGTAGACGAGAATGGGAACATCTTGTGGCGTCTGTCCTTGATGAAGGAGCTTGCGCACTTGCAGCAAATTTCATCGGAGAAGGACATGGGCGAAGATTGGTATCGCGTGATGCTATTGCGCATGCGTGGGGCTGTCATGGCCCCACCACCTGCATATCATGATGGTATGCACCCTCCACCTGGTATGCCTCCTCCACCTCCGCCCAATCCGGAGTTATAGCAGTGAATTCTACTTCAATTCTTGACGTGAATGTTCTAGTTCTATCCCAACTGTCATTCCTAATATTATTAACTGGTTCCCATGTTTCAGAGAATGTCTTGTGTCATCAGTAATTGGAGAGCATTTTGATCCATTCTATTACAGCATGTTGTCTGTATTGTCATTTCTGTATCCCTAATGGACTTTTTGTTATCGATACACGATTGGATCTTTGTCATAATGCACTGCATGTGAGGATTTCGGCCGATTGAAATCGTTCTTGTGACCGCTGCTTATCTAAGTGAATCAATATTTATCTGATTAATTTAATAATGCACTCCGGACATTTTTCAGCTGACACTGTCCTCCTCCCTCCCGTCATTCTCTGTTAAGTTCACAGCGTTTGATGGCACCTACCGCTATCTACACTCCTTCTCCCTCCCAAATCACTTCAGAAGTCAAGAAATCCTTAATGAATGCATCGTCACCCCACGAAATCGTCAAAGGGCCTGTCCTTGCGATAGGTTCATTAGATACTGCTCAAGATGGAAAGTATCAATCACTTCTTTTGCGCCTCGATGCAGCAGGAAGGGCTGACTGCCGAAAGGCAGATGCTTGATCGGCTCATTGATGGAGGTATGTCTCTACAATTCGGAGCCTATCGCTCATTAATCATCGTGATTGACACAGCGATATCTTTGGCTCCATCAAACTATACTTCCATCCATATCCTACTCTCCCCATCAGAATACACTTCATTATCGCCAAGTTTACCATCTCTCCTTCAGCAGACCCTTGCCGGTCTGACACCCCTGGGAACTCTACACCTTCTTAATTTAACCGCGGGCTTCCTGAGTCTTCCTCATGAGTTGACTCTAGCTGGATTCATGGTCATCGAGAGTGTAAGAGATGGTCCTGATGCCAGAATAGTTGCTCAGAAGCCTTTGCCAATCGCAACACCTCTACCTTCTGCACTTCCTATCCGGAGAAAGACCGACCCTGCCAAGCAGTCCTCCAAGAAGGCTCTCTGGGCACTCTCATCGCCATCAACTCCCACAATCGATGCCGAAGCCCTCCTGACAGCGGCAGATCGCGAACGCCCAGTCCCCACGTGCGATCCTGTCATAGTAGGTGCCCCGAGGCGGAAGAAGGCATGCAAGAATTGTTCATGTGGTCTTGCTGAGCTGGAAGCCGAAGAGGCCAAGTCAGGTAAAGTAGTCCTGCTCGACAGCGACAACGCTGTGGAGGTGGAAGCTGGTGACATGGCGAAGAGTTTGATCGCTGCTGCTAAAGCTGCTCCCAAGGCAACTAGCAGTTGTGGGAGCTGTTTCTTAGGTGATGCATTCCGGTGTGCGAGCTGTCCGTATCTTGGTGCGTTTATAAAAATGCTCTTCATATCAGCTCAAAACTCAGAAAATCTGATAAAAAGGTCTGCCTGCATTCAACCCGGGTGAGAAAGTGGAGATTGACTTCGGGATGGATGACATCTGAGTATTATTGTTACAATTTGATCATTCGCCACACCATCAAGTATGTAAACATCGTATGATAATATTTATACTGTACTATATCGCTTACAACACATTAGAAGCCATATCTGTCCACCGTGGTGGTCTAGAAATCACAAATATCCATGTCGGAGCACCCATCGTCCGAGAGGACTGAGAAGCCCACATACCTCATCATCTCCTGGTGACTGGCCAGAAGATCGCTTGGCGTCTTAAAGCGCGTGTCGTATGTGTGGCGCTCGATCACCTGCATAGTGAAGTTGTATCGAATGGGGAACAATTCACATAGCTGTCGCAGTAACATGGCAATGTCGGGGGGTGCCGGGAATTTTCTGAGGACGTGACGTTCAGGGTCATCAAGCCATTTCCTCTTGCGCGAGCCGCCTATGGCCCGTCCCTCCTTATCGATGACATACTCCTCGTCAAATATTTGGAGTAAGGTGTTCCTGTGCTCGGTGTTCATCGTGCTGGGGAGGTATCGGACTATAGTGTACACCATGACGTGCAGGAAGGATTCCAAATCATCTGCCAGCACATGGTGCTTGTTCTCGGATCTTTGATCCAATAAAGCACCAGACATGAAGGGTAGAGTTCCCTGTCATTTGAAGTGGCGTCAGTATCCCGGTATATATATATAAATTCTGCACGTACCATCTGGATTGCCAATAGCTCTTCGTGTGATTTGGAAGAGCAGCATTCCCAGCCCATGAGGAGCCCGCGCCCCTCATTGGTGATGCCGATGTTCTCCATACTGATGTTCCGATGCAGAAGACCACCACGTTCGTAAGCTTCGTTGTGAGCTACAGTGACTCGTTTAGAAACAAAAAAAATACCCAATAATTGAAGATGAAACTCACCTGTGAGGGCATCCTTGAATACGGTCAGAAATTCCATGGGCGTCTTGAACGTGCTGAGGTTCCGTTCAACACCGCTAAGGATGATTCGATGTTGTACGAGCGGGAGGTGTGCCTTGTGGTTAGGGGTACAGCACCACCAGGCCTTGCCGAATAAGTGGGTGATCGTTTTTGTTCCAAGGGCAGACATGTCACCGCCGTGCTCGAGGGTCGGGATGTTGGGAATGCGACGAGTGTGTAGTTCCCGATATACTTCTGATTCCGTGCGGGTACCTTTGGCATGAAGTCTCCAAGTTTCCTTGAAGAAAACGATTCTCTTCTGCGTAAGGTCCCAAACATGGAAGCTACGAGCTCGTTGCTCGAGTAGGCTGCACTGCTTCGAGGCGGGGCGTGGGCCGACGTAAAAGTGATGGGTGGATGAAGGCTGGTCCTTCGAGTCTTTGGAATTTGGAAGTGTGGTATCGACGGGAACAATGTATCCATACAGAGGGTCGGAACTCTCAACGCCCAGCAGCTCCCGGACAACGCTGTCTTGAGACTCCGGAAGGGAAACGGGAACCACAGACACGTCGACGCCGCGATTCCCAGGCGACGCACGATTGAGCCTCCATAGAAACTCGGCCAACAGGTTGAAATTGCTCGTGTATCTAAACTGCCGAGACACGACAGCACCAGAGTGGTCCCAGTACACAAAACGTGCCCAGGAGCCACAGAGGAGGATGGAAAATCCAAAGCGACGGAACTGCGTTGCGAAGAAGGCATTAGTGCATGCCACCATATGTGCGCGCGTTGAGATGGACCGCTTGTCGGTAGACTCGAATCTGGGATAGGTGTCTCTTTTAGTGTCCCAATATGGCAGCAGGTCCTCCTCAGGGCAAGGTATCGGTGCAGTGAAGTCCTCATTTGGCGGCGGGTCGATGAAGGGGTCTTGTTGTACGGAAGGCTTGATGATAATCCATGCCTCCATCGCGGACATGTCTGTCACTCCGTTTCGAGTGCTTTCGCCTTTGTATAATCCCATGGTCGGTTGGAATTCATACCCGCCTACGACGACAGAGGGATCAGGACAACCAGAAGTGTCGACAAGATCAAAATTGGTGGTAAATTTAGGCAGACCCGTCAACTGTCAGGGACACCAAAATCAGATGGGTCAGAGAAATGTTCATGTAAGATTCTTACAAGCTCCTCCAGTGACACCACGTTGGGCATTATTGGACGACCGTCTGCCTCAGGCAGGAAGTTAAGAAACTGGCGCACTGGCATTGCGCCAATGAAGCGCCCAGGGAATGTACCAACGAGCTTGGCTTCAATGGTATCTTTGGATGACATTGTGATGAAACTTAAGATTCAGAGATTGTAAGCAATATGTTAGAAGAAGGGAGATGGTTGGGATCGGAAAGCGGGATGAAGAAGAGAGCATTTCTGACTCACTATTTATGAGTCCATGCTGTGGTTGCTCCACTGTATCAATGACCACAATCGCCTTAGTGAACAATGCTCGTTAGTCGTAGCTGCTTACGGATGTGGACATTCGGAGATTCGATTTGGAGTGCCAACCCCTAGAATCTATGCAGCGCACGAGGGAAGGGGGGAGAAGGTCTGCATACACAACAGGGTAGGCGACAAAAAGGGAAGTTACTCTGCTACGTCTTCATCCCAATCGTCACCCCAATCAACCACCTCCGAATCATAATCAGCTGCGCCTTGTGCTTGTTTGATTAACTCGAGAACGGCAGCATAATCAAGCGCAGGACTTTCTCCTTCATCCGCCGACGAAGAACCTATGCTGGACATGTCATCTTCGGTGGTGCGTGCCTCTATAGCAAGATCTTGGTCGCTATTTTCGCTTTCTGCATAGTTCCCTAAAGCCCCCAACTCGTCTCGTGTTTGCCTTTCTGCCGCTTTTTCCGATGCAGACTCACTTTCACTTCCGTAGTCACCGACGAGTCCCGAGATCGCCTTTCTCCCCGCTTTCGCACTTAGCTTTCGTCTTTTTATAGCTCGGACGTCGTGCTCGTGCTCGTGCTCGGACATCGACGAGGATTGACCTTTTTTGGCCATGACATTTCCGATGAATGTAGACGAGTCCGGATCATGTACATGGATGGTGGGGAATTCAGCGAAGTGCGTGCCCTGAAGCAAATCCTGAAGAGTTTGAGAGGGACATAGTTTATAGTAAGATGGGCCAGTCTGCACTCCGACGCCTGGATAATGTGGTATTCTGGCTATGTCCATTTGTGCAGGTAAGTAACAGAGAGGAACTCTGAAGCCTTCGGGATCGTCTGGATGAGGGTGGACAAGAGAAGTAACCCAGTCTGGACAAGGATGTTCTTTCTTCGATTTGGTATGGTCCTTGTTAGCACACGTATGCTGAGGAACGCGTCTCTGAAGAAGTGATATTAAAGACGAATTAATGGGATTGCGATGCACAAGTGTTGTATATGGAACTGATGTTGCGGATGAAGATTGTGCTGGCGCTCCAGGGTAAAACCTGAACTCTATCGTCAATAGTGCAGTCTGCGTCCTGATGAGAGTCAGCATATGCGTAAGGTCGGAAGAGAAGAGCGCACTTTGTATCAAGAGTCGATTGGTTTACCTTTCTGCGTTGCATTCCGACGGAAAGGACATCCATCTCGATGTCCAAGCTGTCTAGATGAGCCTTTAGCAGATCCCTTTTGGATGATCCACCACCCCTTGAAGTCCCCCTTCCGCCTCTACCTCTTCCGCTGGCTCCACGTGCTCCCCCTCTTCCCCTCATATCTTTTGCTTTCACATTCGTTGGGTAGCCTTCACGAGCAATTTCTCCGCCCCATTCACTCACTTTTCTGCCTACTTCTTCAAGAAAACAATAGTCGCGCATCATCGTACCCCACCCGTAAGCGTTCATCTGTACATAGGCCGCCTTATTGCGTTCACCGCTACATCCGGTTTTGGATTTGTGGGTACGAGAGCAGGGTAGGGAGCATGTTGGAGTAGAGCACCTCGGGCAAGTATAACGTGCAGCGGTCGAACAAAGTGCACAAAGACGAGTTGATGACCCACTGGCGGTTGATTCCATAGACGTAATAGTCTGCGCTAGAGATGTAGAAGTCGAATGAGGCAGCATAGTCGTGGAGTGTTTTTCGAACGTCCTAATCGAATCAAATTCTGCATATAGGCTATATGTCAATGATTTACTACACCAACACTTACTCCTACAATGTTTTTGTATCGCTTTATATCATGTTGGTTCAAACGGTCTAGCAGTTATTTGATTCAAGCTACCCAATAAATTACAAGGTCCAGTCAACATCATGGTGCCTGTGACTTTGACTTCAGTACTCAATCACAAGTCGAGTGTACAGTGATGTAGTTTGAGGACAAGGAGGTGGCACAGAATAGCAGGTGACCATCTCAAATCCAGTGTAAATAATGAACAACCGTCTGCTTGAGTGATTTAAGCTACAGATCCTGTCGCCGGAGGTCCAGTAGTCCTTTCATGATGAGCTGAACTTCGAGAACAGCATCAATAGCTGTACGGACTGTGCTCACTTGCACGTGCCCGCTAGATGCTTGTGCAGATGTATTAACTTGAGTGGCAGTCTTGACCTCGACCTCCCAGAGTGTGTCGGTGTGTGCTGGTATAGGGAGGGAGGTCTTTGGGTCGACCTAGTCAAGTAAAGTCAACGCGCGATAAGAGAGCGACAATATCAACACGGGTACGTACCTGCTCTTGCTGGAACATTTGTATTATCAGAGCACCTCTTCGAAATGCATATCCACGTTTGTAGATTTGTGATCGTTGTCTAACAACACTATAAGCGCAAGCACAGACAGTGAATTCTGGAGCATACGGACACATATCCCAGTGCCGAAGCGAAACTGAGGGCATCACCAATCACTTCGCAAGTAGCCCATGGTCTGACAGTGGCCTCAGGATGAACGCGTACGGATTCCGGTTTGAGGTATGAGAAAAGCGTCCTGTGTTATGGTTGATCCGATGCCTTCGTTCAAGTGGGCTGTCCAACCAACCATCCACTTTCCGTGCCATCTCCTAGTTCTTTTTTTGCTCTTAGCAACGCTGGTTCATCTCCTTGTACTTGTGACTGAACTCCGAACTGTTCGAATAAAATTTCACGGGTGTGCATGGGTGCTGCGGACTCCGTGTGCAATGTCAGGCGATTGAGGATCGCCTTGAGATCCCGAGCGAAAAATTCACCGAAAAGAGCGACTTCGTAGGCATGCGCATGCGTCTGTGTGTTTGTGAACATAGACATTGGAAGTCAAGAGTGGAGCGAGATAGTAACGTGATCTATGATATTAGTATAGTAGTGAAACTTTATATGAATGGCCCAATAATGGCCGTACATCATGATAACACTGTCTATGGGTAACCCAGGGTATTGGGTATAAGTAGTACACAGCTGTCGAGTACAGCTAATAGCTCAAGAAGTCGGTCACAGAATCCTATGTAGTGCCGCATCGAAGTTCTTCTACTACTCCCTGTTTGTCACTTGAAGCGTTTCCAGAATTCACAGGCAGTACTACACGTGACTTGGACCGCTAGTTGACGGCTCGTGTGAAATATTTGGAGGAGGAATCCTGGTTCTTGTCTCGTACTCAGTTAAGAGCTTAGCATGATATCCTCGAATATTAAGGATAAGGCGTGGTCCCAGCACAAACATCTGCATGACCGAGAAGATGTTCAGAGCACCATAATGGCCTATGGAAGTCGAGTCCTATAGAAATGATAAATACTGATATGCAAATGTCAGCAAGATCGGCATACCGAGACAGTCGAAAAAAAATAACCAAGGGCCAACCAAGAACCAGCAACAAAGCTGGAATGTGCGGGACTTCAGCAGAGGAAGATAAACACAGTCAAATTGGTAACTAACCTTGCAAAGTACACCGCGTGAGTCTTCATTAAAATCACGAAACAATCTCCGATGATCGTGGCTTGCGATGATGGTCGCAATTGCCGGAAATGTTTTATGACAATCCAGACTACAAGACACATCACGAGGACTTCCCATACAATGCGGAGTATCCAAGTGATGGACATCAGAAGACGGCCATCTCTATCGTAGTTATAAGTGCACTGATGGATGCTAGAAACGGCGTCTGCCATTCCTTGGATGAGCCCGATGCACTTGAGTCGTTTGTTCACAATCCAAGCTTACCTTCTGAATTACGCTTAATTCCTATTGCAGTAGTCACTACGCCGGCGATTGTGAGAACAAGTAGGATCACAATGAGAAATATAAGCATCTTTCTCGACCCCTGATACATGGCATGTAACCGAGTAATCATGATAGCTTGTATGACATTTCAGTCAAGATATCACGAGGATATTGCAGCCGAGTAACTCACCACCCAGCATGGCAGCAACCACCACATGCATACAGTTTAGTGCAATAAACATAGTATTGCCTGACAAAAACCCAGTTTGAGATGAGCATAGGAGGATCATGAGCACCCAAACACTCACAGCTGTTGCAATCATTATATTGAACGAACAAGTCAATGGAGAACTCACCCCTAGGTAAGAGCGCAATTGTTTGGACGGAAATAACAGACATGGATGCAGAATACTCACTATACCTGTTAGCGGGACTGACGGAAGACTTCCTGCATGCTATTAATCAGAACAAATAATTGCAGCGCGTGTGAAGAGACATACCTAGCATGAACATGCTGATTGTGGGAGATGGCTTATTAGTAGTGTTAACTTGAGCTCTTCAGTCTGGGAAACATACACAACATATGGTATCCCAGCATAGCGTACCTAGAAATTCAAATATTGTCAGCACAACTTGCCAACTGCGTGTATACATGAGCCACGTACAGTGAGGTACAAAATGGTTGTAAGTGACCAGTGTTGCCTCTGGGCCCGAATGAATTACATCAACCTGTTGTTCTGATACGGGACACTGCTCACCCAAACTAGTTCAACCTATAACACCATTCTTAGTGATATATCCACTTTAATATATATGGACTCGGCCTACCTCTCGTCCGAAGGTTAAAGCTGGAAATACCATTAGGATATCAATAGTTTTTCAATATTGTCCGCTCACCCCAATCATATACCACTGCAGTAAAGGATGCAACTGCGAAACCACATTCAAGATCAGATCGAGACACGTTGGTCTGACTGGCTCTCCACAAACCTGCAATATAGCTGTGAAATCGATTCAAAATGACGACCAGCCAACTAGGATCGTTTGAGACTAAATTCATGTTCGAGGGGTGAGTGTGAGCGAATGGCAAAGTGGGTGGACGTAAACCGATGGTGTTCGCACTAAATATACCACCATCCAGCGCCTATATCGGCGAAATAAGCATCATGAGGCTGTCCCTCGTTCTTGCCTTGTTTGAGCAAAGTAAGTATCATCAAACAAAATCACGGAGAACACGGGAGCCCTCAATTGAGTCGAAATCACAGCCTGGTTGTGGATCTGCAAAGCAGTGACACACGCACAAGTTGTTGAACACCGGAAGAGTTTGAAAATCGGGTTGTGTTGCTAGTATTTGATTCCCAAATTGCCAATATTATTTTCAAGATGTTCTTGGCACTCGCATCAGTACTTACAGCAATTCCATCAGTGAGACCATGCGCTTCATTGATCTCCCACGTGTCTAGATGAAATGCATTGTCACGATCACAACCTGTCGGAGAGGCTCAAGAAAGGTCAAAAATGAAAGGTAGAGTAGGTCCACACGTGGCTAACAAATGCCTTACCTCTCCCCCAGGCTGAAGCGCCCTCGACGATGCAATTCAATGCCCCAAATCTTCCAAGATCTTCAGCATCTGTCGCCTCATGTGCACCTCCGGCTATAACATCATCAGTATGCAAAAAAGGTGGGATTCTGATGCAAAACACAGCATTTGATGCCATCGACGTTGCATCGATTTTCACAGCCAGACACATCCTGATTGATCATCTGTGTTGCTCCGGCGCGCATATACAGAAACAAGAGGTCACAGGAAAGACGAATTGGGACACAACTGTATGACCATCCGGGAAATCAAAGTTCTTGGTTCTTCGCAGTAACTGCGATTGTTTTTTCAGTGATCTTCTGTCCCAAGTTGGTCTGGTCTATAAATATCAAGAGGGACAAAACAAAAAACTCACAGTATGACCTTCATCACACCCAGTGATTCCACGTACAGGGAAAAGCTGCACAGTAGTTTGATGGTTCCACCTTCATTCAACACTAGCGAGGACCAGTTCGATGACCAATATTAGTGACAAGTTCCTGAAAACTCTCGGGGGGCCATTGTCGGATTAGACTCGTGTTCTGCGGGTCTCTAAGGCGCAGTGTTTGAATGTATGAGTCAGTTGAAACAGTATATGAAGGTTCGAATAGGGGATCGGTAGCGCTGCCTGCAGCTCAAAGCGATGCTTGGAGCGTGCCAATATTCGACATATGCCCGGGAAGTGTTGTCGCCGTGGAGACACAACAATGTATTCACGTCAGTAGCGGACAACTCGCAAAATTACACGGAAGTTACCTAAAATACGGAATCAGCGTCTAGTCCATGATGAGTCCTTTCAAATAGATATATAACTAGCAAGCTAAAAGTGACACAAGATAGCAGCCCATCTTAGATCAAAAGCCCGCTGGGGGGACAAGACGCCATTGTACCGGGTGAAGTAAGTTTGAGATTTGAGAAGCATATGGCTTTGCAAGTGTCGGATATCTATAATTTCCAGACCTGGCGCGACTTGTATCCCAATGATTGCAACACTCCGCCTACTGGCCCTTGTGAGTAGTTCCGGCCATAAGGACCCGCGATAGCCTCAACCATTCTGCGACATATCAATGAGCAACATCAGAACAGAGAACATAAGTGGGGACTAACTTCTCAGGACCACAAACCAAAAACAGTATCTTTCGATCACTGACATCACTATCTTGCGAGAACAAACCGCGCCACCAAGGAAACCAAGAGACAGAATGGAGAGCGCTACGTATTGATTCTTTACCAATGGAACCCTTGTGTACCTCTAGATCCATAGAACTTTGACCTTTGGTTTCGCCAAACGAGTCAACGAAGAACTTCAGCCTGAACTTCTCCGGATTATGCCGTGCAAAATTTAACAGGGGATCAAGGATATCGTGCGGGGGCAGCTCAGAAAGTGTTTTTGATGAATGTAAGAGTGTGATTCGACCTTGAAATGATGAGTTGCCAGATGATACGGTACGCAGCAGCTGGTAGAACGGAGTAATCCCAGTACCGCCAGATATCTTGAACGCAAAAATCATTAGATATGAGTGTTTTATAAAATTGACTATTACTATTTCCTCACCAAAATGATCTCGTCCCAAGCATCATCCTTCCAAGACCAGGTTTTGAGAGGGCCTCGAATTTCAATGGTATCCCCAACTTGTTTTGAGTGCAACCATCGGCTGACTTCGCCATGTTGATATCTTTTGATCCAGAACTTCATATTTCCGTTTTCGTCTACCCCATCAAGTGGAGTGTAAGGTCGCTCCACTTGTATGTCATCGTCTTTGATGAAGACGGACCAAATAGGTGCGAAGAGATCACCTTCCTCGGGTAAAAGTTCGGGAGGTATCGCGAGAGTCAGAATTTTTGTTCCACTCGATGTGATAGTAGATGAAACGAGTTTTGCTGGTGTGAAGTGAGACGGACTGAGGGGTATGTTGTCACAAGTTGGCGCGCCTCGAGAAATGTCAGGTAAGAGAAAATAAGCGGCGAGAGCAGTAGATGTGCCTCCTAGGAGCAGTGCTGCAGCTGCCCTTCGTAAAGATCTCGATGCATTGACCGTTGTAAGACCTCTAGCACGAAAGCCAGCATGACTCGCTAATACTTGAAAACCTGGCTTCAGCCTGAGCATCTGGTGTCGAGTGCTCAGCAAGTACTACACGTAAATGCTCTTGCCAAACAGGTGTAAACATGGATCGACATATTTCCATTTGCAACTTTCTCCTTTAGTTGAATCTCCCGCCAGTTCAAGAAAATTACGACCTTCGCTCTTTCACAGTCTATTCTACTTTAATCACATTTAATGAGACACCTTCGCGACGCGACGTGCAGCTATGCCCCAAGAACAACTATTCATATGACTTCCGATAATACCACGACGCTGGCGTTGCGATTAAATCGAATGACTACCCCCACACTCTTTTCTTCTTCAAACATGCGTTACGAGGACCATAGCGAACTTTCAAGGTTGTCCCCAGATCCTCAGTACAATGGGCTCATAAAGTCACCTTCTTGTCGCCTCCTCGCTGGGCTTGGAATTCACTACCAAATTGATTCCAGTAATTTCATGCAAATCGCCGAGGGACACTATTTGTACAGCGAGGGACAAAGTGCTTCGTATATGAGGGCGGACGATATCAGTAGCACCCCAAATCATTCAATTCCCCCGTGCGCGGCATTCCAACTAACAGATCATACTGCCGGAATCCTCAGTCACTTAAACGAGTCTCAAAGCTCCTTCACCTTTTCAAGTGACACCTCGTTGCCTAACCTTGGGCACTCCTCTTCATCGTCATTGGCTTCCCTAGCTTCCGCTCCGTCAGTCACTGAAAATGAGGAAGGTCAGACTTCAAGAGAGTTCTCCTTGGCTCGTCACCTCGCGGATGATGTTCTCTCTTGTTCACCTTCCAACATTGGTCTCATTCCTGACAGTCAACATGTACAACCTTGCACTGTTTACGAAGTCACCCAGTGTAGGTGTCGACCCCTCAGCCATCATGGGATGGTTACCCGCGTCCCCTCCAGCATACCTGTCGCCCCACCTCACCCCTCGCAATGTTACCTTCCGATGCTCTCCGCCCTATATTCACGATTCAGTTCCCTCCACTCTTGGCTCGATGCAGGAATTGACCCCCAGTCCACCATCTCAGGATTGCCCATCGCCACGTCTAATTCACGATATTGTTACCATCCTGTCCACTTCTGCAACACAGGAAACTGCCCAGCCGGAGCCCATGCCAGTCATATATAGCGAACAGCCTGTCCCTCGAACAATGCGCTCCGCAGAAGAGGGCTAGGGCGTCCCCGATAATTAAGTTGGAGACATTGCCTGATGCATCTATACTGCGCGTGTTCTCCCCAAATCAAGAGGAGCGTTACATTTTTTCTAGCTACGACAATTTTTCGTTCCCTTCCTCCAACAATATGTTTCCGCCAAGGCAGACCACGGTCGAGCCAGATCTCAGCATCTACAATGATCTACATCCATCGCCCATTCTCAACGCGCACATGGGAATTGAGTTGTCTGAGCTCACCTTCAGAGCCGAACGCTATAGGGCACGCCATTCTGTACAAGAGATCGATCGAGGATGGTTGATGCATTTCGCGGGCAAGTTGAGCGACCGCGGAGAGCTTATAGAAGAGTTCCGATGTTACGTCGTCGGGTGTGACCAGAGGAACAAGCGCCGAGATCACATCATTGTACACGTCGGGGCTCACGTTGATCAACGGCCATTCAGCTGTTCCATGTGGTTCGCATTATTTTGCTACATCTCTGGCGATCACTGGCTAACACTCATTGACGATTGTCGATAGCCCACAACGGTTCCTCCGCAAGAATGAATGCAAACGTCATGAAGCGAGCCATACTGGCGTGAGACCCTATCATTGCGAAATTTGTGGGCAGACCTTCGTTCGTCAAGATCTGCTGAAGAGACATGCCAAGCGGACCCATGGATTAGAGAAGGGCTCACGCCGTAAGAAAGCAAGGACTGAGTGATTGAGTAATCAGCAGAGCTTTCCTTGGCCGACAATGGAGACACTTTCTAATATTGGTGACAGTCAAATTAATCAAGATTTGTTTGGCTGATGAAATTGTGAAAGACATTGATTGAAAACATTGATGTTGCGATGGCGAAGGTTTTACAACTCGCAATGTGCCTCAGAAAAACCTATGTTTGGAGTGCTGAATGCGCATGACACGAATTTTCAACGGTATAGTAGTATAGAGGGAATAACTGTCTTGTGTTGTGACAATGTGACGCGTGTGATGTGTCACTTCGCATTCCCTTGCAAGTTCAAAAAATCGGCCAACAAGCTCAACCATGTCGACCAGAGGACGGTCCATCTCCCCAAAGCCCTTGCAGGATGCCGATGTAGACATGGAGAATGGGGGAAACGATGACAAGAAGTGCAAAGTGGTTGTCATAAACGGTCTGTCTCGCAACGTCGTGCAAGCGCATCTACAGACTATTTTCGCGTTCTATGGAGAAATCGTGAAGATTGACCTTCCACTCTTCCTGAAATGTAAGATTCTAGATAATTATCATTCTTGCACATCTGATTTATTCCCACATTCTAGCCGGCCAGAATCGAGGAAAGGCTGCTCTTGAATTCACAGATGCAGCATCCGCCCAGAAAGCTGTGTCACACATGAATGGTGGTCAGCTAGATGGTTTGATTGTGAAAGTCGAGTTATCTGATCTCCCAATCCGCACTCGTTCTCGTTCTCGCCCTCGTCCTCCACGTAACGGCCGTGAAAGGCGCTCACTGTCTCGCTCGCGTTCCCGCTCCCGCTCACCGGTGTTCCGTAGGAGAGGTTATGAACCTTCTCGTTTCAACGAATCTTTCCGAGGAGGCAGAGGCTTTGGACGTCGTGGACCCCCCGCCAGGGACACGTACCGTCCTTCTCGATCACGTTCCCGCTCGCCTATCAGGCGTGGGGACCGCTTGCCACTCAGAAGGAGGTCTCCAAGTTACGAGCGTGGAGGGATTGGAACTGGGTATGGGCGTAGGGGTCGAACCCGCTCCAGGAGCTACTCGGTGCGCTCCAGTCGCTCTCGTTCACGCACTCCTTCTAGGTCTCGCTCTCGTTCCGCATCCTACTCTTCTTATTCGCGGTACAGCCGTAGCAGAACTCGTTCAAAATCTCTCAGCCGCGGAAGGAGGAGTTACAGTCGAGATGACATCAGAGATAGCAGGTCCAGATCTCCAGTATAAAAGCAATTCTATATACTCTGGTATCTTTGCTGCTGTAATTATGAAGGTTACCGTCCCTGTTTTACAGTATCACAATGAAGTCTTGATCCGTGCTCTATAATATTAATCGCTGGCCATGGAATCGTCATCGGCAAGGAAAGGTCTACCATGCATAATGTTAACAGTAGTTTCGAAACTGAAGGGTGTCACTTACGCATACTCATAATCACTCCTGATGGCATTTGACATCCACTCTTCATCAGCTTCTTGCTGAGCAAATCCTGGTCCTCCAGCAAGGCTAAGTACGACGGGTAGAAGTACCAACCCATGTAAAGCCCCAGAGATGATGAGAGTAAGCCACATGCGGAAGTAGTATATCTGTGGGGGCGCATAAAACCTGTGCATAATTCCACCAGTAATTTGAAAACTTACTTCCAACAGCTTGGACCGGGTGAGCGCAAGGACAGACATGCCGATCAGCTTAGTGAACGTGATACCAGACAGAACCTGAAAGATGTGAGTCATGGCGAGGCACCAATTAGGAGAACCACTCACCGAGGGTCCGACGTCAACAAGGGCGGTCCACATTCTTTCATCTCGCTCTTTCTGTCCTGCAGGATGATCAGCTGGTAAACCGGAACCAGCACTCATGAAGGCTCTTGCAACGTGAGCACAAAACTCCACTGCAATGCCGATTGAAATGACCAGGTTCACCAGACTAATAGCATTCAGGCTAATGCCCCATACTGCCATCACGCCCATGACAGTTATTACTGTCAACGCGACCACACCCGTCACAATTGTCCCTGTGCGCCATGAACCTAGCAGTAGCGCTGTGACCACTAGCACAGCAGCCAGCCCAAGTCCGAGTATCTCCTGCGTGATGGCGATGATGTGTGCATATTGGTCGAAGAAAACGTAATGCAGAGAATATGGGAAAACCTGTGATCCGGTGAGCTCTGATATCTTGGTTGCTATGTGGCGTGCAACCGCCATGGAATTGATGAAATCATCTTGTGAGCGAAGAGGCGAGTGTGATGTGCGGAAGTGAGATGCGACGACACCAGTTTCGTCGTCAAGCGAGAGTGCAGTGCCGAATGATGCCTTGCCAGCCAAGGGACACGTCTCGTCTGTAGGTGAGATGAGCCACTGCTTCAGATACCGCATGAACTCTTCTCCTTCGGGCAATCCGACCATAGTGATGTTCCAGGCAGGTTCCTTGCCGTATAAGCAGGGTTGGCATAATCGATCCGAATCTCTCGGAGTACAGAAAATGGAAGGATTTCTCTTGCGTACACGACAGCATGTCTCCATGGCAGGATCAAGCCACTTGAGAAAGTCATCTATCCATGACGCAGTCGGCTGCGAGATAAATGACGACTCGGGTCTCTTCCGCTCAGCCTCGAGAATGTTAGCGACAGATAACTCATTACAGGTCGTGAAACGACCACAGAGCTCTTGCTGGCCAAAGCGCTGGGTCACGTCAAGGTCGTGAGATACGAAGTAAACTGGAGGTCCGACATCCAAGTACACATCAAGATGATCAAAGTAGTCGTTAAGGTATGAATCCGAGGGGAGAGCCAACCTTTGGTCTGTCAAGTGGTTAGTACAGTAAAGCTTGACTTCATATTAAATTACGAACCAAGTCCCAGCTGAATGTGCTGCATCGATATTGCAGAGAGCACGAAGAAACCCGCAAAAATAAGGAGTACAGCACCCTTGACAACTGGTCGAAGGAGGAAAGGGGCATAATGGCGTCGGATGAAGCGAGCAACCTTGCCTAGTCCACTTGCGTTCATGGGAGCATCAAGTAGGGCGATGCGGGAAGGCCATCTAATGCAGGGGAAACAGTCAACTCGGCTTGCCTGCAGAAGTAATTAGTCTAAAAAGTTATCTGTGAACGGACAGACGATTACTCACCTCTACACGCTTCAGATCAATGGTAAGCGCGCTGACAAAGACAGAAACTTGGAGCAACGCATTCAAGAAGACGCTACCAGCGGCATACAAGGCAAAATTGCGTACAGCTGGCATGGGCACCAGCGCACCAAGGCCAAAAGCAACTGTTTCTGTCACAGAGCTCAGCAGAATTGAGGGACCCATCTTTGCCAACGTCCGCGCAACCCTTTCCTCTGCAGATAGATACAAGGGTACCGAGGCAGTATCGACAGATTCATCATGTGCCGATTCAAAAGGTGAGCGGTGAGGATTAGGAGAGCGGGACGCTGGGTATCCTCCTCCCGGAGCAATTGCTGAAGCATTAGGCCCATGGAGGAAATTTTGCCTATCAAGCTCGTGAACGAGAATAAAGACATTGTCGACACCGACGGCGAGTACAAGGAAAGGAATGACTTCAGCAATAATGAGGGTCGTCTTGACGCCGACAAGGGAGAAGAAACCAACTGAAGATGAGACGGACAGAATGACAAGTCCGATTCCAAACAAGCCTAACGTGAATTTCGAGCCGACGAAGAGATGGCGAGGCAGTCTCGGTAAAATGTGCGGCGTATTACGGGAGTCGACAGAGACCGAAGAGGAAGTAATGCTTGACCGTTTGAATAGCTGAGGAAAATTGCGAGCCCACAAAGAGAGGGATGCTATTACACCCTCTTCCTCCCTTGCTGCTGACCCATTGCCTAGAGTCAGTGATATGTAGAGGAACATTGCAAGATACGAGAGGACAACAATCCTGACGTCAGTGTTGGTACTCCTGCTGATTTCTTCCTCTAAAGAAACGCCAGTAGAGAATGCGATATTCATGCCCGCCTCAGAGGGAATGCGTTCGCTAAGATCGACAAGATATGCCCTCAGAGTTTGCTCCCATTCGACAGCCTTCGCGATTTCCGCCTCGTCGAGTGAATTCGCCACCACATAAGTGACGACAAGAGCCTTTGCATCGAGGTATGAATTGCGCTCAGGCATATCCTCGGGCACGCCACCTAGGACATACTGTGGGCTAAGAGGCTGCTGAAAATCTGGAAGGCAATCCACAGGGGAATTTGCACATTGAACCAATCGGCCTTTCCAAGACTCTTCGTCGTAATTACTGAGATCATTGCCAAACCATGCACCGACAGACTGTACGACACATGCTCCTTGTGGCCCGGCAGGCTTGAAACATACATCTGTGAGGCCGTAGTCATTGGGGGAAGAACGGAGAGCACGTATATCACTCTCTACGTCCATCCAGTATCGTAGATGGTCGTAACTGAGTACAGGATCTTGCGAAGATACACCAGTACGTGTGAATGAAGGCGGGTCGACGGTGATGGGAGGGCCTGAGAGTGCAGTGATAAATATTTGCTGTGGACGATAGAAGGGACCAAAGTGTTCATCGAAGTATTCTTTCTGTAATATGCTTTCTGAGTCGGGAGCGACCCATAGCCGGACTGGGTCAGTCTCAATGTCGAATCTTTGCCAGCCTAAGTTGAGCAAACCAATCACGGTAAACACGAGTGAAAATGTCAAGAATGGCCAGGATGCCGCAACAAGGCCTAAACGATAGAAAACGCGACGAAGGATTGTGTTGAGGCGATATTGGCGTGGCTGAGACGCTTCAATGGGATCAAGAAGGGAAGCACCACGACCGAGCCGCCGAGATTCTGTTGATTGAGCTCCGAGGGAGTCATTTGCATCACCTTGCGGAAGTGAGACCGCGCCAACAAGACCGCGTGTGTGTAATGGAGGGGAGCGGATGGATGCGGTGTCCGCTGATAATGCCATTCTCTCGTATCTTTTCTCTCTTCGCTTCCTTATAGTGACCTGGAGGACATAGCCAAATACACAGGCAACTACGCAGAGGGAGTATGCGAGGATGAGTACGAATGAGAGGCATGAAAGCGTGCCGACTTGGCATGTTGAGCTATTCATCTGTGGAGGGTCGTAAGGAAGTGCAGGACAGACTGTGGGGCAGTCGATGCAAGTGCAGCGGCTTTCCAGGTCGTTGTCAGCGCAATTCCGTGGTGTGGGATCTAGCGCAGTAAAATCAAGGGGTGTGGAGGAGGGGTAATTTATCTGGAATGGACTTCCAAGGTCCTTCTCATCTCCTAGGAACTTAAGGAATTCAGAATACGTCTTAGCACCTCCCCCAATGAGGTCCATTGCGTATCCGTTGGTGGCACCGACTTGGACGTTCTTGCAGCTGTCGAAGAAACCCGAAGCAAATTGTTCGCCTACGAAAAAATCAACTGTCTTTACAGCTGTCTCTCCCGAGCTGGTATCCTGCGTATCCGTGATGTTCAAGAATGATCCCTGGTGTGGTGAACAAGTGAATGAGCAGAAAAATGAACGGAAATTGTTTCGGCATGCAGGGCAAGATGAAATGATGAGCTCGGCTTGTGCTAGACTGTCACGTAGGGTCTCGACCTGACCAGAAGTGCAGCAAGTAGGTCCTTCTACGAATTGGGCACCACAAACTGACACAAGCAAATCTCTGGCTTTGCTGTCCTCGGGCTGGAGTAACGGTGAGCAGAGATACAATTATATTACACCATCAAACGTACGTCAACTGGAGGGCCATCATACGGACACGGAAGTTGCTGCCCAAACCAACCCTTCTTTCCACAAGAACCCCTCATGGCACATTGTCCAACTCTGTTGTCTCCTTCCCATTCCAACATGGTGGAAGTTCAGAGACCCGACGGCCAAAATAATGCAGAGTTGAGATGTCTCGGTAACGCGACTGATGTGACGATCAAATAGAACGTAGAAAGTAACGTCAGCAATCGTCACTGAACCAAAGTACTGGAGACAACACTACGAGTATTCCACGCAAGTGCACAACGCTGTGACTCTAAAGTAGCAACTCACTCACGTGGTCCACGTGTGTTTTTATTGGGAGGTCCCAGGAACAAGCAACTACTTAAGTACAGCTTCATCACAAATTAACAATCTCCACCAAACTTCCATCCATCCGCTCACTAATGGCAGAACAAACACGATCCAAGAAGCCCAACACCGCTGCTAAACCACGAAAGCGTTTCATCGGCTCAAAATCTGCAGCACCATCTAAATCTGGCTCACCAGCAGCAATCGCCAATCAAATACCTGCTGAGATATTGTCAGATGCTCTGCTGAACCAGGCGATCAAGCAGCTTCCTGCGAATTACTCCTTCGAAATCCACAAAACAGTGCACCACGTCCGCAAGAACAGAGCACAGACAGTCGCCCTGCAGATGCCCGAGGGCCTGCAGATGTTTGCTTGCACAATAGCGGACATAATCGAGCGGTGCGCAGGTGATGGAAGTTGCTTTTCAGAGCTGCATACTAAGCTGATTATTGATGTCATAGTTTCACCGACGCGTTAACTGTAATCATGGGTGATGTCACTTATGGTGCATGCTGCGTGGATGATTACACTGCAGTCGCATTGGGATGCGACATGTTAGTCCATTATGGTCACAGCTGTCTTGGTGAGTTCGTGCATTGCTTTTTCAAGTTTTATTCCTCATTTTACCATAGTGCCCATTGATCAAACGACAATCAAGACCCTGTATATCTTTGTCGAAATCGGAATCGACTCATCTCATTTAACAGAGACGATACGATTAAATTTCCCAAACGACCGACAAACTTTTCAAAAGCAATTACTTGAATATGAAGGAGATAACGCACGGATACCTACTGGTCAGAAGATCGGCAAGACTCGTCATCTTCAGATCGAAGGTCCTTCAAGTGAAGGAGAAGGGGAACCTCTAGCTCCCGACGAGCCGACAAGGTTTGCGTTAGTTTCAACAATCCAATTTGTAGCAGCTCTACAGAGGTTGAAGGAAGATCTGACATCGCCATATTCTGACGCTGGAACGACACCTAATGGACTTCTGCACGGTGCGGAAACAGAGTCATCAGCGGGAGATGTCTCGAAGTCGTCGTCTGGTCATCGACTCTGGACCGGCGTTTATGATGCCACAATACCAAGATCTAAACCTTTGTCTCCCGGTGAAATCCTAGGGTGTACTGCTCCCCTACTTGGTGACGTAGATGCCCTGATGTAAGGGATCGCATTTGTATGTTCAGCAAGTGTCTCATGGTATTTTAGATATCTTGGAGACGGCCGATTTCACTTAGAATCCATTATGATCGCAAATCCCTCAGTACCTGCTTTTCGATACGATCCCTACTCCAAGAAAATCACGAGAGAGCTTTACAATCACGAAGAAATGCGGACGGTCCGAGATGATGCAGTTAAAAAGGCTCGTAAAAGCATTGCAGCCATCTCCCAGATATCCTCTCTACATGGTATTGCTGCCCAAGCTGATGAAAATCCGATATGGGGTATCATTCTCGGCACTTTGGGGCGCCAGGGCAGTTTCAAGCAGATGCAGGCCATTACCCACCAACTCTCAACCTCAAAGACAGCCATTCCTTATATCCCTATCCTGCTTTCTGAACTCTCGCCCGCAAAGCTTGCACTGTTTAACCCATATATATCGACGTTCATTCAAACAGCGTGTCCGCGGTTGTCAATAGACTGGGGCTACGCTTTTGACAAACCACTGCTCAGCCCATATGAAACTGCAGTTGCGGTAGGGCAAGCAAAAGGGTGGATGAATGAGGAGAAAGATGGACGTGAAAGGGCTAGAGGTGGAAGATATCCTATGGATTTCTACGAAGCAGGCAGTCCATGGGCTGTTGCTAGGACGAAGTCTTCATATCTTTAATTCAAGCGCGAGTCTCGGTGATACTGGACTCGTCTCATCGCTACATAAATTTCTCAATCAAAACTAGTACTTGGAGCTTGCGAACCCTCATTAATGAGGTGAGGCAATGGGAAGCAGAGCGGGAGAGAGCAAAACTCGAGAGACGGCGGATGACATGGGTCAAACCGAAGCTAGGAAAACATGAAGCAAGTCAGCACTGGCTCACTGCGTGGATCTTTTCTGGGCAACCTAAATGACGGTGGATGCACGATAACACCTAGAATTTCGGAATTGTGAAATAAGGTCTTGTCCGATGTTCTTAGAATTTTGATATTCGCTACCTCTTTGGACTGTAAATTTGAACCTCACCACGTCATTGCTCAACCTTGACACAAATCTTCATTTTGCCATTATATACCCCGAGTTAGGACAGATCAGGGACTCTACCTGGCATTGACGGTGCTACATCACTCGCTGCTCTGCTTCCTCTTGTTCTACTTGACCAGTACACAAGAACGGAATTGCGAGCTTTGTTGCCTGCATTCAAGATATTGCTGTTTGGTACTAATTTAGAGTTCGGAATGCGATTATTTGCAACCCATTCACCTTCGGACGTTGACTGCGAATTACAATAAGAGATGTTTGTGCAATAGGTTCGTTCTTGTGCATTCTTCTTCTCTCTCAAATGTCCCACCGACCTCGCATTTTGGAGAGCACGGCTTATGCTGCGCTGCGGTGAGCGAATAAATCGGTGTGGAGGTCAGGCACGGCCTTTTGGAAAGGCCCAGACAGGCATTGCAAATAGTGGAGTTCAAACGCGGAGGGTGCGCAGACTGCAGACAGCCAAGCGCACATTGACAGGGAGTAGCGGAGTGCATGTCATGGTGGAGTTTAGGTGGAGCTTGTACAAAGCTCGTACTGATCCGGGAGTCACGCGAATTGCTTCCGCGGTATTCACCGTCCCGTCCTGCAAACTTCTCGACATGAGTTGGAAATACAAAACATTGTCGCTGTGAGGTCACCACTAATTGATCATGGTCTATTTCGGACGCCCTGGACAGATCTCGCAAGCGGTATATAAAATTAGATTCGTGGCCAGTTTGACGTACGTATTTTGAGAGCGGGGAATTTTGATGTATGGATTATGAAGCTGTGGCTTCAGAAATGACGGTAACGGCAGGTGCGGTAGACAACGTGGAGACGGCAGCTTGAGTTTGTGGTTACGAAGATGACTGGGCGTGAGGTGTGCCATTGAATTATTGTGCGGTATTAGCCTTTGTTGGGAGGTCGTGAACTGCTCGCAGCAAGTTTTTTCGGGTTTGGTTACTGTTACGCGTTCCTCTGTGGTATGAGATGGGGTTCAGACATTGAAGGGAGAAGAGAATGATATACGCGTTTTCCCTTGGCGTACAGGACATTAACTATCCGTGCACCACTTGGTCTGCCAAAGAGACTGTTTTGAACCCAGTGAAAGATGCGTGGTCGGGATGGCGTGTGGTGGGCATCGAACCGGGCAGAAAACTGAGAACATGAGGTCAGGAAAAGACTGCGTGGGACCTTGGGGACGTACATGCGGTGGGTACCCGATTGGAGACCTGGACCGGAGTTGCACGTTGTGCAGCAATGCAGTAGCGTTAGTGACCCATGGTGATACCTCTTCATTTTTTGTACTGCTAAGTTCAGTTCTCATTAACGTTTCAGTGACAAAGATAAGAGCCTTAGGATATACGCTCAAACTAAAGACCACATGTCGTATCATGGATCAATGAACTGATTAAGAATTTGATTGATATCTATCATTCCCGACTCCCATGCGTGGGAAATTGGTGTATAGCCATCGTCTTTTCTGAAATCTTAATTGTCTGCCTTTTCGTTCCCTTGCATCAGGAAGCCCGAAGGGAAATTGAACGCGAGAGACATTCAAAATCGAAAAGCAAGGAGAGTAGTGATGCGTGGGAAGAACGAAAGAAACATCGAAGCGGCAATCGGAAACAGGAAATGGAGAGAGCCGGCGGAGTCGGGAACTGGCGTGTCAGCGGCGCTACGATTGTTTATTATTGACACGGTAGAGGTGATTATCGCACGAACTTCCCAACATCGTATATGTATGTGTCTTGGTCACATCGCAGCCAGTTGCCAGTAGCTTTCCATCTGCAGAAAAAAACGACACACAGGTCACCGTACCTGTATCGTGGCAGAAGAGGGGCGAACTGATGGGATGGCTGTTGTTGATAATCGCGTTGTGTTGTCTGCCGATGCGATTGCGAGGATGCGGCTATTACGATGTCATAGACAATGTTGGTGTGCCCTTCCAGCACTGTTATCTGCGTCCAGGTGATGATCCTCCATGTCCTAATCGAATCATCATCTGACCCGGAAGTAGTTTTCTATCCGTGGTCCAAGCCAGATGATTCACCGAATCGTGCGTCCTTTGAGATTGACGACAAGCTCGCCTGTCTTTGTATCCCAGATTTTGACTGGTGACTCGGAGAGAGGCGAGGCTCGTTCGTTGTGTCCAACAGCGCAAACATGATCATGTCTGGTGAGTAGATCCACTGACACTTCTTTGTGCCCACCAGTGACCCAATAGGCACGTCCTTCAAATTCCTGGCGGGGCGTCATCTCTTATGTATTCTGCGTCCCAATGTCATCGACTGGAAGAAACCTGGTCCCAACGATGGCCGAAGACATGATCAACTACCGCGCACAGTTCCGTCTCAGCTTTCATTCAACAAATTCACAATCATTACATACGAGAAATCGGTTTTAGAAGGGCTCGGTCCACGGATGCAAGCGGACAAGGAGTGTTTGTCAATTCAGAGTTGAGTGTACTGGTAAGTTTTAAATCTGTCATTGTTAATGACTAACGTGCTCATTACAGGGCCCATGTGTATGCAGTACGATAAAGAACGAATTGATCTCTCTTCCTTCTATTCGGATCGTTATGAGAGACTAAGGCTGTCCAGCTGAAGGGCCCAAGCTTTTGTTTATGATGAGTCGTATACCGTGGACCACAAACCTTCACCCCAATTATATGACTTGCTAGAAAAACAATCACGCCTCACTACCCCGTCAACTGCAATCAACAATGTATAATATTGTCTCTCCTTATCAATTGCTTCTCAAAAATGCCCGTCATTTTTGGGTCACCCATACTTGCATAAGACGCCCATTCTCCCCAAGTCCTCCATTACATGGAAAATCACTCTCAAATAGTCTGGACCGGGTCTTTAGCCCATACATCATGATCAGTCACATCGGTGCACAGCACCAAGCGCTCTTGTGCGTTGCGTACCAACTTGAACGATTCATTGAAATTCCCCACTGCATACTGATGCTGATGCGATGCTTATATTTGGTCTCGTGCAAAACCTCGACGGCTCAATGAAAAATAGTAATGGAGATAAGACATCGACTAGGCCACATATGTACTTGGCAGCTGTCCTCTGAAGGAAAACAAGTTACTTCAAATATCAAACGACAGATATGTATGCATGCAAGAAGACTCGAACTGTCGATAAGTTACACGCTGGCCATCACGTAAATTTGATGTTCGTAGCAATAGTGATGCGACTTACCCATACACAGCCTCGACTTCATCAACCCCACCGCCAGAAGCGAAAGGACGATTGTTCTCACGAGGGATAGGACCAAGCTCAGGCTCATCCTCCAAGTCGACAGGATTCTCATCGTCAAGACCAAACGTCATAACAGGGCGAAGTCCCGCTCCTGAACTAGACCGCCTGTTACCTGCCGGGGATTTAGGTAGCGCAGCCATAGTCTTTGGGCTCATGTGCTGAAATAGTTCATGAATGAGGTGCAACTCGTTTTGAACATTCAGGCCTTGGCTTACCTGCCAATCATTCACGTTCTCATCTGGGATGTCACGATCGTCACGACCGACGTCAAATCTGGAGTCATCGCCCAGATCACCAATTGATACCACACTTTCGCTGTCGCTAATGTTGTCCGCGATGCTTGAGACGAGCTCTGGGAGCCGCTGCCATGCGTTCCCGCCCGTTGAGATCGTTCCGAATGGTGGGAGCCCAGATTGATCGTCGGACCAACCGAGGTCAGACAAGTATTCCTCATATTCCTCCTCGAACGCAAGATCTTCAGTAGTATACGGGAGGAATATGGATGGATCCGGTGCTTGAGAACGCGGAGGTGGGAAGACATCAGCTTCAACAACGTTCGGAGTACCAATTGGTCGGATGATGTTTCCGAGGTCTAGCCCTGGAGGTAGGCCTTCCATGTTGTGAGAAATACTGACGGAACGCCGATGGGCCTGGGATTGTTGACTTGGGATCTGAGGTCCGTATCGTTTGTTGTTGTCTAAGGAGTAGGTCGCAGTGAGTATGGTATATAAAAATGCGGGAAAAACGCATACAATACTTGACGAGGTGACGTAGAGCTTGTTCTTGTGCCTGGGAGAACGTCGGCATAGGACGCTAACGACGAAACTCGTCACACACCTGAGCGTCGGAGATATCATCAACCTCGGTGCCAGTTAGCCATTCATCGCGCAGATCCGGTCGGCAGTTCAGGTAGATCGACGTGATCACTTTCATATTTGCTAATGAGGTGTAAGTGTAAACGCTTACTACTGTATCATCGCACATACATTGCCGCCACTTCCTCCCACAGAAGGGAACTTGACTCTTGATAAGTTTCAGGACATGGAGTTGAAGCAAAGGATGCGAAACTCGTAGCACGCGTTTCAACACCGCCTAGACAAGTTTGTAAACAATCGATGACGGCTCAACAGGCGCACTCACAGAGCTCTTGTATTGCACAAGCATCCATATACGATGTGACCGGCTCTTGGACAACTTCTGCATAATTTTGGCAAAATTAATCGTGGAAAAGAAGTTGCGCCATGAGAACTCAGTAAGCATTTCGACTTCTTCTTCGTGATTTTGGCCGTTCGGAAGAATTTTTGTCTGTAGCACAATGTGGGCACCAGCACGAGGTTTCTCATCCTGTGGACGAGGAGCAATTTTCGCGTGATGTATCTGGCAATATCGGAAGAAGCTAAGTGATGTTCAAGATTAGTGTCGATAATCGCGGATTCCGTCTCACTCACTTGTGGTCGGGAGAATCGGCTTTCGATACGACGGATGACGAAACTTCTTGCAGTCCAAACATCTTCAGGATCAGCAGCAAGCAATTGGTATCCAATAGAAGCTGGCCAAGATGATGAAACTTCATCACATCTGTGGTGTACATTAGAGATGTGCTGACACACGTCGAAGGGAAGTACTCACGGGAAGCTTTGAACCATTTCAGCGTCAGCAACAAAATAGCTGAGACAGCTTTAGACGTAATCTCGCGATGCCGGGTCACATCGAGGTCGTCGAGTGTCGGCGGTGGGGCGGGAGGTTGCTCAGGGGCTAAATAAAATTATGATCGACGTGTGAGAACGGACTATAGAGTTACACACGGGATGCAACACCGGGAGGGAACACCGAAGATGTTGACGACTGAGGAGCTTGCTGCTGCCCGGTCCCGGCAGATACAGTTGCCAAAAGGAGTTTCAGCAAAACTAGTACCCATCCTGACAGGACAGGCAATACGGCGCTCTAAGCGCAGATGAGTCGATGGTGATATGATGCTGAACGTACTTACATAGATTGCTTCAACCCTCTTCAGGCGCATGAAATCTTCCTTTCTTTCCCTCGCCTTGCGCTCTTGAGCGGGAGAAGTGGCGTCACCTATGGCCACGACGGCTTCCGAAATTTTTGCATCCAGCATTGCAACATCTAGTAATGGTTCCGCAATCTCAAGATCCTGAGATGGAAATTCTCAGCAACAGCCATCCAAATTAGCAATGGGACGGCATACCTCGTTGGTGACTTGGAGTGGTTCGGCATCACCCTCAGACCCAGGCATGCAGTCAAGCCCGCTCTCAGCAGTCATGCACTCTTCTCTCGTCCTCCACATTTGCCAGAGCGAGAGACTTACATACATATGCCGATTATATAGCTTGTCTGCCTCATCGATGGCAAACGGTACGAGGCGATCATTGTTAGGGCCAAATCTACTCTTGCGCGAGAAGGGAAATAAGAATGGTCGATTTTGATCAGTCTGATATTGTTGTTTCTTGGGCTTGGGAGAAGGAGGTGGGGATGGTGCAGGTGTTGCAGGCTGAGGACCCGGGCGATATCCTGAATTAGGAACATGTGACTGGAAAGGCTGGTGATTCAGCGAACTTGGGAGACCGGAGTGCTGCGAGTCTGCGTCATCGTGGTGATAGTGATGGCGGACAGGAATGGGAGAATATGCCTGTGCCAATTTGGAAGTGGAAACGGAGGGCGCGGGTTTGATCGGAGGTATGTCTAGTTGCGTAGGTGGAACTGGGGGCGTGAATGTCGGATATTTCACCGAAGTCTCCTGTCGGAACGTTTCAATGTCAAATGGGGTGCATTTGACAGCAACAACTGTGATATTTGTTGTAAAAGGCATTTAATGGATTGAGAGATGACCAACCTTCGTCGGGCACAGACGGAAGGTTGGCAAGTTCCCGTGCTAACTTCTTGACACGTGCAAGCTCCCTAATGCCTCCACAGCACGCGAGAAGTGTCTTCCAAAGCACAAGGAGTAGCTAATTGTATTTCAGTTTCGCAACGTGGTTTCAGATCGGTTGCGGTGTCATACCTTCTTAATGGGGTATCCCTTCGCGCTCTTATCCCTCAATGCGGAGACCACGTTGAATAAGTACACCGGTAGCGGCGGGTCCATGCTCACTAACCGATCGGAATTAGTCTGTGTGACGTCTTCGTGTTGTAACACGCACTTAGTTCATCCGCGAAGTCATCGCGTTCCTTGAATATTTCGATAAGGTGGTACATCATGCCGAGATATACCGAAATTTCGGTTGTGACCTCTTCTAGAAAGTCAGCTTTTTCAGTAGGTGTGATCTGGAAATGTGCTGTATCGGCATCTGAGAGCGAGCTATTATGTGAAGGTCAGATAACCGACCACGTATTGAATAAATGCATACCAAAGTAGATCATGTTTCTGACTCGCGATTTTCATTGATTCGACGATTGTGCTTAACCCATTAGCGATCCGCACAACCTTGCAGTTCTCGTAGATCCAGTGCAACTGATGTTCTGGAGACGTTGTCTCGGCAAAGGTACCTATGTCAGAAACGTATGAGTATTTGTCGTTTCGTCGTGTATGAGAATGGGACCTTGCAGAACGTAAAAGAGCCGACGAGCATTCGTAAATCGGATCTCTGCGTCCCTGTGCTCAAGGCTTTCGAGGAGTATCTCAACGTGTGCCTTCCGTTGTGCAGGTGTAGTATCGGGGCTCGTCCACTCTATAAATACGAAGGTTATGTGTAATTTTGACGTGTGATGGACGGTGCTGCATACCTCCGGGAAACGAGCCTTTCCATGCTTTTAAGTTTTCCGCGACTTGAGGCATCTCTACATACGAGTAAAACTCATCGATCTCATTCATGACTGTGTCTTCGTCATCGTATCGAAAGTCATAAAAAGATTGCTATATATATGATAGTACATCATGAATACGATAAACGAGGAGCAGAGCTGGAAACATGCCTTTGGCTTTGGTGCGCATGTGACCATTGCCTTGAGCTGTCCTAGTGTTATGGAGTCTAGTCCCAGCTGGGATGAGGCGTTCGCATTGTCTTGTTCCCCAGTAGAATATGAAGGCGGAGCTGCAAATATCATGCCGCTCATGTTGACGTTGATGGACGTAGTAGTTTACAATGTAACGATAAATTAAAACAACACGACTGTCACACCAGGTATCACGTGATCTACTCATCGATAAACAAGTACCCTGACCTGGGCACCTGTCTCTGCCCAGGCCTGATCTTATCGATGTGGCACAGGGCCAAGATCAGGACAACGGGCCGCTGAAGGAACAGGCACCCGCGAGTCCTAAACTAGTTCTTATGACTCGGAAAGGTTCCTGGGGGAATTCACATGAACCACCATCTGGCCACTATTCGATAGCGATGATGGTGGCGTTCCAAAATAGGTTGGCTAAGTATATGTGGGCGTAGTAAGGCGTCCTCATGTCCACGATTTTAGTCACGATTAAGGACCAATAGATGATTCGCTTGACTCATCCACGTTTTATAATATTACACCATCATACGGGTAATTAGCCTGAACGTGTCATGACATGCTCGGCAGAGACGCGTACGCAAAATTGTCAGCGAGCTGCGGTCTAACCTTTCTGGCATGGTTCCATGGAGATGGATGGCATTGCAGCCCAGTAGTCAGTCGTCGTAGTTAACGGCCGCTGCGCTCCGCAAGCGGAACCAAATCAAAATCAACTGTGAGAAATTATGACATAATCACTGCATTATAAGAATTTTTGGGTTCCTCCCGTTCTTTCAACCACGATTCTGGCTGTGGATCGACTTCGCAGTCGGTCACATTCTTGCCAATTCACTCACCGTTCTCGTTTCGGCTCATCGTCTGCGACAGCGCCTGCTTCGTTGCGATCGATTCGCTCGGGTATCGGTTTCAGATTCGGTTCAAAGTCGGAGACGCTCTCGGCGGTACAAGGTAAGTACTTACTGTGGTGCGACCCTCTGATATTTTATCATCGATAGCTCATCTAAATTTCAGAGCATATAAAAAGGCACGCCTTTGCTGCGCGTTTGCCACTCATCGCCTTCCATCTTTCTTCCTTCTGCCCTTGGATCTGCTTACGACTCATCTTACGATTTTCGCTTCCACTTCGATCCTTCGCGAGGCCCATCCACCACTAGATATCAGAGTCGTTTCCTGTTGCGCTTTACAGTGCATCGGACGCTCTCCTCTCTGTCTTTCTTCATTTGCAGATGCCAGTCCCCGTCCCTGCCCGACAACCGGCGCATCCAGTTCATAAGTACTCCAAAACTGAAGACGCTTCAAAGTCTCACTCTTCCGTTTTCCATAATCTGAAGCACACCCTACCTGTCTCCCCGACGGGCCCACCGCCGTCTTTTGGCAGTCGTGATCAATGGATCAATTCCTTGCCTTCTTGGAGGAGGACCAAAACTCGCCGCATCTGGGAGGACGACGCGCGTTGCAATTCTGAAGAACGGAGAGAAGGGGATTTTTACCAAGGGTTGACTAGTACGGCCGACGTGCCAGTCAGTAAAGGAAATCATGCGGAGGCATGTCTTCCGCCCCTGAATGCCTTCCCCAAAAAATGTGCCTTGAACACTTCCCCGAGTGATGTTGACCAGCCAATGCATGCTGAGCACAGGACCTCTGCATATGCCTCCGTCTGGGGTACTGAGAGTTACGACAGTCCGGATAATTCCTCTACACACGACTACGTATGGCCTCGGTTCGCCCCTGTCTTGGAGGATGACTCTGACGATATGATGAATGGCGACTTTGGTTCTAGTCCCATCGGTCCTATGACTCCTTTCACAGAGTACGTGGACCGTGTAATCGCCACATCCGCCGGAACAACGGTATCCGACCAAATCCCGCTCAGACAAGATAATTCATATCAATATGGACTCCATTCCTATAATATGATGGACTACCAGTACACAGACCAGATCAAACAAGACTCGGTCGCTTCGGTCGATTCGCCGCCATCTGGGTCAATGAAGTACAAAATGTTCGCGGAGCCAATGGCGGACTGGATCGTTTCATATGTATGGAAAGTTTGCAAGAATTCGATTGCTCTTCCGCCTGCAGTTTCTCGCTACAGGTAAGATAATTTTCCAGCTTAAATTTCTTCTCAATGTTGACGTAACTTCTACAGTCCTGCGATGAGTGGGCAGCAGCCAGCCCCCACAGCTCCAATGCATTTGTCTGCCTCAGTTCACTCTCTTCTAATGTCGACACTTCTACAACCATCTGCTGTGTTACTCGCCATGTGGTACATCGCTCGATTACCAGTATACTTTAGCGGGGTCACTTCAGGGTTAGGGGTCAAGGAACGAAGATTTAGTGCTGAATTGCTTGATACAACCGGCGGAATTGATGGGAAAACGTTGGAGGCCAATGCCACATTCCGACTCATTGTGCTTGGATTCATGCTGGCAAACAAGTGGCTTGATGACCATACCTTCTCTAACAAGACATGGTAAGTACTATGTTGAAGATCCGTGTCCGATCGAAATGACCAATTCCTCCCCATTAGGCACACCATCTGCAAACTTCCTGTTCACTCGCTAAATAAGCTCGAGTCGCTCGCCCTGGATATCCTTTCCCATGACCTGACAATATCACCTGCTGCTTGGCGCCAGTGGCTGGGGCATATGTTTTCGTATCATGTCTCGCTCTTGCCTCCTCCATGCGCACAGCCGATTTCCCGTCCCTCCTCGAATCCTCAATCAATCGTTCGGAAAGTCATTGAAGAGATCATGGAAGCACCTCTTACGCATCCCAGTTCGGAGCCCGTCTTCCTCAGCTTCGAGCAGAGGAGCAAGACAGAACTCAATGGGCCAGAAACGTGCACTGAAGCTTCCCAGGAAACCTATGACATCGATCTCGACGAGGATGGGCCGCTTCGGGAAGAGTATTTGCCAAAGCGCCGCGTGAGCAATGGCAGTGCTGCAAGCCGACACAGTTCACAACTGGCCTCAAGGGTTGAGGTAGAGCGGAGGGAGCTTCGCGACTCCGCGACCGGCCAAAATTGGAACGCACTCCCTCCTCCGTCCAAATGGAGCCCGGCAGCTGATGAGCCCATCCACCGCGCTAGCGATCGTCCTGCGTTATACATGCCGGTCCAGCCACCAGCGGTGTGCTGGGCGCCTGCAGTCACTTACGTGCCTGTTAAACTTGCTCCGGATTATTCCAGCGTCCCGTATTCCAAACTAGCAGCTCCTTCGAACGATTACTGTTACTCACAATCTGTCATCGCTCAACAGCCCTCGCAGTCGCGTTGTAACGCTGATACATTTTCCCCGCCTAATTCTGGCTACTCGTATCCGATTGGCTTTGACTACCAGTGCGGTCACGTTCGCATGTCATTCGATGGAGCAGGTTACCCCTCTCAACCAATGACAAATTCTAATTGGCTGTCAACTGAGGCATATGCATTCCCCGCACCTCGAGTCCTTTTTGGCCCCCATCCGTCTATCAATTACCAGTCGTCCTGGGTTCGTGCTTGAAGATATGTTTCTGGACCAGATGCTCGCGTGCGCATCTTAGATCTCAATTTCTCATGTTTTCCGGCTCTTAACACTACTGCAATCGATCCGACGGCACCGCTTACGTGCCGCTCCATAATTCCGCTCCCTGTCTCTCCTTTCGCAGTTGTCAATACTGGATTTTTTTCTCTTTGTCGCCGGCACTGTCTATACAAACACGATCCCCACCCTTTCAAGACATATCCATCCTGTCTCGGGGACAATCGCCTGTTCAATCTTCTTGATCTTCATCATTTCGATCGCGTATATTCTTATTTATATGCGCGTCTGCACTTGCTCTTTTCGCCAGCTGAAGTTGGTGTGAAGACGACGATCTCCTCGGACTATATGTGCCATACCGCGTTCATCGATTGAACATTTGCGGGTTCGCTGTTTCATTGTCGATGTATTCACTTATCATTTCGGTATCCTCATGCTCCTCAACTAATAACCTTTCACGACTTTATTTTTTCCTGCCGTCGGCTTTGGTGTTTCTTTTTGCTACGTTTTTCTCATTCAGTACGCATAACGAAATCACTCAAAAAACATGCAGAAAATTATTAACACTACAAAAACATTTGCTACTCTCTTATTCCCCATCCTTTCGCCTTCGCTGCTATGGTAGCATGGTAGCTCCCTTTCCTCCTGTCTTATCATCCGTTACCCCTTCGGTGGTTAGTTTAGCTTTTAGCTTTTCTTTTTCACCTTCAGCTCGTTTCCGTAGGTAAGAAATTATGCGCCTCCTTTTTCTGGCATTCGATAGTCAAGCGTAAAGCCTACATACCGTACGTACTGGTCCTCGCACGTACGTCTTGGTTTAATGAATGTTACTCTCCCGTATGTTTCCCATGAGTGTGCACACATGTTTGACGTCCAGAGGATGGCTTCATTCAGATGCAATTATACAGTACTTGATTGTCTACGTAGTACATGGGACTTCTTCGCTTGCTTTCAAATCTTTATCAGGATAAAAGGCACCTGTAAATGTCATCAGCGATAGAACATTCAGATGTATGGCTCTCGTTGCATACCTCAACATCCTCCATCTCTTCATCCATGAGCATGACTTCAACCAAAAGGTGCTTGGCGTGCGGGGGAATAGGCTTCTTGCTGACGTGCTCTACCAGCCTAGTGAATTTCATAGGCATCCTCTCAGCGCTCTATATGATTCACATGAGCAGTTGCCATGGATTCATCACACCCATTACGAACCTTCTTCTTGTCTGTGAACGAACTCCAGAGCATGCTCACGCCCTGACTAACCATGCTGACATCTAAGTTGTGGTTAGTCTTAAACCAAGCGATGAACTCCTTGAGCGTTGGGTCATTCTTGAACTCCAACCTGTCCCAAAGGGTCCACTCAGTATTTTGGAATTTGTTCTTTGCGACAGCGATGGGCTCTGAAAACCCGAAGAAAGGTAAAGCAAGGTTGATAAACCCGTTCTTGAAGTCATCTATCTTATTCTTTCCATCTATGATCTATAAAGCGCACGTGTCAGCGCACCCTTCCGGTAAGGATAGCAAACATCTTGCCTTGTAAAGTTCAAGACACACCAAACCGACGACAAGCGCGGTAGTAGTAGCGATGGCGGGAATGATTTTGCCTGCTATCTGCTTTGTGGTATGACGATCGGCGACGGTGATGTTGTAGTTCATCGCACGAAGGTTTGACGCAGCGGTGATGAGATCGATGTGATGGTTAGTATCATCGTCCTTCTCAAATTCGACAGGAGTGAGACGGTAGCCAGCAAGTGACGATGGAGGAGGCAGCATCTTGACCAGGTCGGAGACGTTGTCAGGATCTGGAAGGAATTACGCCCTGCAGGTGACAGTCTTAAAATGAGTGAACGTACCAGAAGACGACTGATTGACGGGATCAGTTTCGGTAATCTGGATCTTCACTCCGCTCCTTGGAGAGAACTCGGGAACGATCACAGAATCTGCAACCCTCTTGAAGACTGCAGGATCGGTTTCTCCTCGGAGGCCGTAATTATAGGCATGAAGATTTGCTGCAGCAATGATAAAAGAAAGATGTGTGGGCTAAGGAGGACGATCAGTACTAAGGGTCTGGCAACACGCTGGGTGACATACATCTGAAGAGTCGAATACAAGTGGGTCTGGTGCCCTCTTCGGCCCACTCCAGAACGGCTGGCCCGTGCTGGTAACATGATCCTTTGGAAGACTGTGGAGAAGCTGGCGGATAGCGTTGTTAAACTTCTCCTCGAACTGCAGGCGAGCCCAGATAATACACTCCTCGAAAGTCAAAGGCTTGTTGGTGACCAGATATGAAACAATCTGGGAGATGTGGTCATGTGATTGGCCTGAGTATTTGAGGGAATTCTCAAGGTAGTTAGGCTCCGAAAGATATTGATTGGCAGATTCCACAGGCTTAACAAACATTGCGTCGAACTCTTGCCGAGCCCACTGTATTGTTATCAGATTCTGCTAGTCAAGAGAAAATTAAAGAGCGCACCTCAATCGTGTGTGTAATGGCATTCGGGAAGTTTTTGACTGTGCACGACAATGTCTGCTTCTCTGGGGGATCTTGCGAAGACGAGTACGACTCGGTGAGATGGGGAATCACAACTTGGGTATTGCCTTTTGTGCCCATGGTACCAGATTCTAGGAGTGGTTTTTCATACAAAATGCAACGCTGATCCATGTATACACCTACAGCAAGTGTTGTCAGATGAAATTCACAGAGAAAAAGAGGAAACCTTACGTGCAGCAACGTTATCCAATGCATTTGTAACACCGTCGATCCCCGAAAAAAAGTCGTCATCGAAGACATCTTTGAAAAAATTCATAATGGGGACAATACAAAGGGTGATAAGTAACTGACTTTCCGTCGCCTGACCAACAGGATCTTGTCTACAGAGAATATGGCCCTTGAGAGCTGGATTCATGTCTGCAACTGCTGCCGCTGCGACTTCAGACTTGAATTTCCCGAGATCTTTGGCACGAAAGAGGAATTGCCGATTCAAGTTACTCTTCTCGATGGTGTCTAGGTCGGTGACATGAATCGTAGCGTCGGGCCCGGTAGCGAGACCCATCATGCTCCAGTTCTTCAACATTTCACACCCGATTGCTCCTGCACCGACGAGGAACTGACGGTGATTGGCAAGCTTATCCTGGAAGGACTTGCCAAACACTGCAATTTGTCCATCATACCGGCTACCAAGGGGTTGGCAATCTTGTTCAGTCGGCAGTGTGGTTGGCAACGACTCCAAAGAATCGAAATACAAGTGCTGGAGCATAGGATGGAACTTCGCAGAGCATGCTTTCAGCACTTCTTGTGCCACGAACCCACCGATTACAGCTGCGACGGGGGGTAAATCTCCGGTTGCTTGGTATGCCAGCTCTGTGATAATCTTCTCATCAGCATCAGCATCTAATTTCTTCGCCAAAGCTACCAGGGAAGCAGCATCTTCTGCGTTTCGGGGCCGAGGTAGACACTGGTGTCGTGCCTTGAATTGTGATAAAGCCTGGAACCCTGCATGGAGAGTAGCAGGCCTATCGAACTTGGCGAAGTCTGTCATGAAGAACTCTGGAGCGGCAAGCGACTCTCGCAAGGATTTCTGAAGAGAAAGTGAATTACAATCTAATGAAACTGGAGTATAGCTTACAAACTGGAGAATTTTGGGCATTTTCACCTGGGTAAAGATCCCACCTCGAACATACTCCCCTAGGTCGGTAGTATCACCGATGGTGAAAGTATATGGACCCTTCACTGTGACTTTGCGAGGATTACAACCATTCAGTTCAGTCATGCCCTGCACTTCAGTGAACGTGACAAAATCGCCATCTTCAAGACCGTGTCTTGATTCATCGAGGCATGTTACCAGCCCTTCTTTGTCCTGTTGAATAATAGTATAGATAGGACATTGGAGTTATAGTTCATAAGACTGACTTTTTCCACTGACACAATCATTCCGGTAAGAGCTTGCTCGCCTGTAGGATCCACGCAAGTAAATTTTGGACCAAAGTCATTAAAGACGGAGCTGATCACGATCAATAACATATGAAAGGGAGTCGTAGCCATCACGTACCCAAAAAGACCACGGGTCTCCGCTGAGATAAAGTGAACACCATTCTGATGTGTCCAGTCGTTGATCTCAACTTGTTTCTCGTAAGAGGCGCCACATAAGACAACGGCCTAGAGAAAATCGACATCACAATATGGCTGATAGTGTATGAACTTACTTGGAATGGTTGTATTAAATCAACTGAGATTTCCTGTCCTGCATTTCCTCCAAGATTCCGGACGGGGACGTAAGCATTCAGTTCGGCTAAACGAGGCAGGGTGGATGCTGCGCGTGGCTTTCCGATATCGTTTTCGCGAAGGAAGTACTGTAGAAAATATGTTAATGGCAGGTCTTGAGGCAGTGTGATGCCTAAGCACGCACTTGTGAGCTGAGATCCTGCATGGTGACCGGTTCTGGGTCATACAGCGTCACGGACTTGACACCCGCCAGACAAACGTTCTTTGCTATGGAAGATATGAGAATTAAATGAGTGTGTTGGAACCTTGCTTGTTGGTAGAATGGTTACCTATCTCAGCTCCGAGGCCTTGCAACCCGACGATCAGTACATTGGAGGCAGCCATCTTCTTCATCGCTGCGCACATCACTCAGCAAACATGGTATTGTCATTTTATTTACAACACAACTTACCCTCATACCCTAAAACATAGCTGCAAAATCACGTAGGATTGAAGGTGAGTGATACGAGCCGCACAGGATGACAGCAACACCTACAGTTGACGAGAGTACAAGCCTTCATCAATCGCGGCTTCGTCAACATCCATCTTTGCTGCTAGATTACTTGCATCTGCCATAATTAATATGTGCGTATGAAAGTAGGTGGATGGTTGTAGTGGTGAAAGATAAGATCGCGGTGTAGCTGAATAGTAATATACTTTAGTAGTCACGGTTATGCTTGCTAATTAGTAATGACTAAGCACAGCTAGACCAATTTTGGGACACTGTTGGTGACGAGCGCGCAGCGACTCGTGAGCAGACCAACTACATCATTGAGTGGGGACATGTACTAGAGTACAGGCCTGGAGAACTACGTCTAAAGATTATGCTGTAAGTACACCTTGGCACCTGTCCACAGCTCTTCAAGTTGTATCATGGCCCCTGTCTCTCTCAGTGGTGGCACCCTTGAAATTTTAGCACCCCGGACATCCCCCCAGTGTGAGCATGCCGTCACAGCAAGCATTGCTGCTGCTGCTGCTATCGACTCCCACTGGTCATTACCATGCCCATGCCCTCTGCCTTTCAATCGCCTGCAACATGCACTCTCTTCACCTATATATCTGCACCGAATTCAACCTTCATCATGCGGTGACACTAGCGTCATCTCTTGCTTCGATATTCAAACGCAAAGACTACGCTCATGTCGTGTGCAACATTCTCAAGGGGCACTCGGTATGTTATGAGCCTAATTATGGCGGAATGTCTTGGTCTGCTCCGGCGTCATACACAACTTTTGAAGGCTATATGATTCAGTACTGCTCGAGGCACCTCAAACACATCGGTATCAATGGCACAAATCAAACATAAACGATGCATCGACTATTCACAATCAAACAATTGCAAAATATGATGCTTTCGAATCAGCGAGGATCCCTTCAGCTCCCCAGAGCCATTCTGCGCAAGATGGGAAAAAATAATCACGCCTCGAAACCACTGAACTCGTCGATATCGGTATTGTCTGACATTCCGTACTGCCAGTATTTTGGTCAGATGATAAAGGTATATTTTTTTGGAAAAACCCTTACGACCATCCAGCGGGAAAAGTACCGATGAAAGGGCCAGGGTGAACGATTCAAAGGGGTTGGCCGACGCAAAAAAAAACTGCCTGTGCACGATTTCCACCAGTCTGTACTGATGCAAATCACTCGAGTACGTTCATCAGTATAAAAAATGCCTGAGTACCTGCAAGAAGACTCAGAATTAAGCATCTCGACCGTGTAGCATTCAAACGAATCTGGTGGTTGAAGAGTGGTACTGGTTAGAGAGGGTCTTGGTCCAAGACACTCACATCACTTTCATTAGCCAGGACCACTAAAATATTGCCTGGACTCACATTCAATGACAAGCGTCCCAGAGAGTGTGATGCCGTCGGCAGACTGCACACCGCCATGCTTCACAAATACGAGGCTTGCGTGGCACAAGTGGATGAGTCCGGGCAGGCGAAGTGATGACCACTGCGGATAAGACCAACATTGGTTGTACCAGCGTATTTCGAACTGAAATCGGGATTTATGTATACTGTCTACATGTCAGAGAATTTCATGTAAGTTCGGCTAGCGATTACTGGTTCCTTCAGTCACTCTGATGTAGGCAAACGCGACGCCCTTGAACTTCCAGGTATCCTGATGACTGGAGACGTCGATGTCCAGAGGATCTGAGCTTTAAGTGATAACAGGCTCAGCAAGAGCTGTCATGTTACAGAAGAAGAGTGATGCCGACTTCATGGTGTGATTGAATAGAAATTAGGTTAACATTGACCTGGTATTATATCTGTCGAAGAGTGTCGGTAAGTGTGCATGAACATCACCAGGAATCACCTTCCTGAAAATTGCCTCGACTTTGAATCGTTTGTGGATGATACCAAGAGAGTGAATCCATATGAGATCCACCAAGTTCTGCTTTGAAGGAAGGTCTTGATGGCGAAAATGGCTATAGCATACGCGTCACCAGGAATCACCCCTCCCAGATATTGTCCCAATTTTGAATCTTTTGATACTAAGAATCCACATGAGGCCCACAAACTGCTCCGCTATGTAGCGTTGGGCCCGCCACAATTACATTACGACACTCATCAACGCTTGCCAAAGGCAAGTATAGACCCTTTGGAAGTGCTGTCACAAAACGAATGACACTTTCGGTTAGAGATCAAGAGAATGCTCAGGAAATGACGACTCGATCAATTGTGACAGTGGTATTCCATCTCACTCCATAATCCACGTGAATCGCAACGACAAGTGTCCGACGTCCAAGCCGGTCGTCGATGGGAAATACATGCATGCACCGCACCTAGCCTGATTCAATCAAACTGAAGCCACTGCAGGCAGTGCCGTTGCGTTTTCGCGAGCTTTCCGAGGATTCGTTGGGCCGGTGACCCAACAACTCGAGTTTTTCGACGGTGGTATCAGAAGCATCTATTCCTTCGTCGCGTAGTGGTGGCGTGATGGTCTGCCCAGGAAAGACCAGGATCTTACGAACAATTGACAGTCTGTCAAAGCGTGAGCCCCGGGTCCCGAGAGTGGCGCTGCAACTCTGAAGTGAGGCGCCAGATCAGGAGTTGTGGCCTTTTCGTTGTACAACCGCACGACAGTACTGGCTCAAGTAAAGACCGTCGAGAAAACTGCCACCGTTTCAAATTGATATTAATAAAAGGGTGCATACCTAGTAGAACATATGCGCAGCAATACAAAGTTGGTACTTACTACTAGTTACTGTTGACCAGAGGAGTGCTAGTGAATCGCTGGCCAACTTCAAGCTTGAAGCTCAAGCGCTCAAGTTTGAGTCGCCGCACGCTGCTTACTAAGATGGTCTTAGATAGGGAAGACTGACTCAGCGTGGTATAACAAGAAACGACAACGGTATCACAACGAGCTACAGTAACTGTAAATATCCAAGACAAAATGGTCGATCGGCAAAGGTGGAAAGTCAAGGTGCGCGAGAGACGTATAGTACACGCTGAAAACTTGAAGGTAAGAAAACCCTATATCCACTATAGGCTTGCGTTGGCCGAAGCCAGCGCACTGACGCTGTGCTTGACGGAGGCTGCAAATGCTGCCAATGATCTCGTTAAGATCCACCAGAACAGACCATACAGAAGGCAAAGCATACTGGTAGGATGGGAAAGCAAGGGGAGCATAGAGAGGAAATGAATAGGATGGAGCAATGATGACATTTCACCCAAGAGTGGTCTGGCAAGGGCCATAACGACCTACAGAATGGACCAAATGCGCACCAATGGCGCTCAAAGGACCCCCAACTGCGGCACCCCAGGTCCCTTGGGTAATGAATTCCAGTAAATCCAATGCTGTTGTAGGCTGCCTCGATTCAGGTGCAAAATTATGACTACCCGGGGCAATACCCATCGTACGAGGGTTCTTATTGACGATGGGGTCTGCCTCGGGACACCAGTCACTAGGGTCCGGGAGACAGGCCAAGGGCTTGACCGGAGTGGGTGCGTGGATCATCAGAAGGTCCTGGCGGGGCGCTGCAGCAATTTTCTTCTTCCGGCCGCGGTATCGAATGAAAGTCGTATTGACATTTGTGGCTTTATTGACAGCGAGCACGTCATCAAGAACGCGAACTATGACGATACTTTTGTCGCTAGAGAGTTGGCTAGAGGAGACGCGGAGCCCAAGCACCCAGCTATGCCATGAAGAACTGGGGATGTACCCCAGATAGCCGAGAGATGCCAGCGCGGTCTTTTCAACATTAGTGAGGGTAGAGGAAGGAATCGCGGTTGTCTTGACCCTAGGTAGAGGTTCAGCAGTCAAGTTATCAGATAAGATGATCCCACGCACCATGTTTTACTCGGGAGGCAAGAGTCGTTGACCAGTTTATCGGCCAGTCTTGCAACGACGACAAAAGCGGAGAAGAGAAGCTCGTCAAAAGTGGCCACCCCACAGCAGTGGAGATGGTTGAAGATCGAGACTCCTAGGAAATCATTCCCTTGGCCTATTTCTGGCATGGTGATCTCAGAGATGTACCACAGCGCATAGATGGCAACCATTTGAGGGTTGCTGACGGATTCAAGAATGAATCGAATACGAGTGCCAACAATGGAAGTCACGTAATTTCGCCCATCCAATTCCCTGCTCGTTGAATGAGTAATCATGTTGAATGCCTCAAAAAAATGACTCACGGGTCGGGGAATGTTTCATCTGCGCCGGCTTTGATAGCCAACGAGTACATGAAATGCGCGGAAAGGCTAGAGAACGCAGTTGCAATATCATCAAGGTCCGGGTTTTTGGGCGCAATGACCCGAGGGACAGTGTTGCTACCCGAGCGCTCAAGAGTATCTGAAAAAGCTGTGACTACCCTGCCAACACCATCCGAATTCGACTGGGAGAGAAGACTCTCTGTACCATGCCTCCCTTTGGTGACGCCAGAGGGAGCCTCGGAAACGCAGCCAGGACGAGCGACCGAAGGAAGAGGAACAACATAACCGAGACCGGGAGGGACCATGGGCGCTGAGTTGCTCAGCGCGACATCCCTGGAAAGGGCGCGTAAGCGAGGTGGCAAGCGCGACGGCTGAGACATGTCAAACAGACGATGCTTGAGCGAGTAGGAGGGCCCGCTCCCACAGGAGGCGCGAGCAAAGTTGCCTCGGGCAACTTTCGAGGAACTGGCAGCAGCAAGAAGGGACAATTCAAGCTTTTGTAACTCCGTCTGAGTTGAGCACGCTTTTACGTCGTGTGGGGGTTCCGCAGCCCCTTGCACGAGGTAGGGGTGATCAACGAAGTAGGAACGTGTTGCCCGTGAATGGGCGAAGGGGTCTTCCGTGCATGTGGTGCTAAGCGCCTGCGGGGCCTCGATCGTGCCTCTGCTGGTCTTCATATTTCCGCTGTCAAAGATCGGTGGCGGAGGGGTACCTGCGTCAGGGAAACAAGCCCATACTGGCTTTTTAAAGTACGGGTTACAGAGAGGTGGACGTTTCAAAGACTGCCTTGAAGCAGGAGTACCTCTGATAGCAGGCATTATGATCAATACAAGCGTGAACAGGGATGCTGATTCAGGGAATACAAACGAACGGTACAATCCCAAGTAAATGCGGGGCGCCTTTTGTATCGCACTCCTCTCCCCAATAGGGCAAACACGGGAGCAGCGTGAATGTCCACAAGTTATTCAAGCGGCATCGACCTCCGATCACGGTTGTGGCGCTCTCGACAGCACTATGGACAAAGCCAAAGCAAGCGATGCTCACCGCCGCCACAACGATGTGGATGTAAAGCTGGGACAATAAAATCACAGGTCCGGGATTTCCATCCGCTCAAAGCGCAGTGACGACGACGGCCTTGTCGGGGACAAAGCAGTTGAAGTGGCGAACACCACTTGAAGTTGTGGAGCCTTCAATATTTCGTGTTACACAACTTGATCATTTCCAAAAATGGACTGTTGTCAAGAAACACGTTTACAACTTACGCGAAAACATTTGATTGTTGTTATAGGTGTGACCCGAGTTCACAAAGGGCTATTTGTTTCGAACATCTTTTTGGAAACTTGTCCATCGAGGACTAGTTGAGTGGCGAATTCAGAGTCGGCAGAGAAACATAAAAAAATAACATTACGTTGAGAAACTGCGGGAACGATACATATGCCACTACATGCTCGAAATTGCCTACTTCCGATAGAACTGTGGCAGTGAATAAGCACAGTATACAGGCACTGATTATGGAAGGACCTACATTACGACGGAAATTGAACCAAAGTGATAGACATCCTCTATCAAAACTACTTCGGAAGCCCCTGTGCCAGCACGTTCAGGATTGGCGCAACAAAGCCAGGACGCGAGGCTGCTCACCGTTTATGTGAAAACTCCCACTCCCGATTGACGATCCTGAAACCAATGTCTTCATATGGAGGTCCAGCGCTGAAATGTAACAACACGGTGTCCTCATTGCCGGCTTCCCTGACGATTTTGTACGTAGGGGCTTTTGATTTGTCGATCAGATCCGGGTAAAAGATGTTGAACTGAAGTATGACGTGAGTCGGAAGTCAGTTGTAGAGTAATCAACACATACTTTATAACCCTGAACGACCTTCGGAGGCGGGTTGTCCACGCTAATTAATGGCGTCAAGAGAAGATTAGGAACAGGAGATAGAGCACGCACTCGTAGTGAGTCTGATTATACTTATTCCATTCGTAGCCAGTATGCACGCGGTTGAAGTATCTAGGTTTCCGAGGTCGGTATTTGTCCTCCCAGTTGTATGACGTAGGATTTGCAATGTTCTCCTCGAGGTTGAAGAGTTCCTCCTCTTCGTCGAGTTCTCTCTCTGCCTCGGCCCTGTACAAAGCTTCGGAAGCGAGGTCAGCACCGCTTGCAATCTCTGGAACTTCGACCTCAACCATAGGTTGAGCAGCCTTGGGCACGAAGCGCGAGGCAGCGACCGTACGGCGTTGTTTCAGCTGTCCAACGATAAGCGGGATTTCAACCAACAGCAAAAGCGATGCCTACCAAAGCACGAAGGTCGTCAAGCTCTGTCACTATGTCGATTTGGCGTTCATCTTCCGTTAACTTTGTGATGTCTATCAGTGGCGGACTCATAGACCTATCATAAGGTTCCATGTCCTCCTGCGTGTCTGCTTCTGCTGTAGTCACAGGTACAACATAATTTGCGTCTTTCAGCCCTTGAGCTGCTGATCGAGCAACACCAGCAAGAAGCTCCTCCTGTGCGTGTAGAGCCTCGTCACGCTGGCGCTTGCGTAACTGCTCAAGTCGATTGCGAACAACGACTTCATGCAGGCTCTTCAACTTTGCCTATCATGTGAGGGTGAGTTACAGTATCATAATTCTGTAAAGAAGAAGCATACCTTTGCCTTCCAAACCAGTAGTCTCTTCAGGAGCCCTTCCCAGTAGTCCGTATCAATAGGTTCACCGCTTGCGAGCTTTGCCTGGATTTGCTTTTGAAGCGTTGCAAGATGGTCGTAGCTTTTACCAGATAAAAGTGCAGTGATTTCTGATTCCACAGCGACTGATGCTTCTACCCCCATGTGTTCACTGGCTTTAATTCTGTCGATACGGTCTTTGCAGACCACCATCATATTCTGAGGGACATCATCAGCTAAGGAAAAATAACGGATGCAACTAACATACCGTCCAAAAGTCGATGTCCACCTCAGAGGTCTCAAGTGAGAGGTAACGCTCAATATCATCATGAAGTTCGTCAATTTGATCAGGCGAAAGATTCTGTGGGACCAGTTAGTTGCATGACACGACGTTCGAGGTCTAACATACGTACGTCGAAAATGTTATACGGCTCGTCAAGGTCAATTTCGAGCCCGGCATCGTCCTCGTTATGATCTTCGTCCAGCGGATGTGCATACTTCAAGTTCAAGGCCAAGAAGTCAATAGCTTTTGCCCTCTTTTCCCTTATGCGAATGGCAGCCCGGCTTCGTTCCTGCTCCAGTTGGAACTCCCCATCCTTCGCTATCCAGTCCGACATCTGAGCAGACTCTGCCATTCTTGCCATGCGCGACTCTTCCTCTTCCCGCAAGCGTTGCTCTGCTTCCCGTTCCGCTCTCCGCCTGTTTAACCTCTCAAGCTCCTCCTTAGCATCTTGCCTCCTAATCGCATCCTTATGCTGTGCCTCCGCGAGGGACAGTCCTTGTTTACGGTCTTTCTCATTTTTCTTATGCCAGCGGAACTGCTGCCCGAGGTTTACGTCGTGGAAGGGATTATCGGTTGCGCTGTATACACTAAGTTCAGCAACCTGACGAGCTTCTTCTTCTTCCCTTATGCGCAGTTTCTCTGCTTTGCGGGCTCTGCGCTCCTCGGACTTGTCGCGTTTGCGTCTGCTTCAGGTAAGTGGGGCATCGACGTGAATGGAAAATAAGTACACACTTCTTGTCCTTGCGCTCTTCATCTTTGGCTCTACTGTTACTTCGCTCTCTCTGTCGGCGTGGGTGTTCCTCGTCGTGATCCCTACTTCGACTACGCCGCCGCTTCCTGTATTCGTCTGGTGGGTCCTGTTTAGAAGAGCGCTTGTCGTCTTTGACGCGGTCTCTGTCTCTTTCACGACCATGTGAGCGAGAGCGGTGATGAACCATGCTTGCAAGTTCGACGATAACTCGAGCCAACTTCCTGTCTCCTTCAAGAAAGTTGCTCCAAAGGCTTGGAACAACAGTGTTTGACGTTGTTTACACGGACCTGCTCTTGTGTGATGACATCTTGTGAGATTTATGTCCATCACGTTTATTCTTTCAATTCCTCTGTAGACTCTTAGTTCCCTGGGTTGTAAATTGCATAGTAGCAGGTGCTCAGCCTGATTCTGCTAATAACAAGGAGCCATGCTATCGAGGCTCTCGTACACCTGCCGAGTACACCCCTTGCGGGTCCTCTTTCGCAATCTCCAGACGCAGGCACGATACGAGTCTCCCTCGCACGATGAACAGGATGATAGTTCGTTTCTGCCACGATCTGGACTTGCGACGCCACGACAGGTAATAACCATTCCCGCGTTTCGACCAAAAGAAAGACTAACGGTTTGTCACTGACAGCTTGTACGATACCTCGATGAATATGTAATTGGCCAGGAGACTGCGAAGAAGGTCCTTTCCGTCGCGTGAGCATGCATATGTATTGCTCTGTAGTATGTGTAACTGAGGCAGTCAGGAAGTGTATTCAACCACTATACCCGTGTTCGCGCAAATCTTGCCGCCTTTGAAGATGAGAGTGGTCCGGACTCATGGTCCGAAGTAAATGCCGGTGATGGTGTGTTCCGTTTATATTTTCATCATCCGGAGAGGATGCTAATGAACTCAGCACACTCTGGCGTGTCGTCTGCACACTTACATCCTCACCCCCAGCGTGCCCTCCCGCAGTTATCACTCCAACCTCGACAACCAGTCTCGTCATTTGAGAAGAGCAATGTGCTGGTAATGTAAGCCGGAAACCTTTATATGGAAGTATGCCCTGCTCAGAAATATCGTTTACTCCAGAGGACCAACAGGATCAGGGAAGACTTTGCTCGCGCGTACCCTTGCACGCGTCCTTGACGTTCCATTTTCTGTCAGTGATGCGACATCTTTCACACAGGTGCGATGACTCCCACTACTATTACAAGCCTTTCACTCCTTACTATGTCGAACCAGGCTGGCTGTGAGTCCAACTGATTGCCTCGCTTGAAGATCAGCTGATGCCTCCTCAGACGTCGGAGAGGATGTTGATATGTGCATACAACGATTGGTACGCCCATATAAGCTGAAGGCGTGTGGACAGTCTCATTCTGTACTACCTAGCTGCAAGCAGCCAATTGGGACTCGTATCGTGCCAGGTAATTCTCACCCTCACCCTCTACCCTTATTGCTAGTTTTAGCTCTTCTCATCGTTGTTTATTCTATTTTCTTATATTGCTTACAGCACAGGTATCGTCTACATTGACGAAGTCGATAAGATTGCACGTAAATCCTCATCTACGACTGAGAGTTCACGAGATGTCGGTGGTGAGGGAGTGCAGCAAGCTCTCCTACGAATGATGGAAGGTTCCGTTGTTACTGTGCAAGGAAAGCCATCGTCACTGGAGCCCCCGGCACCCACGGCACGAGGGCGGAGCTCACCAGCTGCTGCACAGCGTAAGTCTCATCGAAACGTACGGTCTGCGCGAGGAGCACTAATATGTCAGCCAGAGAGACCTGATACCTTCCATATTGATACTTCCAATGTGCTCTTTATCCTCAGCGGTGCGTTCGTGGGGCTTGATACCGTCGTGAAGCGGCGGGTGAGCAAGGGTGTATGTTTTTCATTCTCTATCTTATATGTTCTTCAGCTCTTATTGATCACCATTTCTATAAATTCAGTCCATTGGTTTTACTGCAAACCTCGCACCCAAGGAGGAAGATTCAGACAGCAAGGGTTTTATGCCATTCTTTACATCGAACCGCAGATCACCAGAAAACTTACTAGAGATGGTTGAACCTGCTGGTCAGTTATGTTTTATTGAAATACCACTCCCGCAACCCTAAAAATGCATCTAGATCTGGTGAAATACGGGTAACTAGTCGCATGCTATGTCAAAATTTCAAATTCATTTTGCTTGCATAGCTTTATTCCTGAATTTATCTCCCGCCTTCCAACCTTAACGACATTATCCCCGCTAAGCACCCAGGATTTACGACGCATTCTGACCGACGTCCGTGGGTCACTTATCAGCCAGTACACTGCGCTCTTTGGTCACTCGGGCGTGGAGATTCGCTTTACAACAGGATCTATTGATCAAATCTGTTTACGAGCTATCGAACGCGGGGGAGGGGCGAGAGGGCTGAGGGGAATCATGGTAGTTTTTATTTACCCGGAAAATTCATCAGTATGCTCATTACATACTGTAGGAATCATTGCTGTTAGATGCGATGTACGAAGTCCCGTAAGTTCTCAATCTTCCTACTGTTGTATATTTGTTAATTGTTTTCTGGCGTTTTACCAGTGGATCGGTGTGATATTTTTTCTCCCGACTACTACTCACACTAATGATGTCTAAGAATGTCCGTTATGTCCTGATAACGGGAGACACGGTGCTGGGCAAGTCTCCAGCTCTTTATTGGATGCGTGGGGATGGTCCCGCATTTTGGGCGGCCTGGGCGGATGAAGAGCAGCGAGCAGAAAGGCATTAGGTGTAGGTGCGTATATTTGGCGCAGGAGATTTGAAAATCTGCTTGCTCAGTTGATGTTGTGAGAGGCACGTCCCTCTTGGAATGTATTGTCGTGTATGTATCGTGGGACACAGGATTCATCTGGGACTCTTCAAAGCCTTCGTCTTTCTCATAGATCTCAATTTCGATGAACGCAGATACGGTCACGAGACCACGTGAACGCGACCAGTGAAGATGAAGTTCATTCCCACTGAGATGAAGGTGGGGAACTGTCTCCTGTCATGATGTCACGACGAGTACATGTCGGATGAATTGGGTAGGTAAGTGATTTACATTACTTGGTCAAATGAAATGGCAGCGAGCGGTGGTGTCACGGGGGCACTCATGAAAGCAAATTGACGGATAGACGTCACAACAGGAAAGAGGCATTAAGGAGAAACAAAGAGATCGCTTCGTCCAGTACATAATTATTCCTTCTTCTCTTCTGCCGATTCCTCTTTTTTCTCCTCTTCCTCTTCCTCCTCCTCTTCTTCCTCTTGTTCCTTTGCTTCGGGCGCAGACTGCTCGTCGGGAGAGGCGCTACTGTTTATCTTCTGTGTCAACTCAAATTGACGCTTGAATTCATTTGCATTATCAGAGTTTGCGAAGCGGATGGCTAGAGTTTCGGCGGTTGGTGGTTCTTCGGTATAGTCAGCAGCAACCTTCCAAACCCAGCTCCTGTCAGAGCCAATATTAGGCTGAAGGCGCATTTCTGAGGAGACTGTATTTCTCTCGATATAAGCAGAACCAAGAGAGGCCAGAAAATCAACTAACTGTGGTGGTTGGCGCAAACTTTGAGGGTTTTGTCGCGTCTCATTACAAGACGGACCTTCTTCGTCTCCTTGTGCTGAAGAAGTTTCACATCGCCGGTCCCACGTTCTTTCCACTCGTTTAAGATATTATCGAATCGGAAGAGCTTTGCTCGCCTACAATAGCGTTAAATGATGGTAGTCATTGGGTCAAGAGGTGCAAGAACGCACATCTTGAAGAGCACATCCTCGTCTTCCTCGTAGGTCTTTACCTCCACTTGTTCCGTGAGCTTGATAACAGGCTCAAAATGAGGATCAATCTCCTCGCCCTCTGGCTGATTACATCGCGCCACAATACCGCAGCTCGTCAGTTAATTATGCTGGACCAGTCTCGTGCCAGAGACTCACCTTTGGTGCGAGTGCATCAGAAGTATCTGCCATTGTGATTAATTCGTAGTGCTTCTAGGGAATCTGGTGTGGAGAAGACAAAATGACTGAGACTGAGATTACGATTACGAGCAAGATCACAAAGACACTCAACTTTGCAAAGACTGATTCGATTTCTTATCGGGACCTCGAGCACTCCCATGATCAGCAGGTCCCCAGGGTCTTGTTAGTTTCCCAATTTGGACAGAGCTTTCTCGACAAGCACCCTTCCGTCACCCAACTACTCGCTAGCAGCTGCACAACTTTCAAAATGACAGTGCTTCTGTCGTGGCGACATACGCCATGGCTGGTCCTCTCGATACTGTCTCTAGTCTCCTTTGCTTCTGCCCACATGATTGAAGTTACAGCTTCCAGAAAAGAGTGCTTTTTTGAGGACCTACACGAACATGACCAAATGACAGTCACATACCAGGTTGGAGAGGGTGGACACCTCGACATTGACTTCTGGGTACGCCTGTCATATCAATGTTGGTTATTCTCGAGAGCAACCTTTCTGACTCCCTGCATGTAGCTAACGGACCCAGAAAACATCGTTCTCACTAAGCACATCCGTGAAAGCACCGGCACGACGTCCATAACAGCTGAAAAGGATGGCCGATACGAGTACTGTTTCTCTAACCAAATGAGCACGGTGGCAGACAAGATGGTTAGGTACGCCTTTCTATCCCCGTAACTTCCTGGTATCCATCCTCATGGGGTGTGCTTAGCTTCAACGTTCATGGTATCATATATGTGTCAGAAGAAGGTGAATGCGCCTACCTTCAATCGTTGTCAGATCACTGACTTTTCTTCTTCTTTCTCTCGCAGCAGATGTTACCGCTCCCGTTGAGCGCGAGATCCGCTCGCTCGCCATAGGTCTCACATCTGTCAAGGACGAACAAGAATATATCGTTGTTCGCGAGCGTAGACATCGGGACACAGCAGAAAGCACCTGCGACCGTGTAAAGTGGTGGTCTGTACTCCAAGCACTTGTATTGGTCGCGGTAGTCGCGTGGCAGGTGTATTACCTTAAGGTTTGTTGTAACCCCCTCGTTTGTGGGCTTCTGTAAACTGAATTATGGCTATAGAGCTTCTTTGAAGGTAAAGCGCGTTATATAGTGCATGGACTGGGGAAATATCATACGCTCGCTTCTACCACCTCAGGATGTGTCTCACAATCATAACACTCATGCTCCAAATGAAGGATGGTACATCCCTAGCTTTTCAGTGCCCAGTGGTCTTCGTAGTTGTCAGAAAGATACAAGCTTCCAGTGATATGGATGTTTTCCAACACGCTTCCTATGGTTGCAGAACATATAATGGGCGCCTAACAAAATAATGGCATGGCTGACCCATTGTCATGCTCGTAATCTGTCATCGCACACATTTCTCAAGTACTCAAAAATATCTCGATGACTTGCCTGACAGGACAACTTCGATTATACAAACAACAGAATAGCAGGTATACATAAATCAATGTAAAGTAATATAATGGCTGGTAGCATGCAGGGAGGATATGTGCAAGTGCGATTTAGACCCTCTGACAAAATACGAGGAATGAGACAACACGGGGTATAGCGAGTACAGTAGGAATTGGTGATTGATCATATTCGTCATGATAGCATAAGGAGTGATACTGTGTAATGCACATATAGAAGTACAGGGGAGGCGTCGCCTCTCCATCTAATGAACAGAAAAAATGCAGGTTACTCATCTCCATGTAGGCTTTGAAGATGCTCTCATGCTCGAGTCAGGTAGAATACTCAGGTCCGCGCTGATGTTAGCACTCGTATCGCTGGTGGGTACCGGGAGGGTTGCCATCACATTGAGTCCCTTCACCCGCAAGGACCTTGATGCATTGGCAAGAAGTGAAAGTCTCTTTGGCCTCTTCGCAGGTGAACGCCCGATCGTTTCTACGCGTCTGGGTCCACTCGTGGACTCATGCAACGGAGCATCTTCAGATGGCTGGAGGATCATACTAGATCGTCTCCTTGCCTTCTCGCTGCGCATAGGTCCAATGTTCGAACGCCGTCGGGAGCTTTTGGACTGCGTTGTTGTACGGGAAGTTGATGTGGGAAGGCGTCGCGTTGGGCTAGCATCACGGTCCTTGTATTTCGGAATGTGTAGAGATTCTATATCTTGGCTATTCATAGTGCGGTTTGAGAGTGGCAGTGCACGCCGCATTGGTGAGTCTTCGTCCGCCTCCTGAAGACAGCCAAGGGAAGATGCGCCTTTCACTTTGAGAAAGCTCGGGTCCAGACGGCTTGCTCGTGGGCGCTTGCTTGTGCTCGAGTGAAGGGTCATGGAATTGAGTGATGAAGATGATGCGGGAAGCATGACGTTGCTCAGATTGAGACTGTCTTCCGTCCGCTCGTCTTCCCATTCGCTCTCGGACCCAGCAACAGAATGACAGCGTCCATTAACACTTTCGCTGCTATCGCTGGACGTAACGAGAATAACTGGGGGGGATGGGGCGCTTCCCCTATCATCTAGTGCACCTTGTCCGGCTTCATCTTTCCATTGAACAACCTTCTTCTCCTTCTCCTTGTCAGAGACGCGACGGTAGGGTTGACCGATACTGGAACGCAGGGAGCGTCGCGGTGACTTGTACGCCCGTCGTGGAGGTGAAGCGATAGCATTGTAAGACATGGACTTTCTGGAAGCTTTGACAGCCTGCGGCAGTGCCGAACCTGATGGTACGCGGAATGTATCAAGAGTGCCCGTCCCATGAGCCACATATGCCGCCGTAGTTTGTCCTACCAGTGCTGCAAATGCGTCGTCATTTTTCTGCACCACACCGCGAAGTACAGATGCCATTCCTTCGAAGCCATGTTGTACTTCTAGAGAACGAGCCGTCTCTCCTAGCACAACCGTGCACCGGCCGATCATACCCAGGAGACTGATCATCATTTCTGATTGGGTGCGCACCGAGTCCCGGACTGCATCACGTTCTCTTTCGGCTCGTACGCGCTCGATCTCTGCCTTGCGGCAGCGTGCATCTGTCTTGATGCAGTCGACATGCAACTCCTCTATTTTATCGGACCGTCGCTCGGAGACTGCTCGCAAGGTTGCCTCAAACATGTTACGGGAGTTTTGAGAACGTGTAAGACGAGTTACGAGGGGGGAATCAGGAGTTATTATGGATTCCTCAAGGCGAGCCAGAGACTTGAGGAGGGCACGCTCCGCTTCGAGGTCTGAAGAAAGCGGGGGAGATGATGAGGCCAGTGTATCAATCTGCGCAAGCCGAGAGCGGATGATGGAAAGTTTCATCTCTGCTACCGATATCTTTCCAGCACACGACGCGCCCTCAACTATGCTCGCCTGAGTCTGTTCCATCTTATCTTGCATATCTCGTTTAGAGCGGTCAACTTCAGCAGCAGCCTCTGCTCTCTTGCGCTTGAGAATGTCACTCTCAGTGCCGAGCTTGCCAGAAAGCTTGGCTTTAAGCTCGGCAACTTCGAGGTTGAGTCTATTGATAGCCTCCACGTATTGGCCTACGTGTCTGTCAACGTTGACGACATTACGGGTGACAACCTTTGTCTTGATTTTCGTAGCACGTTCTGCATAAAGGAGGGTGTTGTGCGTATCATCGAAGTGCTGCGACGTAGGAGCAACACAGACGACCATGACGGTCTTACAGTTCCCACCCAGTGAGAATTTCAGCAATCGAGTAAGTTTGCTGTTGCGATAGGGCACATGGCGGATGGCGCCGCCGCTCTCACAGAGCGCGTTAATGCAGTTGCCGAGCGCGAGAAGTGACTTGTTGATGTTAGCACCTTCAACCATGCGCTGTCCCATATTGCTTGTTGCTGCAGCACGCTCACTACCGGCAAGGTCAATAATAGAGAGCGTCGCCATGGTGCGCTGCTCAGTCAGAGAAGCCGTACGAGGAGCTTGGGTGACATGCACTTGGAGGACGGCGTGCGATCGGGACGATGTCTCGTTCGCATGGGTTGGGGATTGTGTCCTCCGCGAGTTGCCCTGTAGAACAATCTGTTTGACTTCCTCCGCGCTCGTGGGATGGAGCTCGACGAGGCCCACGACCTTGACAGATTTGTCTTCGCGAATTTGCAGACCGCCACGCGGTGTGGGCATGCCAGGCTCGGAGAGTAGATCTCGAATCTCTTCATTGTAGATTTCGAGAAAAGTAGCAACGACTTCTATGTTCCAGTCATCTTTTCGATCCTCGATGCGTTGGAAGAGGTCCGCCATTGTGAGGTAGATAATACCAGGGTCTCCTTCAGTCCCGCTGATGGTATGTGTTTTACCGCACCCTGTTGCCTATGGGGGAGCATCGTCAAAAACTACGCAACAGCCTTTAGTGAAATTCACATACCCCATAAGCAAATACAGTAGCATTGTAGCCGTCCAAAAGGCCATTTAATAGTGGTTTCGCTGTGGCTTCATAGACGTCACCCTGTCTTGCCCCACTGTCAAATACTCGATCAAACATGAATCTCTTGTCCTTGTATCTCTTTGTTCCTGGGGGCACAAACCCGCGCTCAACAAATGCACGGGTCTTATCTCTCTCCTCTGGGTCAAATGTAAGAATGCGGTCATCGACTATTTGCACGATGTCTCGAAGAGGTGCTGACTGAGTTATAGGTCTTCCTGGTGTTGCAAGGGTGCCGTCACCGCGAATTGTAGTATCATAAGAGAGCTCTGGGAGACGCACAGCTTCCCACGTTGTGGGAGGTCTGACACGGACTGGGTGATATTAGATTATGAAAAGCATGTTATCAAAGAAGCTTACCCGCAACAGTGATGGAGCCAGCGGCAACCATGACTTGTCAATCAAGGATTGTCAGACTGTATAGAAACGAAATGGATGTTTGTCACTATGTGGGGTCGCGATGAAAGATGTTAGCTCGACGCAGCGAGCAATTATGAAGTATAGATGCAGGAGTTTGCCGGATGCCTCGTTCAAAAATCAACCGACGCGTCCAACAGTATGCTCACGTGATCGTTCGCCTCGTGACTTTGACTCTCCAAGAGACTGTGAAACAGACTTGTGTTTATTACATACGGATTTAATGGTGTGTGGAAGTATTACTGTCGATGTCCTCTTCAGCTATGTTCGTCATGACTTTGAGCGGACTTTTTTCAATGAGATTGATCATGTGCAAATCCGTGTCACCACTTCACATTGCCGGCTGTAATTTGCGAGAACCATGCGGTGCATACCAAGTACACATTGCACATGTTCTGTATTACCTCGGTTGCGTTCCATGTATATTCATAAACACGGAACTCCGTTTGATTGCGACCAATGACCAAGGATGGATCAGGGAGAACTTGCCAGAAGGGCCCGCATAGCAAGTTTCACGTCTACAGCCTTCATATGATTTCCAGCACCCCCGAATAACATGGTGGTCATCGACTCCCGTGTGTAACCGAGGCTTCCAACACGGCTGTGGTATTTCATTTGTAGGCCGTGATGTTATAGCGCACTGGATGGTCAATAGGGGCTTGCGTTAAATTCTGTGACAAGGCTGGATATCGCATAGTGCTAAGAAGCACATCGCTTCTATGTCGTCAGGGATCTATTCATTGCATATGAACGGCGTCCCCAAAAGCTGTAGCGACTCGGACTTATCGCACTGCGAAGGGCAATCTACTGGTGGATCTCCCTGCTCAGCAATGTTATACCAATTTTTCTACAGCACTCACGAAGTCGTTCAACGAACCAACTTTGTACGTTCAACTTCTCTAGACATGAGGGTACTGGTTTGCATTAATGACATCACGCACGCGTGCGGTGCGTGTGATTGCATGAACAAACCTCAAGGGGAGGAACTAGCGGAACCAGCTCCATGGATGGGTGATGTAGTCACTACGGCCTTGCTAAGCTCCTTCCCAACGTGGCTTTTGAATAGATGGTACAAGAGACGCCTGGCTATGGTTGTTGATAAGGATTGCACCCATTCAGGCCATGATAATTGGATAGTACAAGCGTGGGTCGAGAGGATGCCAAGAAAGTGCAGTATTTTGACCGGCAGTGCAAGCTGTGACAGGGCTACCGGTGAAGAGCAGTGTTCGATCTAAATTCCTGAAATTCTGCGCAGCGGTCCACTGTGGTCATGGATGATCTCCAATTTAATGAAGCAACTGCCATGGGTGATTTCACCGTCTTCGTACGCGTGTCGACACGCGACTAAAGCTGTAGATGAATGGTCCGAATATCGATGGAGCGAGTCATGAGCGCAGTAGAAGAAACCAACGTCATCCGTGAGCGCTTCTGCCGTGCACAAGCTCTGCCCCAAAAAGATCAATAAAAGACACTAGCCAGTGACCAAATGCTCTCCAGACAACAACACCCCCCTTACCATAAATTTAGGCTCTCGTCGTGTGACCAAGATCAAGGATCCTTGTAAAAAGGAACGGGGTGATAAACTTAACACTCTTTGATACCGTCACAGTTGTTATCATAATGATGGTTGCGTTCACTGGAACCGATTTGCCTGCTTCAGGTCAGTTCGTAATCCCTGGCAACCTGCTTGTAGTAACTGAACTAGACCAAGCTAAAACACTAGTGCGATCAACGTTACAATCACCTCCCAACGGAGATACCGAGGCGATTTTATCGTATTACAAGTCTGCTGCGGTTAATGGAGCAATGTCGGATGCCAGCAGTCTAGCTCCCAGTTCAGGTCCTTCATCCACCTTTGTTTCTCCAGTTGCTTTTCATTCTCGTTCGATCTCGTCGACCTCTATTGCTACCCAATCTTCTTCCTCCGCTTACTCTTCTGAGTCCTCAAAGGCGCGTGCGACTGCTCCAAGCGCGTATAAACCTCCTCAGACACGGCCTGTTTCCCCACTTGGTTTGAAAGGAGGGCTAGCGCGCCGCCCAAGCATACCGTCCGAAGGTAGCGCAGACAGGCGACGCATTGCTATCGTTGAGATGAGCACACATGTTGGCGAGTACCCGAAGAGTGATTCCTACGCGAACACTTCTTCAAGCGACTTATATCCCCAACGAGGTCGTGAGACACAGCTAGGTGGTCTCGCATTTGTTGCACCACCGGACGCGTCGCCACAAATTTTCAGCTTTGCCCATCCACTCACTTCACCTGCCATCCAATCACAACCCTCTTCGAACACTGCACCCTCTCACGGACGCTCATCATCAGAGACGGTCAAAGTATCTGGACAAGTTACGAGGCACTCTCGGAAGTCATCGCGCGAGGTGGCTGTCGTAGGCACAATCTCTCTTTCAAGCAAATCATCAGACCAGGGCTACTCATCCTCTGTCACAGAAGCACTCAAATCACCCCTATTCCAAACGCCCCAATCCCGTTCACCTTCTCCTGGGACACCTGAGACGTCTGATTCAGGGAGCTCCACTGCGCCCCCCAAGAGTAGACAGAGGAAAGACGCGCTCTTCCCTAGTGTAAGCCCAATTAAGGAGCTGAAAGAAACTGTGTCTACCCCAGCAAGCCCTATGCCCGCTCCTGAGGTGACGCCACGCATAGGAGAGAGCAAGAGCATTGGCGATCGTGTGGCCGGTCCTGTCATCGTCAATATCTTGCCCAAATCGCCTACACCTATGATTGGGAAGCACATTAAGAGCCTATCCAATACATCTACAACCACACCTGCTACTCCCTACTTGCACTATCAGCCTGGTCTGCATGCAAGAGCAGGACCGCTACCTCCTCCCCCCATGTCTGTCTTCAGTATTGATCCTAGTGCGCCGCCTCCACCTAGACCACCCCGACATCAGCCATTGAAGAAGAAAAATGATATGGATGCTGTGAAGCAAGCATTGGCTCTGCCACCCTCTGTCGCAGCTGCACTCAAAACGCGAATACTTCTCGCGGAGCCCAAGGCAGAACGTGGAATGACTACTAGTGCCAATTCCCCACCTTTGGAAACAGTGAAGGAGCTTGTTCCGACTTCAAGTACTAGCCCTTTGGGGCTGGGTCCCTTACAACCAGTGACCTCCGAATCCCGATCAGAGGAGTCAAAGTCTCAGTGCGCCATTTTCTTTTGTGTTCCTGCCCGTATCAAATGACCCTCCCACAGGCCCAATACCTCAGACAAGGAGAATGAATTCGAACTTCCCCAGACGCCAGCTCATATTCGCGAAGGCGCCTTCCCTCCCTCACGCATTTGCACCTCAGACACAAAATCAAACCTTACTGTGTCCCCAGGCCGAACGATTGTTCCTCTCCCCCGCCATGAGTCTATAGATGACCTTGTTGCTACCATCGGACACGCAATTGATGACATGGGTATAATCCGTTCATCTGATGTTCCTCCCCCGACCGTTCTTGAGCCCTTACGGCATAACGAGAATCGGGGCAACCGATCTGGTCTCGACATTCGGCGCATCTCCTTAACACCCACGTCACCACTAGATGACAATGATAGCGTTGAAAGTGATAGTAAACCTGAAGTGCTTCCGCCCCTGCCGGCGAAGAACGAGCCTCAACCTTCAGACTTACGAGTTAGAAGTGCGCTCAGTATCAAGCGGTTTTCGTCTCTTCCGCGCACGCCCTCGCCGGTATCGCTCACCCAGCCTTCTACGGAAATCAAAAGGTCTTCGAGGACGCCGTCGCCATCGTTCGTGGGTCATTCAGTGCCAAAAGCACTACCTCCAGTTCAGAAGGTCAAGTCAGCGTGGCCGCCATGTATGCATTTCGCAGATGTGGTTGTGAAGAAAAACACACTCGATCGGTCGGTAGGATATGCGCAAAAGATTAATGAACTCTATTTGTACGATTCTGGACTAGGTGATTGGATCGTAGAGACAAGATATAAAGGTGGGAATTGCATTGGCCCTCCATACATATATGCGCTTACAGCATGATTAGCTGCAAATCCCCTAAAGCGCACTCCTGCGAACACGAATGCTCGTGTTCCATCGACACATTCTCCCCGCACCCAAACTCGTAATATCTCGGAGTCCTCGACTGGCTCCGAGGTTACTTTTCCTAGACGCCCAGACGCATACCTGGCTACAGATCTGTCGGCACCTCCCTCCGGTGACTCCAGTCCCCCCAATGCACCTCCTTCGCTTCCATACCCAGCACTTGCTTCAGCGCCACGCAATGGGCCAAATAGGGCATCCACTATCATTGCTAGCTCATCTTCATCCTCTGGTCGCTCACTGACTTCCCCTACTTCATCGAACAAGTCTCCGGCAAGCTTCCTTGCGTCTTTGGGACGGAAAACAAGTCTGAAGAAGGATAAAGGCGTATCATTGATAGCTCCAGTAATCGGGAGGGCGCTGTCTAGAAGTCCACCGCGACAGGAGCCGAATCCGCGACCGATGACTATTCCGAACTCCCCATCTGTGCCAGGGGGTCCACGCGCACCCCCTAATCGGATGCAAAGGTCCCAAACCATAGTCCTATCCCCTCAGTCCGTGCCAAATGGCTTGGGTCACCACCGATCAAGCACAGTAGTTATACACCGACCGTCGCAACTCACTGGCCACAATACATATTCCGACCGTGGATCACCAACTGACTCGGACGAATTCACACGTCAGGTGGATAAGCTTGCTGCTCTGCTCCCGAAAGCCGATAAAACTGTCCTTGGAGGGTACCTCCGTAGGGCAGGCCAGGATATCCTTGCTATTGGGCAATATCTCGAAGACGAGAAAAATGGAACCCTACGTCATGACTAGTCCATCCTCGTTATGTATGATCTGACAGTGCTCATTTATGCTTTGTTTGCTTTCGCTCGCACATTTTATACCTTCGTGCTCCGACTCGTCTATATGATACATGTATTATTTGTTTCTGGGACTACACTACTGCCGCAATCGGAATAGACTGTTACTGTGTTGAAATTTACCTTGCAGGTCTGAATCCATGTTTGACGGCCTGATTGCTACTGAACTCTGCGAGATCGGCGTGTTAAGACAGTTATAAATCTGACAGTGGTTAGCTCACGATGCTGCTGGGTAAGACTAGGTCTAGCGCTTGGACTTGGCCCGCCCCAACCGGACCCACCCGAACCACCGGATGGCGGAGGAACTTTTGAACGATTGAAGTGTGGGAGGAGCATGTTTTCAACTTCGTTGGCACTATCAGAACGTTCCGAGATGCTGTTTGTTCTATATGAATGATCGTTGTTGCTGACAGCAAAAGGTCGTCGCTGCACGTTGGTGCGCTGCTGAGGGCGAGCAGGCTGTGGCCAAGCGGCACTTTGATGAGGTCCGAAAGGGCCAGCCATGGTGCGATTAACCAACGGAGTTCTTTGTATCTGAGATTTTATTAGATAAATTCAGTTTCGCAAGTAGGGATCCTGTACCCCATTCGCGTCCATTCTACTGATCACTGGACCAATATCCACACCAGCTGTACCTTTATTATAGTCATCTTGAGGAGGTCGATCAAACATATTCCCACCGCCGACACCCTGCCCATGCGGGGCTGCGCTCGGAGCAAGTAACGACTTCCGCTTGGCTTTGTCGTATTGAGCCTAGCACAACTGTCAGTATATCAAACCTCCAGGCAGTCGTCGAAGCGACCTTGAGTTTTTGATACTCCTTCTCGCGTTCTCTGGAAGAATCTTGTAGTTCATGAACCTTTCGCCGTTCCAGTTCCATGTCGCGTTCCAACTCTGAGACAATTGAAGCCTTGCTATTCTGTGAGTGGGGCGGTTCACTATACCTGCGACCTTGTTGCTCAGAAGATTGATTTCCCCATTAGCTGGAAGCTGTGAGTGAAGATAGTCTAACGCAGGAGGAGCATCACCTTCTCTAATGACATTGTCTAGCTGCTTCTGCAATTGTGCTTGCTTATCATTGAGGTTGCGGATGACCGCTTGCTGGAATGAACTAATATACTGATACAATACCCCTACTCCACGAGTAGTATAGCACGTACTTCTCTTGGTGTACCTGATACTGCCAGAATGATAGAGCCCTCCACCAAATACGTTAGACGATCGAGGAACTGAGAGGGCTTGTGAGAAACAAGACGCTCACCGGTTGCAAATTTCCATGATTAAGGACGGGCTGAGGCCCGAAAGAACAGACTACCGACACTAAGCTTGGGTTTGATGAAGAATTTCGCGCATATATTCACCGTTTTGTAGTCATTAGTTGGATGTAATGAGCACACCTGAAAACATTCAGAAATCTGAAGCAGGACGTAGTGTGTCAAGTGGCTTACAACCACATCGTCTCTTCGTGACATTACAGCTGATGAATTCGCCTCGAATTACAGCATCGACAAGTGACTTACGGCTCGGTCAGTGATGTTTCACAAGCTAGGACGTCAATCAGAATACAGTATGCAAACAAACCAAAAAAATTACCAGGACATAACCGCGAGGCATTGAACAATTCGTTCGCACAGTCAACTAGTGGAACCACAAAAGTCATTTCCAGTCAGTGACCCCTTTGCGTTCGGTCGTTCCGCCTTCATCAAATCTTACCGCAGAATATATGCGAGCCTAGGGCAAAATAATTATTCATAAACCATAAATAACGCCTGACTACTTACATGTTGTCTGAAAGAATCGTTGTGGACAGAGCAAAATCCGAACAGGAAAGTGATGGGCTTACCACCACTGCCTTGTCAATGAGAGTCTTGCGACATGTCAATCGGTTACATCGTAGCTCTGCATCCATCCTCGCAGTACGAGTAGAAGTAGAATATCTTTTGCCTTATTAACAAGCTTCAGGCCAGGGAGTTCTGTAGAGTCACGGTGGACAAGGTGAAAGGGTGCCAGTGCTTTGGATTTAAAATTGTTCATAAAAGGAAACTACTGTAGTTCACAGTATCCGAGTCCGGTGGCAATCATGCTCGGCGATGTTAACAAAGCCTAAACAACAAAACGAATACATAACAAAAAAAGTGGTGCAACTTAGTGGTATCAGCAATTGTGTTTGATACATGAAACGCAAATATCTAATTAATAGGTATCGGCAATAGAGTCAGTCCTATAATGTGCGAGTAGAAGAAATTGTAGGTTATCATGGTCTCCATAGATTATGCCGAGCTGGGGTGTTAGGAATGCTTTTTCGAGGTCGATGTGGTTTCGATGGTGTTACTGGGCGCATTGCATCAGGATCCGCTCGCCTCAGAAACTGAAGCGGAGCCAAGGGAGACCCCGATGATGGTGTAGACTTCACTGAATGTGGACTATGCGCTCCTGGAGTCGAGATGGTGAAGGAAGGAAGGAAAGGTCCTCTAGGTTCGGGGGTGCAAGGGGGAGGAGTGGTCACAATTTCAGGCGCTTCGAGCAAAGTCGCGGAGCTAATCCACTTTTCTTCCCGAGATCCAAAGCGGGGAGAGCCAAATTTGGGAGGAGACTCTGGAGGTATGATACGAAACACATCTGCGAAGTGATCTTTGATAAACCTGTATAATATGTTAGTGAAATCTCCAGGTCAAGACTCTCTGCTTGCTTACTTTGATAATTCTTGCCAACCACCACCAACACGCACCATAACAGTTTGCGAGCGCAATATGCGACAAAAGCATAGCTTTGGCTCTTGATCACCAATCCAGTACTTCCCGCTTTGATCCTTCCAAGTGTCGGCGACTACCTCGATATTGATGTTGACTGGCAATTTGTTGACGACGTCTCCAACCGCGACGTCCAGCTTGTTCTTGGGATTAGCAACGTAGGTTTTCCGCGTTTGTGGCTGCGTTTTCTTCGGGGGTGTCTGGACCTTGTTTGACGTGGGAAATGACTGTCGCGGTGCGCGGGCCCACGTGGACATGGATGAAGATGACCTTGAGTGACTTGCGGTGGACCGTGCGACGACAGAAGCTTCCGAAGGTGTGGGGGAGGCCCTCGAACGTGTCTGCGCCCGGGGACGGGTAGGAACTGGAGGTTGCTTCGTCGGTGTGTTGGGAGTTGCATTACCAGATAGACTAGCAGTACGCTGACGAGATGCAAAAGTTGAACCGTGCAAAGAAGATGATGAGGAAGGCGTTGCTATTGGCCCTGCTAGTGACACTGATCTTGACATGCTAGCGGTAGATAGCATAGAAAGTTTGCTGGACGGCCGGGGTCGAGTTTGCAAATCGCCAGACGCTACTCGGCGGGGGCTTGGGTGCGCTGGAGCTAGGAAACGCCCATTGGCAGATCCTCTTACTGAGAGATTGGAATAACCACTGGCCTTTCTGGTGTGACCAGTCGCCCCAGAGCTGATACCAGATGCACTGCTATTCCTACCAGAGCTGAGGACACTAGCAGGACGGGATTTCTTGCCGCAGATCCTATCGTGAGCCATTTCTTCCAACTCGACCCATGTCTGCTGAACACGTCGATATTCAGAACTGGCGCGAGCATCGTCCTTGACTGATTCTATGTATGCCGCTACTTGAGTAACAATGCGCTTCGTGAAAGCAAGGCGAGCTGCAAGTTGTTCTTCTGGGGGCAAACGTGAGGTCGAGACATGCGTGCTAGAAAGTGGTCCAGCAGGAGGAGAAGGGTAGCTGTCGATGTGCTCAAGCAGATCACTGAGAGCCATATCGCAACGATGAGCGACGTCAGATAGGTCGGCTAATTGTCGAATCCGTTGCATCAACTCGGTGGATGCTTCGACTTCCGAATTTGCCGATCGCAACTCCATATCTGCGGCAGGGGATGACATCGAAGAAGGTAATGCAGCAAGCTTGGATAATTCAGAAACTATGGACGCAAAGAGAGCATTCATCTTCCCGTATTGCTCCAGAGTTGGTAGATGATTGGAAGAATTCGAATTAGCTGCCGGATGTGCAACCTCATTGATGCCGATAGAACGAAGTCGTTTCCTCAGCGAGACAACCTTGTCCAACAGATCGCCCCTCTGATGGGTTTTCGTCGGTGACGGAGAAGGAGCAATACGCAACCCAAATACATCTAACGCAAAAAATTAGAACTTATCAGTGAACATCAAAGACTGGTCCCCTCACCTTCAAATAGTTGCGATTCATCTCTTTTCTGGTATTCGGTTTCCTGTAGCTGAATGCCCGCCTTTATTTGAGCCTCAGCTTCAAGACGTTCGCGTTCTCGCGCCTGACGCTCCATCTCGGCTTGCTGCTGCTCGGCCTTCAAACGCTCTTCCCGCGCCTGTTGTTCATCACGCAGCTCCTTCTCAATCCTTAGCCTTTCTGCCTTTTTGCGCTCTTCCTCTTCTCTTGCTCTCGCCTCCGCCTCTTTGCGTTCTTGTTCTTGTTTGACTTTCGCCTCTGCCTCTCTGCGCTCTTCCTCTTCTCTTACTCTCGCCTCCGCCTCTTTGCGTTCTTGTTCTTGTTTGACTTTCGCCTCTGCCTCTCTGCGTTCTTGTTCCTCTTTGGCCTTGGCCTCTGCCTCTCTGCGTTCTTGCTCCTCTTTAGCCTTTGCCTCCGCCTCTTTGCGTTCATGCTCCTCTTTGGCTTTCGCCTCTGCCTCTCTGCATTCTTGCTCCTCTTTGGCCTTCACCTCCGCGTCTCTGCGTTCTTGCTCTTCTTTGGCTTTTGCCTCTGCCTCCCTGCGTTCGAGTTCAACCCGCCGCCTTCTCTCTTCCGCTTCTTGTTCCTCTCTGAGTTTAGCAGCCTCGATACGTTTTGCCTCCGCGGTGAGCGAAACCGACAGCTTGCCCCGAAGCATAGCTGCATTATCGGCCCAGGTACTCAATTTGACCTCAAGGTTATCTACCTCCCTTCTTCGTGACATGATGAGAGTCTCGTAGATACGATGATCGTGCGAACAAGGCACAGATTCCATTTGGCGCAAGGATTCACGGATCAAGGAGAGGCGGCGCGATAAGCGAGAACGATGTTGCGATGAATGTCTGTCAAGCTCCTCTGATAGATCTTGCAGCGGAGTAAGCTTCTCGTCTGCTCGAGAGATAGAGTCCAGAAGTGTTCTCAGCGAGCCAAGCTCTTCAGTGACACCACGCAGGTCATCAGCCACCAAGGCCAATTCCGAATCAGCATCTTTGGCCATGCATGCCAGCCGAAGATGTCCAGTCTTCTGCTCGAGGCTTTGTACATCCCCTAAGAGACGCATAACTAGCAAATTGGAGTCTCCCCGAACGGCGTCGTCAAGGCTGCGTAACGTGAAGGGTGGTTCGATGGCGGCTGGTACATCGAATGAGATGAGTTTTATGTTCCCTGCCGACGAAAACCTTTTCCGAACGAGAATAGGTGCGTTCCTTTGATCGGATACATGCTGAGAGAGAAACGGTATCCGCTGAGCTACGGTATTCGTGAAGGCGTCGGCAGTACTACGGAGCACATTTGACTCGTCCTTTAGTTGATCCTGCGCGTTACCCAAGCTTTCCCCACAAAGTTGGTCATTAAGAATTTCCTGGATAGTGGCATCATAATGAATCTTGAGGTCCTCAACCCGAACCTGGAGCTCGTGAACGCTGTCCTGAAAAGAGATCATAGCTGCATATTGGGACCGAATAGCGTCCAGGAGAACGAACATCTGCTTCACATTGTCCAAGTGACCAAATAACCCTTCAGAGGTACGAGAGAGGAATTCGTCTAGGGGCTTCTCAAGCATTCCACTTAAGGTAGCCAGAGGATGCATCACGTCATTTGTGAGGGTCTGGTAAACGACCTCTAAACGACCCACTATGTCGCTAGACGACACTGAGGGTGTAGGAAGAACATCTTGAGGTGGCGTCTCCGGAGTCAGAGGTTCTGCACTTTGATTGGTCTGTTTCCATCTTTCTCTCTCCATTAGGTCGGCGACCTCGCTCCGTGTGTCCTCCAGTTCATTCAGAACACCATCCATGATCGACCAAACTCTCCTAGCTACACGGAGTCTGCCGAGTCTTGTGTTCACGTCAGCGCAAATGGCAGCAGCTTTGTCGCGAACAGCAACTAAAGCCTCAATCTGAGCGGTGGCATTGTCCTTGAATGTTTGGTCAATACCGGGTCGCTCTGCATTGAGAAGTGCCACCCGAAAGGCTCGCAGTAGATGGTCTGCTCGAGTGCATGATTGCTCCACCTCTTGAGTGATTGATGGTAGGAAAGTAATGAATACGGAATGAGCCGTAGGATGCAAACAATCCTCCGATATGAGACTAGGAGGGGTGCCGTCACCATCACAGGCAGTGACTCCATTTTCAAGGCGATCAATAGCGGAGTTGAATATTTCCATTAATTTATCAGCAGACCGGGACAAGGACTCGACATCCTTGACAGCTTCATAACCAACTCTGTACTCCTTAGCAAGAGAATCAACCTTGGCAACGAGATTTGAAGTGGAAGCAAGTTCTGAGGACAAGATTTGACTGATCGCCTCAGTTGGCTGATTGTTGGTCAGGAAAGAGAGCATGTTGTGGTCGCGGGAAGGTGCCACCACTTGCGATAGGATTACCCCTCACAGCAAGCCTTTTCACCAAGGTCTCTGCACGGGAAAGGAAGCTGGTACTCTGGCGGAAAGTCGGGTGATAAAGCTTCGAAGTTTCGATTTCTTCCAAAAGGTTTTGGGCAGCGTTCTCATCTTTCATTGTTTCGACGTAGATTTCATCAGCTCTGACTAGCAATTAGCGAAATGACCATCTAGAAAACCAGAAGTCTCACTTCCGCCATTGCGTAACAATATTCATGACGAATTTGCCGACATGTTCCATCTCGTTGATGCCTTTGTCCTTCGAGTTTGTCCTGCTCGTCAAGTAGCTCCTCCGGAACAGCCCTGCGACTGTTGTCTATCAACTTGTCTAGAGCTTTGCCAGCCGCAGCGACCTTTCCGTGCCTAAGAGACGACACCCTGCCAGCAACCTGTGCTGAATCCCGTGAAAGGATTTCTGCAAGCTTGAAACGGGCGCTGCGAGAGAATCCAGTATTGGACGTAACAGACGTATCTGAAGCCATGGAAGCAACAGAGCCACGACGATTTGAGGGCTTTTCTTCAGATTTAACCATGAATTCATAAATGGAAGGCGACCATCTAGCACGAGTAGTGAGGAAATTCTCAATGTCTGCAAGTATCTTCTGGCGGTCACTCCAGGCTGCGCGACGTTGCTCTTCCCACGTCAGCCTAATACCCAGAAGATCAAGGTTTTCGGAGCGGTCCCGCAGGAGGTGGAGGAGCTTGTCGAGTTCATAAATGGTCGTAAGAGTGAGCTCGATAACGTCAGTGTCTTCTGGTGAAAGATGCCTCTGTGTAGCCGCTGGTACCATCGTCAGCACTTATTTAAAAGAAGAACAGGAGGCCTATACCTTTAGTGAGTGCCCTAAGTTTCTTGAGCTCCCCAGAGTCAAAAATTTCTGTCTCTTTCTCAATCCTGTCGTGTTCTGCAAGCCATTCCTGAAGCTGTTCGCGCGTGGGTAAACCGGGGATGTCTTCTGCGGAGGTTCGTATGGCGTCCAGCCCGACAAAAACCTCGATAGGAGGAAGTGCCTCCAAGAACTATGGGACAAAGAACAATTAACTTGAAGACAAGGATAAGAATGACACATTCGCACTTTGATTTTATCTTCTATCCAGGCTTTCCGCTCGCTGAATGCCTGAAGCTCAATGACCTCATGAATCTCTAACGCTTGTTCCTCCTCATTTTGCGAGACTTGAGCTTGAGAGAGCTCCGAATCAGAGCCAGCGAATGCCTGTTGATCGAGTGGAGGCGTGCCGGACGCCATATCTGGAGAAACACATGAAGCAGCCGCTGGCGTGGCTATTGGTCCAGGCACCTCGGGGAACATCCAGTAAGATAAAGACTAACAAATATATGAAAGTTATCAGCCAGGAAAATGTCGCATTGCCTGCAGATGTTCGCAACGCTAGATAGCAGAGTCTTATGACCGCGCGGTCGCCTGCAGAATTCAACGAGGCCTAGGCGCTAAACGCTAAGCCTACTAGTCACCGGTACATCTATTACCTAAGCCGGGCCGCCTTCGGTTCAATTGCCGGCGGTAGAAGATCTCAGGCCGTCAGGTCTTCAAGCTGCGACTGTCACTGTCGGTACTTCTACTTCAAGCGTTCTGCCCGGTTTCTCTTCATGATATGGAGGCCAGACCGCCAGAAAACACTGATACTAACACGTCTGCTGCACCCACAAACGCTGTGCTGGATGCACGGGTCAACTTTTTTCAAAGACATCCAGCCATCACCCATTTTACAGTGTTAGCAGTGTTTTTCACACCACTTGCTGCAGTGCCATATTTGCTATCTATGAGGCGTATCTCCGCTCTATCCAGAAGGTTGGACGAACTCTCAGCCGCAACCACTGCTTTGCAGGCGGAATTAAAGACTTCTGCGACTGAGAATGCCACACGGAAGTTGGAATCACATCGCACCTCAGCCTCGTTTGAGGCTGCAAGAATGGAACTCATTCAGCTGCGCCGCAGCCTCGAACAACTTCGTATGGAACGCGATGCGTCAGAGATGACGACACAGAACGCTTTGAAGCAGCTTCTTGAAGAGAGAAAGCTGACCAGGCAAGCGGAAACTGGAATTGCAGTCATTCTGTGATAAACCCATCTTTGCTGACGTCGTTTTCTTACAGCGAACGCCTGGCACTTCTTCCCCAGCTGGGCACTTCACTGGCTGATGTCGCCGCATTTATGTACGAAGTAGAGTTACATCACGGCATTACGTCAAGTGTCATTGATGGCCATGGTGTGGAAAGGCTTCGCCGACTTGCACTCAAATTCCACATAGCGCAGTCGGAGGAGCTGAGGTAGCCACGTATAATTGTCAATCACATACCCCTACTTCAGTGGGAGAATCATGGGATGGTTCCAGAATTGATTGTGATAGACTAGGAGGTCTGGGTAGCTGTATGATACATTTCATGATGTATCGATATCTGAGCATTGCAGTACTGTATCATATGTGTGTTGTGCGAGCCGAGTGAACCCATGTCTTGATTTTTATTACAACAACGGCAAAGCATTTCCAAAAGCTCGACGTAGAATATGTGAACATGATACAATGGTGACGACGAAAGCAAGCCCATCATACAGTTGATACAACTGGTATCACACTAGAAAGACATGGCGTGTAAGATGCCCAACGGGCCAAGGCTAATACAAGTTCCACGCAAGAAAGGTATACATATGTACAAAAACAAACCCTCACGTAGATAGCCACAACTTCCACCACTTGCGTTTCTTCGGAGGGCTGGGAGCTTCGGATTTAGGGGGAGGTATCCTATCACGGAAGTCAATTGAACGAAGACCAACACTGCCAGCAGAGCGACATACTCATCTACATATACAGAATAGTCTCTGTGTAGAGAATCTATAGCTTGGGTTATTTGCGCCTGATACGCTAGGCGTACACTACTCGGCACCGCGATCTTGCGGCGCCATATAGCCAGGCTATTGCCCGACTTGGATGGGAGAAATACGAAAACGACCACCAGCGCGGAGGGGTCGTAAAAGGCCACTGACTCTTGCAGAGTACGATCCATGGTCTTCTGTAGCTCCGGGTATGTTAACCAGTCAAAAGCTGGTTCATTCGGTGACTTTGAAGGCCGATAATCGGCGTTCACTATGAGAGCGCCACGCTCGCGTGTTTGCAAAAATTTCTGCAGCTTTAATGACGGTTTCAAGATGGCGAATAATCATATATGGACATTCGACTTACTCCAAACGAGCCCAGTCCGGGGGATACTGACTGGATCCATTCCAGCTTAGAAGCGACGCGCTCGTCTTTGTCAGGCGGGAACATCCAGTGGAAACGGTCCTTCGCCATGCGCGAATTTCCACCGAAAAAGGCGCCTGCCACAGGACTTATTGCAGCTCCCTTAGACTCGATAAAGTCTGCAAAATCATGTGTGGTGTTGCGGGCTGGGCGATTTTCCATGGGTGCTGCTGTTCCATGGTATGCGTAAGTAAGTGTTTTCGATGGCGTGCCGCCGAATGTCGACAACCCAAGCTTATTTGGGGGAAATGCGTTGACGATAAAGTTTTCTACTACTGTAGATGGAGCAACGGAAGGAGCGGTGTGAGGAGGCGAGAAATGTACTCGTCGACCCCATGCATCGTGCGTATCCTCGTAATCATCGGGATCGTCTTCATCTTGCCAGCCCTCGCCCAAACCCCAGACGTCGTTGTCATGCTGCTGTTGTTCCTGTTGTTCCTGCTCCTTTTGCTGACGTTTCTTCTCCTTCTTGTTCTGCTTACTCTCTTTGTCTTTCTTATGCTTCTTCCCTTCATGTTGTGGCTGGTTCGAGTCCTGATGGTGTTGCGGTTGATTTTGGTCATGATGGTGTTGCGGTTGATTCGGATTATGATAGTGCTGCTGTTGGTTCGGGTCATGGTGGTGTTGCGGTTGATTCGGATTATGATAGTGCTGCTGTTGGTTCGGGTCATGATGGTGTTGCGGTTGATGATAGTGCTGCGGTTGGCTCGGGTCATGATGGTGCTGTGGCTGATTCTGGTTCTGGTCCTGGTGGTGTTGCAATTGGTTGGGGTTCTGGTGTTGTTGCAATTGGCTGGGGTTCTGGTGGTGTGGCAACTGGCTGGGGTTCTGGTGGTGTTGCGGCTGATTCTGGTGGTGGTGTTGCTGCCTGTGCTGGTTCTGCGCATGAGCTAAAGCGTAAGTTTCAGAGTGTTGCTGCTGAACATGGCGATGTTGCTGCTGCTGCAACTGCTTGTGCTGACTCTGCGCCTGAGCTAGAGCGTAAGCTTGCTCTTGTTGCTGGCGGAATGCCGCTGACATGACAGCTTGCTGTTGAGACCACTGTGTATTAGCAGATTGCTGCTGAGATACTTGTTTGTTTGTGCCTTGCGGCTGGAAATAGCCACCAGTACCTGGGGGCGGATTGGCAGCGGCATATGGCTGTTGACTCTGTTGTAACTCGTTAAGTAACGATATCATATTAACTAAGATAGGACTGTGATGCTCCAAGTGGAGCTGGGAGAGGATAAATAGTGGAATAAAAAGTCACCTTGGGTAACCTTCGTGCCTCTTCCCCCCATGTCTGCCAACCGCTCTGCTGGTTCGGTAGACGCTGAGCATGCACCTGTGGTGCATGAGTAGACTGCTTCTGAGGGTACGCCTGTGGTGCATGGGTAGACTGCTGTTGAGGCCAGGCTGCCGCCGGCGCTCCCCATGAGTCGTCCTCAGCGGACCATTCTTCTTCCTCGATTTCCGAGGTATCTCCGTCTTGTTCCCAGCCAGCTTCGTGGCCCCAATTACTCCAGGCAGGCTCATCCATAGCGCGTTGAGTGGTTTGACTCCAGTTACCTTTCGAGATCTGCTTTTTCGCTGGTGCTGGCGTTCCTCCAGCATCTTCCCAAGCTCCGCCGCCGCTTCCCCACCCATCATTATGTTGCGATTGCTGGTGCTGTTGTTGTTGGGGATGCTGTTGGTGTTGTTGATGATGCTGATGGTGCTGCTGCTGCTGGTACTGATGCTGCTGTTTTTTTTGAGACTTAGTGTTGCCATCGTCCTTGTGCAATTGTCGTGGTGGCATCTGTGCCTGAGGAGCGCCCGTCTCCCATTGCTCATCAGTGGCCCAGTCATCATTGCTATTTTGAGGATCATTGGACGCCCAGCCATTCAGATCCTGTGGGGCATCGCCCGTGTCATGCATTTGCTCCCAAGAATCCTCATTAAGCTCTCCAGCGTCCATGTCACCTTTGTGGAAGATAACCTTCAGAATCCTGTGGCCATGGATATGAGATGGGCAAAAAGGACTCACCGAGTCCACCAAAATCATCCTCCTCTTCCTCAATCGTATCTATGGTCATTATCCGGGGAGGAGGCAGTGCAAGTGGCGGGGGAGGAGGTAGAGGTGCAGGAGGTGCAAGTGCAGCAGGAGCAGCAGGAGTCTCCTTCTGCTTGCCCTTCTTGTTATTCTTGGGCATCTTACCCCACACAAAATACGTAGATTGTGAGACTCGTGTTTAGTGACGCACTGACACGCGTAAGGACAAGAAATGAAAGGCTCGAGGATAATGAACCGACTAAATGAACAAGATCAGGGCCAATTGTGATAGAAGATTTCCAAATGGCGTAGATCGATAACTTTCTCAGATACAATGGGAGATAGACAGGACACGCGTAAACCAGGCCTATCACGTGGAAATGATTATCCCTTTACATTAACACCTAACCTTAACGTAAGGTTTACTACATCCCTTAGATCCGCCTTGTCACCTCGTCCACAACCTCACTCGTTTTACTCTTACCACCCAAATCAGGTGTCAGAACCTTGCCTTCCCTGAGAACAGAATCTACCGCTTTTTCGATACGATTCGCGCCATCAACATATCCAATATGACGCAGCATCATTGCCGCTGAACGGATTGCTGCCAATGGGTTTGCAATATTTTGTCCAGCGATATCTGGTGCAGAGCCGTGAACACTGTGAAAGTCAATCAATGAGCTGAACCCTAGCAGATGTCATTGCTTACGGCTCCCCCATTACAAATGAATCTCCTGCATTGACGGAAGGTACCAAACCAAGCGACCCCACCAACGCTGCAGCTGCATCCCTACACCAAGCGGGTCAAACAATATAAAAGTGGAACTAACGAACGACATACGAAAGGATGTCACCATAGAGGTTGGGTGCAACCATCACATCATAAATTCTAGGAAATAGCTCATTTAGGGCGCAATCTGGCTTTCCAAGACAGACTTACTCGGGCTCACGGAACAATCTTGGAACACAGAATACGTTATTGCATGCTAACAATCAAACACCTCACGCACCTGTACACAGCACTATCTACAAGTTGTTCGGCAACTGTTACATCATCATACTTGCCATCCACACCAGGTAATGTTGGTACTGCACGGACCGTCTCGCGGAACAGACCATCCGTAATAGAAAGGACGTTCGATTTGTGGATCACGGTCAAGTGCTAAGCCGATGTGTCACCGGAGATGTTTGAGCAATAGGTGTTCAAGTACCTTACGAGGGCGCTCCAAGGCCATTTTGAATGCCAACTCGCCAATCCGGCGGGAAGCCCGTTCTGTGATAAGGCGAGTAGCCCGGGCCTCCTTGCCGTGTTCCCCGACAGTCTGTGTTTCCTGCTTGACGTACTGTTGTGCCTGTAAGTTAAATAGAAATGTCGCACGAAAATGGTACTACCAGGCACTCGGTGTTTTCACGAATGACAACAAGGTCTACGCCTGGCTTCCCTTCAGGATTTACTGAAACCTGGCGGAAAAATATATCAACGGACAGGCCGAGTAGCATTGAGCAAGAAATTGAACACACTGATTTCACTGGCCTGATATTGGCAAATAGATCCATCTTTTTGCGAAGTGCGACGATTGGTGAAGAATACCCAGTCACTTTTCGAGACGGAGAACTAGTATTATTCGTGTATTAGGCTTCATGGATGTATTTCCCACAAGGTGAAGAGTGCATACCTGACAGCCCCGAAAAGTGCACAATCACATTCATTTTTCAATATCTCAACAGTCTCGTCAGGAAGTGCAGTTCCTGTTCTCGTGAAGTACTCGAAACCAGCGAGTAAGTCAATAAACTCCGTCTTCGGTATAGATGATCCAAGAGCCAGAATGGCAGCCTTCGCACCCTGATCGACGTGTCTATCAATCTATACCAGTAGAAGATACCGACACTAACAGGTAAAACTTCCCTGCCAATTCCGTCAGCTGGGAGCATCCCAATTTTTAATGACTGCCGGGCAGCAGTGGCCATCAAACGAATGGGCGCTCTGAATACCATAGTATTAGTTGTAGGTCGTAGGCTTGAGACGCGGTAGAATGCAAGGATAATTCGGGAAAGAGCCGAACTTCCTTACATGCGGCCCAATATATGCGGGCCGGCTTTCGCCTGCGACGTTCCGGGTGCAAGTGGGCGCCGTGTGGTCAGGTGAATATGTGTACTGCGACGGGCCAAGCCTACGTCTTGTACATCTACACCAAGAGTACTAGTGCCTGTCCATGTCAGATGCTACTCCACCTCTGGTACTACCTTACAGCTGTGTACCTTATTCAATCTTCGGCTATTACATGGGCAACCAAACTGGACTTGGACTTGCTCATTAAACACAATATTAATGTTGACTGCGCTTCGACTTCCGTCCAGCACAGGCAATGCCATGTACTACGTTAGCACTATATTCATGGTGACCATCGCTGCAGTAAAGTCTTGAGTCTAATTAATGTTCGATTATTCATCAGAAAAGTGGTTAGTCGCGTAGCACGTGATGCAGCGCGACGCGATTATGTACGAGAGAACGCGGTCGCTCTGCCACCACCGTTTACCTAACTTACCTCGTTCAAACAATTCTTCGGATATGCTTGATAGTTCCGAGGTTCCTCGCTGCGAAATTTTCTCCGATGCTACCAATGTTCGGGAAAGCCTACACTTCCACACATCACAACTTCCAACACCAGGTACACCGTTAGACGATGAAAAACCAAAGCGCCGTATACCACAGTCTGACGAAACACCTACGAAGAAGCCGAGACTGATGCTTGCAGAATCTAGCAATGATGCAATTGACGTTGTCGTCAAAAGACGAGGTTGTCGTCGTACAGTGTTTCGAATGTTGGACCTAGCTTCCATTAGCTATCCTGCTGAACCTCATCGGATGCTTTGTAGGTCAAATAACTTTATTCTGTATATCCATCTGAGAAATCCCTACAGTGCCATCTCGCAACATTCTTCAGTCATTTGTGTCCTCGCATACATCGGATGTTTTCAAATGTCATTCAAGAACAGAAGACTCTTTCGTTACACCCCCTTACGCCTGTGCATACTCCAATGGCATGACTTTCCTTTTTGAAATATTATTTCCATTAAATTTTTATACAGAAGCAAAACGTGGTGGTGTGCCCCTTCTTGCTGTTGCCACGGAGCAAGGGTCCATCCACATTCTCGATGCGACCAAACGGAAAGAATGGGATTGTGGTAGGTCTCAATCACGTCAATTCGGCACTGACCGATACTGACCTGAATCAAGAACCTGCACGAGTGACCCTCGAGCCCCATGACAATGGTATTTTTGACGTCAAATGGAATGCGGACGACACTCTTCTCGCTACGGCATCTGGAGACAAAAGCACGAGGATATCCTCTGTGGAGACGCAACAATTGCTTTCCATTCTTGATGGCCATACCAGCACTGTAAAATGCGTTGCGTGGGATCCAGCGCATCGAGACCTTTTGACTACGGGTGGCAGGGACGGCATGCTTTGCTTGTATGACCTGCGAGTCAACAACTTATCCGATCAAGATGAAATCCCCGCAAGAAGTGCTGTAATCACAATTACCGCTGCTCATGGACAGGATAAAGTTTCTGGAGGCAGACAAAAGATTCGACCTTTACCCAGAGGTATCACAAATATTCTTTACCCCGATGACCGACCTCACGGACTAGTCAGTAGCGGATCTTTTGATGGGTAAAGGTTCTACTTTTTTTTTACAAGTACATAGTTGATCAACCCTGCAGCATCTTAAACTACTGGGACCTTCGTCTTCCCTCGAACGAGTCATCAAAGCGCAGCCCCAAAAAACCATCACACAACCCGCTATTTTCTTCTATCATGGACCCGACTATATGTCATGGTGCTCGTTCTCGAGGTATCACAAGCATGTCTCAAGGATCAGGTCCCAGCGCAGGCCTCCTCTTTGCTCTCGGCGCCGATTCTCGCTTGTACATCTATTCTTACCCTACCCTGACCCCACTTCGCACTGAAACCCACCCAAACCTCCAAACGAACTCGTTCTATGTCCGCCTAGCTACTTCTCCATGTGGACGCTGGCTCGCAAGCGGCAGTACGAGCCGAGCTGGAAGCTTGTTCCTTTTTGACATCAGTAATGCAGGCAGGGTAGCGCCATCTTACGGCAAGAGGGCTGATGGACCAATTTCCCCAACAGTCCGTTTCCGTGGACAATCGGGTGAAATTGGAGCAGTCGACTGGGCAAAGGACATGGTTGCGAGTTGTGCTGATGACGGAACAGTACGAATCTGGAGGCCTGATTTGGAGGTGTATGAAAATTGTATCTCCAACTCGGAGGAACAAAAGTGGGATTGGTTTTGGTCCACCTAAATTCATTGACCTACACATCTTGACGTGGGTGTAGTAGTTGTCACTGAAGAAAAATCCTCACAATTAAACCTATGATATGGATAGTGTTGAGTTAAGCGTTTTGATGGCTTGCAGGGTGGTGACCTTATTGTTTGTGATTACATGCGTCTAATGAACTGATAAAATCATTCACGCGACACTGCAAAGAGACAAACGAGAGGCCAAGGGAGTTGTTGAAATGCTTGCTAACCAGCAGTAGTCAATATTGAGGAGCCTTAAGGACCAGGGGGTACAATAAGTTTGCTTGCCTACTCCCGAACTCTACCATCTAACAATATCAGGCCTTACTTTTTGTAGTAGCACGGGACCCTTAACCTTGAAGTGTGCGCTGGGGTAGGGTCTTTGCAAGATGGAATCCAAATCTATAGCGCAAATTATGGGACAAATACAATTATGCTTGCTGTACCAATGGGTATACCATTGTCCAAAGACGAGCAGAAGAAATATGCAGAGACTATGAAGATGTACGTGCACGAGGACGGCTACATGTTCTATTTTTTCTGTATTGCATTTACCAACCTGTCATTCGGACATGTCAATATCGTAAGAATGGGACACGGCGGATCACTAACCAGTCTAATCCTTCCTCTAGACCTGTCCCCTCTGTTGCACAACTTCCACGTACACTCCATGGTCTCGACGTCTCGCGACCTGCAAGACCAAGTTGTTCACTGATACCTTCAGGTTTCAGTGCTCCTTCGACGTCTTGCTTATTGCAGAATACAAGAAGTGGCACGCCGTTGAGTTCATCTTCCGAAAGCATGGTCAATAGTTCACTCCGTGACGTCGTCAACCGCGCATGATCCGAAGAATCGATGACGTATATGATGGCAGATGTATTTGGGAAATAACACCGCCAATATGGCCTTCGAGTACCAGTCAGGAATGGCTGACGAGAAAAAGTTGTACACACCGTATGCTAGACTGTCCTCCGAGGTCCCATACTTGAAACTTAATGTTTTTATACTGGATAGTATTGTCAATACAGATGAATGCAGTTTTTTTTCGAAACGCACCTGAACGGTCTCTACATTAAAGCCGATTGCTGGGTTGTTCTTCGTGAGCCCCAGACTCCACAAAGCCTATGAGGACATACTCACTCGGAATCGTAGAAACCACTTCTCCAATCTGCAAATTTATTTGGACCTCCACTGAATATTTTCAACACCGCTCACCTGTAGTCGGTACAGGATTGTCGTCTACGAAAATACCGGTCCATTTCAACCCGAATAACATCATATTTGCAAGTGGACATACCTTGCCGGCCGAATCGAGGCCGAGCATGAGTATACGGACATCTTGATCTTTGCTCCATCGTACCAGCGATGACAACGACGTGAAAAGGGAAGATATTGTAAGACCCATGAAATCAGTATGTGAGTTTGCTTTGTAGTAGTCGTACTAGTGTAAATAGTAAATGTACCATTTCTGGGGCGTTTAGCTGGCGACCTTGTCACGTGAGCGAGTGAAATCACCTCCATCCGGCTCTCGAGTTTATGTCTAGGTTTACCGATACCATCACTAGCCCTCGTGTCCTGTCCTGTGCAGCATGTCTGTAACAGACATAGGGCGTGCATCGCCCAAATCAGACAAAATATCCAGGTCCGCGGATTCTCATGTCAAGGATGCAGGTCAAGAACGCGTAAAGTCGAAGAAGAGGAAGCATAGAGAAGCTACTAGTGATGCGTTGCTCATGGCCACCCCAAAAGATCAAGCGACTTCTACGACACGAGACTCTCAGAGCATGAGTCATCCCTTATCTCCTTCAAGTACACCCTCCGCAGGAAATGTTGCATCCCAAAACGACCAATTAGCAAACTTAACTACAAGTGATACGGAGCGGAAAAAGAAGAGTAAGAGTTACTCAGGGGACGTGGCGCATGAGCAGTTGAAAGACAGAAGTGACGAGCGTAAGAAGGAGAAGAAGAAAAAGAAACTTAAGCACTCAGACGAAGGCAAACATGCTGAGGGCGCCGCACTTGATGAACAGGTCGCACATTTGAACGACACCAAGGTCCAAACACCAGAAGAGGCTGCTTCAGATAAACCACAACAGAAGAAGAAGAAGAGAAAGGCGGAGGAACATTTGGAGGAAACGCCTGATAGCAAACCGTTCAAAAGAAAGAAAGACCATCGTCCATCAGATTTTCCCTCCACAGATCCTAGTGTAGATGAGTCTCTGTCCAATCAAAGTCGGAAAGGTATGTCGCGAAATTTCCGTTTGTGTTTACTGAGCATAGAATGATTTACAGCGTTGTCGTATGCATATGCACGATTTGAGGATCCACCCAACTGGAAGTTCAATAAAGCCAAGCAGATATGGCTAATTAAAAGATTGTGGTCGGAAGAAATGGTGATGAGTTTCTCCTGTGAGTTTGCCGGTTGGCTGATCTTAGTTTTCCACTACAGATACCCGAGAAGTATTTTTCCCTAGTGACCAAATATCTCGCAGATGTGAAGGGGGGAATTCGAGACGTATGTTTTGGTTATCTTGTTGACAAAGAGTCTCATAATGCTCTTCTCTAGAACCTCATACAGATGTGCAATTCTGTAGTGGCCTCAGAGACACCGGATCCTGTGACTTCAGAGTCAGCTGTATTACCTACTGATCTTTCGGATGGAGGGTCCACTGTCACAACCAAAGTGATGAGAGCTCGTAGCTTACTGGGTGCTCTGTCAGATGTACAGTGAGATCAACTCACACGTTACGTGGTGCAGCTATTTGAACCATCAGTCCAAGGATTGCGGGCTTCATGTTACCCTGAGCAGACAGGCACACAACGCTAGCAAGAATGATGGCGATGACCGCCGCGGCATTGGCATTGGAATATGGATCATACTTAACAGTACTATGTCAACAACGATTAAGCCGAAACTGCGACAGTAGGTGCGACGGGCATGTCAATTGGATTGACAGGAATCCGTGGTGCTTTCACTTTCTTCGGCAGAGCCCCAGCAATGTGCTCAACAGCTCCGGTCATCAGCACAGCTTCCACCTTCATCTGAATCGTCTCCGTCTCGCTCAACTCGATAGGTCCCAAAAGGTCCTCAAAGCTCTTCCGAACCACCTGAACTACATTAACGTCAACCAAAGCCATGTCCCCATCATGCAACGTCTGTGGTTGTCCAGCCGTGTTGATCTGAGCGTTACTCCAGATGGGCTCGACACTTTCCTTGCCTATACCAACATTGGCACGCCCACCTAACTTTGCCCAATCGCTGATCCGGTTGATTTTGAGCTCCGTGAACACTGTGTCCATTGCAGTAATCAAGCCATCAATTTGCTCTGCGGTGTGGCGGGGAGTGACAGTGACCCGAAGGCGCTCTTCACCAACAGCAACGGTGGGGAAATTGATTGCCTGAACGTAGATGCCATGTTCGCAAAGAAGTTTGTCGCTGGCTACTTTTGCGAGACCTGCATCACCAACCAAGACTGGGACGATATGAGAAGGACCAGGGACGACAGGTATGTCTAGAGCAGCGAAACGTTCCTTGACAGTGCGAACATTAACCTGTTTTAATGCTCGATCACCAACGTGGTGCTTCTGGTAAATGACGGAAGCTCGAGCACCAGCGACTGTAGCGGGAGGTAGTGAGGTAGTGAAAATGAAACCAGGTGCGTATGAACGAATCATATCGATGAAATTGCGAGACCCCGCGACGTATCCTCCAACAGTGCCATATGCCTTGCCCAGTGTACCTGCCAACCGTAAGCCGAGCCGGTCAGATAGATATGCATGATAATGACTAACCAGTAATCATGTCAATACGATCCATCACGCTATCCTTGATCGGCTCGAAAGTTTGGCCGGCCATCTGGTGGGATTCCCAATCGAGATGCTCAGCAACGCCAGCACCGCGGGGCCCGTAAAGTCCGACAGCGTGGACTTCATCAAGGAAAGTTAGGGCGCCGTACTTCTTAGCCAGATCACAAATCTCCTTGATAGGCCCGATGCTACCACACATCGAGTAAACACTCTCAAATGCAATAATTTTAGGAGTGTCCTTCGGATACTTCTTAAGTTTGGCCTCGAGGTCGTCCAAATCGTTGTGTTTAAAAATTTCCTTCTTCGCACCGGAGTGCCGAATGCCCTGTATCATGGATGCGTGGTTGGAAGCGTCTGAGAAGTAAACACAACCAGGAAGTTTGGAACCGAGGGTAGATAAAGTTGCATCATTGGCGACATAGCAAGACGAAAATACGAGCGCGGACTCCTTGCGATGAAGGGTAGCAAGCTCACGTTCGAGACCGAGATGCATAGCACTATTTCCAGCTATGTTTCTAGTGCCTCCAGCGCCTGCACCATATTTGTCCAATGCCCGACTGCATGAGAAAAAACGTTAGCTTACGACAAAATCATATGACTACAGAGGCTATACGTACTGCATGGTTTCAAGGACGACAGGATTATTTCCCATTCCCAAATAGTCGTTAGCGCACCAAACTTGGACTTCTTCTTTGACGCTCGCAGTGTGCGCAATTGGAAATTTGGTTGCAAGCCGGTTGATGTTGTTGAAGTAGCGGTAGGACTGATCCTTGTGCTTCTTCTCGAGCTCGGCCGCATAAAACTTGTCATATTTGTACGCATCTGGAGTGGCAGGAGTAGTCTGGGTTTCTGTCACTTCAGACAATTTGACGGGTTGTTCCTTTGCAGCAGCAGCCTTATGGAAAGGGCATCCGGCAGCAGCGGCCCTCTGGGCCGTGCTTGGGACTTCCTTTTTGGCTTCAGGTGCCTTCGTAGTAGATGCGGCAGCAAGATCATCCGCCATGCGAGCAGCAGCCCGAGCAGCGGAAGCGTGAGGACATTTGGAAATATCCGCTTCGGAAACACTGGTTCCCGGGAAGATACCTTTGCTGTGGTGAATGTTTTGGACGTCGGCCTGACCAGCAACACTGGCGTAACCTGCGACCATTTGGGTAGATCGCATCACTAGGGCCGGACCCATGATGGGACAACTGGCAGCTCGTTCAGTGAGCTGAGAGATCGAGGGGAATCTAGGGGAAATGGCGCTGCCGAGGGCGCGAAGGGTTGAAGTCTTCGTCCCACCCAAAAACGGGCAGGAACTCTTGAAACGAGCTAGCGAAGAAAACTTTTCCATGTTCAAGTACTGGGAGGAGCTCTTGAAAAAGCTCGAAGAATATATAGTCAAATCTGAAACAGTAACACCAACGATTAGTGACTCAGATGATGGAGACTAGCACAGATATGTAGGCTTACAAGCAGACCGTGGTGAGCGTAAACCGGGACAATATGGGATATCGGGGATTTGAAACTTTGAGCAAAGGTTATATCGGAAATTAGGAAAGCGCCCATTGGCTGATGAGAATCACGTGGCTGTTCCCCTTCTGAGAGCGGTCCGAATAATATTGCAACGTGGAAATCATTCTCTGCCAGTGCACACTGCACTCACACTGAGACAATCAAAAATGATCTAGAGTCGGCGGCCTGCTCAAATTGGAGGATAAATATTTACTACGGCGCTTGTCCCCTCGTCACACCGCTTTGAATTGATTTTGCTTTGCCTCGTACGATGTTGCTCAAGATAAGTATGGGTCAAGTTAAATTTGTGGTCCAAACCATGCACTTGTCGTCAGTATCCCCAATTGGCATACCCCAATGGCGCTCGATTCGTTCCTCGGTCAGCTGTGGCGTGCACGTGTCAGTCTGTTACCGTGGACAAAATCAACACAGCTTTTCAGTGATGTGGGTGCCGGGGATAAATATGTCTCAGAATGTATCGCATCTGTTCATAAAACTTTTCTGACCATGTCTCAGGTATTCACCGCAATGTAACCTAAGTAACTACTTGAGCCTACTTAACCCCGCAAAGATGACAGGCACCCTTCAAGCACGTCCATAGCTATATCCACCTCTTCCTTAGTCACATTTAGAGAGGGCACCAGACGTACGGCATCTTTTCCAGCAGTCAGCAGGAACACTCCACGCTCCCGTGCTAGTTGCACTACTTCTCCAGGATGTGACACATCATTGAATCCAAGGCCTCGAATGAAACCACGACCGCGCACGTGAGGCTGTATTATTGCTGAGAACCACTTCGGCAAAACTTCGAGCCGGCCATTCATGTACCCGCTCATCTCCTTCATATGAGCGACAAATACACGATCACTTAGGCGGTTCAGAACGTGATGTCCAACTGCACACGCCGTGGGTGACCCTCCAAATGTTGTCCCATGAGTGCCTGCCAGTGCCTGTCAGTTCCTGTGGGCAACTCTCATGACTTGTCATTCTTACCTGCTGTCATTGTAGATGCTATCGTATCACGAAGTAATACGGCACCAATTGGATAACCGTTGGCTAGCGGTTTCGCCATCGTGATGACATCAGGATGGCAATCAATCGGTAACGCCGAATGTGCCCAAAGATTCCCTGACCTGTACAGGCCGCACTGCAATGCAATCTTATCAGAAGGCAGTGTGCGACGATGTTACCAAGTAAAAACAAACTTGAATCTCATCAAAGATCAACACTGCTCCTGTCTCGTCACAGCGTTTTCGCAGAGCTCTCAACCATTCTTCTGTTGCGGCAGTGGCGCCTCCCTCTCCCTGTATAGGCTCGACAATAACCGCACAGGTATCATCAGTGACGAGCCTATGCAGGCATTCCAGATCATTGAGCTTGCCAACGCTGACCCCAGGTATCAGCGGTCGAAAGGGCATCTGGTATTTCTCCGTTGAAGTGACACTCAGAGCACCCATACTTCGACCATGGAAAGAGTTTTCAAAGCACACGATACCCATTTTAGGACACGATGGGTCGTCAACTTTTCCACCAGTGGCAGTAGCCCAGCGGTCCTTTCCAACTTTACGAGCTATCTTCAGAGCACCTTCATTCGCTTCGGTGCCTGAGTTGGAGAAGAAAACCTTGGCCCCTTGCTTAGCGGCTGAAGAAGATGGAGAGGTGCCGCCAGCAGCGTAGCCTAGTCCACCTTCTTTGTTAGTGAGCGTCACCAGAAGCTCCGCTAGCTTTGGCGCCCATTCGTTGTAGTATACATTTGAGGTATGGAGAAGGGTTGACGACTGCTGCTGAAGCACCTATGATGTTATAGTGTAAGTTCCCATTACAATGTACGCTCTGATCCATAATGAAAAAGAAAGTTTGAAATGTAGAAATTACTCACCTCTGAGACACCTGGGTCCGCATGTCCCAATGCGTTCACTGCGATGCCTGCGCTGAAATCAAGAAATTTTCGGCCATCTGCATCCCAGACCCAGCTACCACGTCCATGCGAGAGTACGAACGGAGGACGTGCGTAGACAGGAAGGAGGTATTCATCCCCGAGCGCTATAGTGTTCTTGGTCGCAGCAGATTGTGTATTTACAGAAAAGTCATATATAGACTTCAAGTAGCGTGTGCTGGGGGATGTGGGAAGCTACATCTCTTTACATTTGTAAACAGAAGTTACAAAACATAGGCTGGCGCACCTCAGATACAACATTTGAAGCATATCGCCTGGGTGCTACTAATGGGGTTGCACTGGAGCCTCGAGCCAAAATTTGCAGCCGGGTAGCTGGAAGAGGATGAGCCAGACGCGCAGTAGAATGCATGGATGCCTGCAATCAAGTTGGATCAACTCTTGGGGTAATGGATTTGTAGAAAAGATAGCAGCAAAGCAACCACTCGAATTATTTGTTGAGCGGTCTTATATGGGTCGCAAGTCCGACTCTGACAGCAGTACCAGTCCAGCACAATTATAATTTATGACACAGGAACCGGTTGTAATTCCGGGTCATAGGGCTAGCAATCGAGCCACTAGCATTACAACAGCACTCGAAAAAGAACACTAATCACCATGCATAATGATCGCAGCCCAAATTTTGTACAAATTGTAATACAAAGCAGAGGCAAAGTGGGCAAAAGCTTCACAAAATAGATTTCAGAATAGGAGTCTGCTAGCGCTGCATCTTAATCTCGGGAGCGACTGCGTCCCGTGCTTACAGACATGGACGAATTCGAAGAAGCTGAACGACCACGTCCTGTGGGTCGCGGTGATCGAGAGCCATTTCTTCCACGATCTTGGTCACTTTCATTACGGGGAGGTGGTGGTGAGAGCTCGCGGTCTTTGCGAGGTGGAGATTCTGACCTATCCCACCCACGTCGGCGGGGTGGTGTTTCTGAGCGATCGCGACCACGGCGAGGAAGTGATTCTGAACGCTCACGTGGGCGGCGGGGAACTACCGGAGGTGGTGTTACAGACCCAGAATGCCGATAGTCTGCTCGGTCGGGCGAACGAGACCTTTTGGAATGCAAAGGAGACGGAGAGCACCGACGAGGCGGAAGAGACCGAGAAGGTGACCTGCGGCGTCGAATATCTCTTTCACGTCGCGGGCTTCGGCTCCTGCGGTCACGTTCTCCACGATAGTCTCTTGGTCGATCCCTGAATGCAGGAACGGGAGGAGGGGGCATTTTCTCTTTCCTTCGGCCGACCTCTTCTTTCTCTCTCCTTATCCTATCTTCTTCCCTCCGACGCAAGCGATCGCGTTCCCTCTTTTCTGCCTCCCACTTCTGCTTTTGCTCCAACCATCTTGACTTGTCTTCTTCACGCTTCCTCTCGCGCTCCTCTCGCTCAACCATACGACGCATCTTGTTTTCTTCCTGCTTCTCTCGGTCAAATGCATCGCCCTCCGTGTAGTTACTTCTCGTGCCCAGTGCTCGGGCCATTCTGTCGAGTTCAGTCTTTTTAGCAGCTGCAATACCATGCGTGTCAGATGGTTTTAATTTTTTCGCGGATGGAGCGAGTGACGCCAAATCCTTGTTCAAAGTTGTGCGAAGTTCGTCAACTCGCGTTTCAATAGTTGCTTCATCCAGACTGTTAAAATGACAGTCAGAGAGCTGCTAATGCAAATATTCAAGTCTGCGCACCCATCGTCCTCTAGCTGTAGTTGCAGCTCCAGACATTTGACTTCAACCTTCCTCTTTCTCTCGTGTTCTAGAATAGCTTCGTCCGGTTCCTTATGCTTTGGGGGAGCTACGTCCCAGGCAGCAGCTCGATCTGCGGCCGTCTCGTGCACACGAAGTGCCGAGAGGTTACGCATGACATAGCCATTTGTGCCGCTGTGATATGTAATCAACACGATGAATTCGACAATGACCGAAAGCAACACACCTTCCACGGGGAGTGGTTAATCCGATACCGTTGTACATGACGTTCGGGAGAATATGAAGATGACGATGAACTGGTTCAGTGTCACAAATAGAATCGGAGTTTTAAACTGTAGTCTAGCCGGTCCACGGCATTTGTCATTGCTCTGGACGCGTTGTGGTAGCGGCAGGCTGCCTCATAATATAATTACATTAGACCACACGCAAGCCCTTCTCCGTAATAATACATCCCTCTCCTTTCACCATTTCAGCGATCAACCTTCTCCGTAGGCAAGCAGGCGTCATGTCAGCTTCAATACCAGCTAGTACTTCATCTGCCTTCCTCCCACTTCCCCCGGCTAAGGATATACCTGTTACATTCACGGCGAGCTTGAAGAGTTGGTGAGTGAAAGGAAGTCTAATACACGCTACTGTCTAACCCTGATCACCCGAGCCAGGTGGGCTGCTGGGGACAAGCAGGGCAATGCGTCCGAAGAGCGGCTACTCAGGTATGCAACATACTCCCATGCATTGAAAGCATGCACATGACCTCATTGTAGGCGACTTCCGTTCTTTCAGCCAGAACGGATGGCTTCCTCAACCAATGACAGTCCCGTCATTGCACTCAGGGAGCGTGTGCAACTTGCGGCACCGAAGCACTTCCTAAACACCTTATCAATCAAATCCACGAATCCTTCGCCGACCGCACCACCCCCAGCCGTGGTCCTTCATGGATACGGTGCAGGTCTTGGTTTCTTCTTTCGTAATTTCCCCGCACTCGCGCAATGGGCGGGGCACCGCGGCACCGACGTATTCGCTGTGGACTGGCTGGGCATGGGCCGTTCCGCCCGCGTACCCTTCACCATCAAAGCAAAGCGAGATGACATCTCCGGGCGTGTAAATGAAGCCGAGTCCTTCTTCGTTGAATCGCTGGAGGAGTGGCGAATAAAGATGGGCCTCGAGAAGATGACGCTAATCGGACACTCGCTTGGCGCTTATTTCAGTGCTGTCTATGCATTGCGGTACCCCACCCGCGTGCACAAACTTATTCTTCTCTCTCCTGCTGGTGTTCCTCATGATCCGAATAATCTTACCGCGCCTTCGCGCGAACTAACTGATGAAGGTGACTCACGAAGTACGATATCAGCGAGTCACTCTGCGGTCGCTGCATCCACTGCGGGAGTTAGCAAGATACGAGAAGAGCAGAAAGCCATCAAGGAGAAGGAGAGTCGCTCAAGAAGACTCCTCACATACCTATGGGAGGAGGGCTGGAGTCCCTTCCAAGTTGTACGCTCGACCCTTTTCTGGAGTCCCATGCTTGTAGGAAAGGTGTGGAGTATGATACCGGCAAGCAGACTGGGATACTAACGTTTCTGCTCCATGCAGTATTCAAGTCGTCGTTTCTCCGGCTTGACGGAAGAGGAAACACGCGATATGCATGATTACATCTTAAATATAACACTTTCTAAGGGTTCGGGAGAGTATTGCATATGTAAGTTCTAGTCTTTCGTTTTCAGTCCCCCATTAATAGGCTTTCACCTAGCTCATATCCTTGCGCCCTACGCTCATGCTCGTATGCCGCTTGTCGATAGAATAGCTGCGCTTAAATTACCAGTAACCTTCATTTGTACGTGTTATTTTTAGCTTTGTTTTTGAGCGATCTCTCAACATTCTCTTAGACGGAGAACATGATTGGATGGACCCGCAAGGCGGACTGCAGTCTCTCGAGAATTTACGCAAAGCAGGTAATTATCGGAGCAGGATGTATAATATACCATACGCTGGTCACCACGGTAAGTTTTCTGTCTTGTATCTCTCCTTCAGCCATCCGATCTGGTTTATTCAGTGTACCTGGATAATCCCACGGCTGTTAACGAGCTTCTCGTCGCCGAACTTGACGATGCCGGGGAGCAACTATATCTCTTCGCCGCCTCGCGGTCATGATAATTTAATTACGCACCATAAGTTGGTTTATTAGTTGATGTCTATTTAGAAACACTTGTTCATTTTGGTACGTATATTTTAACGTATACACGATTTTGTATAGATTTTGTTCACTGGAAATCATGCAATGTTTAACTTTACCACAAATACAACGGTTTTCAAAGGGGCAGTGCGAATATCAAGCGACGACAAGGATCTCTGCGGCGCCTCACATCATAGGAGGTGTTCACGACGTTGAAGTACTATGCCCGAAGGAGTTCGGACTCGGAGGTTCTCTGTAAAGGCAGACACAGTCCACGCACTGTTTCCATCCATGCACATTCGGAGCAATGACGAAATAATTGAATCTGTTATATAAATCATCATGAAAACCTACAATTATTATTATATACTTAATCATAATGTTATGATGACTTCCGAGTGCGGCCCGTGATGAACTGACGAACTTCCCGCGCCTCAGTTCGTCCCAACTTCCAAGTTCATTCAGGTTGTAATTCTCCCGCAACACCGCGGCGTAGCACGGCGAACTTGACATTATATTATAACGGCTTCGCGTGTGATAGGTTGCAGTCATGCGACTCAAGACATCCGGGGATGAGGCTAGCAACACTACCCTACTTCCAGACTCGAAGCGCAGTATAAATGCACTTGGGAGCGCTGAGAAGGGGAAAGCAACCCTTGAGGCAGTTGATTCCAAGTCGTTGCAGTCACACATGCTATCCCTTAGTGGGCCTACATCATCTAGGTTCTCCAAACGTCGCGGATCGTCATGGGTCCTTTTTGTAATTTTCTCGGTTCTGTGCGTTCTGGTGTCACCAGTTAGGCGGTCGAGCATTTTCTCCCCAGCGTCTCATCTTGATTTCTCGAGGGCAGAACAAGTAGATATGCTAGCAGGCATGGACTTCACTGGAAATGGACGTACGACTGATATACTGTGGGATAAGTATAGTTTAATTATCAGAGGGCAGCGTGTTTTCATCCAGTGAGTAGCCTGCTCGATAGGCACTCAAGTCACATTTCATACATTTACGTCGCGCACCCAGCTCAGGAGAGTTTCACACATTTCGACTGCCTGTGCCTGGACTATGGCTTGATATTCTGCAGAAAGTAAAGGCTGGTGGATTTAACGCAATCAGTGTTTATTCCCACATGGCTCTGATCAATCCCTCTCCTGGCGTTGTCGACTTTAACGATTACCGTGCTCTAGAGCCCCTTTACGAGGCTGCGAAACAAACTGGCATATGGATTGTTCTCCGTCCGGGTATTATATTTTGTATCTTGAAGGGATTCATGCTAATGAGGATTAGGGCCTTATATCAATGCGGAGACGACTGCAGGAGGTATTGCACACTGGATAACATCAGAAGTTGCAGGCGAAATGCGGACAAACGCGACAGACTGGCACGCAGCTTGGCAGGACTACGTACAAGGTATCATTACCGAAACTGCTCCTTACCAAGTGACCCAAGGCGGACCGGTAATAGGCAAGCCGGCCTTGATCATGCTTTACATTAACTTGTCTGATAGTCGCTTCATTTGCAGCAATTCAAATCGGTGAGTGGCCATCACATTTGGCATGCCCATTGGATTGAATTGAGCTTAATTGCGACGTAAAGACAACGAATACTCTCAGGAACCAGCCACGCATGCAGAATACTTTCGCAAGCTGGAGGCTGTCTATTTGAACTCCAGTATTGTTGTCCCGTTGACCGCTAACGACCCGGGAGAAGGATGGGCGTGGGTCAATGGAACGGTGAGTTCAATAATTTGCAGATAACTGTTATATTGAGTTGTACGACGTGTAGGGTGCCGTGAATATCTATGGGCAAGTCCATCCATAAGACAATTGGGCCCGTGTTGACGTGATTATTGTCCTCAAGTATGGATTCCTACCCACAAGGATTTGACTGTTCCAACCCAGATGTCTGGAGCCCGGTCATTACGGACTATTATAGCTATCATATGGGTATGTGGTTTATACTGGTAGCTCTTACTTCTGATACTAAGTCAGCATTCAGCTGTTGACCCTGGACAACCTTGGTATTTCCCAGAGTTCCAGGGTGGTTCTTTTGACGCTTGGGGTCCGACGGCACCGGGTAAATTATCAGTTACGTCTTAGTTACGCCTTCGCATGACCTTCCTATCAGGGTACGATCAATGCCGCATACTCACGGGAGTCGATTTTGAGAATGTCTTCAATCTTCATCTTTGGGCGTCCAACGCAAAACTAATCAACTACTACATGCTATACGGGCAAGCCTTCCATTACTGTTCTTGGTTCGAAACTCAACATGCTTATAGAGGAACCTCGTGGGGTGCTCTTCCTTTCCCCGGAGTTTACAGTGAGATTCTACCTTTCTAATAATACTACTGCTAACTTATCGACTCATAGCTTCGTACGATTACGGGAGTGCTATTGCAGAGAACAGAGAACTGACTGTCAAGTATCCGGAACTTAAGCGTCAGGGTCTCTTCTTGCGAAGCTCCCCAGATTTCTATAAGACGGACTGGGTTGGAAACAGTACTGGCGGCATGGTGTCTGTCTCTAATCCGGCTGCCTTTGTAACTCTGTTAAGGAACCCCGATTCAGCGGCGTCATTCTACATCGCAAGACAAAGCAATTCCACAACAACGTGAGCTCATTATGCCGTCACGTTGACACGGGTTTTTACAATTCCGTTAGGGATGTAACCACTTTCAAGCTGAATGTTACTACTTCTGCTGGAAACTTTGAGGTTCCCCGTTTCACATCTGGCATCACACTCGGGGGGAGACAATCAAAAATTATTGTCACCGATTACCCATTTGGCTCGTCATCGAAGGTTCTCTATTCTACAGCGCAGGTTCTTTTTGCTGGCCAGATTGGTGGAAGAGATGTACTGTTCCTCTACGGCGACCCTACATATGAGTCAGAAGTTGCTCTGACATTGAGTGGTACGCCTCGCATACAAGGGGCAGAACTCCCTTCAGTATCCTCTAATGGCGTCACTACCGTCACTTTCCTTCCGGGCATTCAAGGACTGATCACGATTTGGGATTCCAGTGAGCAGCTCGTCCTCTATAGTGATACCAACACCGCTGGAACCTTTTGGTCGCCCGAAATCCCTGCCAATGATTCCGTCGAGTTTGCCAACTATTGGCAGTTTGGCACGAATTCCTCTATCTTGGTCGGAGGTCCTTATTTAGTTCGTAATGCTACAATGAGTGGATCGACGCTCGCCCTTCGTGGCGACTTGAACGATAGCGTTCAACTTACAGTCATCGCGCCTGATGATGTGAAGACAGTTACATGGAACGGAATTCCTATCTCATCTGATGTTACCGCGGTCTTGAATTTGACCGCCCAAGGAGGCTTTGTTGCACAACTAAAGCCCTCATCCATGGTGCTTGGTTTTGCTCCACCCGCGCTTACAAATTGGAGATATGCAGACAGTTTACCAGAAATTCGCAGCGGATTTTCTGATGCCAACTGGACTCTTGCTAATCATACCACCACGAACATACCATTCAAGCCTTACTATGGCGACGGGAGGGTTCTCTATGGTTGTGACTATGAATAGTCAGTCATCGGTTGATCTGCGTCATTTACTATAGCTCACTGATTGACAGCTGCGAGAACATTGTACTTTGGCGTGGGCACTTCAATGCCACAGACAATACACAATCCGTCAACTTTTCCATCAATGGTGGCGAAGGTGGGTCTCAAGGAGCGAAAGATTTCTGAATGCTGATTACGTCAACTAGCTTTCGCTGCTACTGTTTGGGTGAACGATGTGTTCTTGAACACATCCTATGGAAAGTAAATCATCATGGATATGATCTGAGGGTGTTACTCACCCCAGCTACATAGCTCCACAAACAATCAAAATATTCTGGAAGAAACGGATGATAAATTCTACTTCCCTCCGGAATCTTTGTTTTACGAGCGAGAGAACATCATCACTATCCTTCAGGTGGGATCTCATGTTTTAAGCCATCGTCGTCACTGACGACAGAATTAGGATAATATGGGCCTCAATGAGTCGGGCTGTAAGCCACACGTTGAACCCAGACCGAAGTGATTCTGATGTTGATAACAATTTTAGCTGTTGTTGATGAAGAGAAATCCCCCCGTGGCGTCCGTGGTTTTATGCTCAATACTGGAGACTTTGGTGAATGGAAGGTTCAGGGTAAAGTTGGCGGATACACCAAGTGCGTTTTCCTTTTTCTGGCTTGTTTACCTCGTCAGCTCAGGATGCCACAGTTATCTCGACAAGGTGCGAGGGGTGCTGAATGAAGGAGGTCTTCATGGTGAACGCATGGGCTGGCACTTACCTGGGTTTGATACCTCTTCTTGGGCACTGAGAGACCTCTCTGAGGGTCTGCCCAACGCCACCGCCGGTGTTGGGTTCTTTGTTACGACGTTCAACTTAAGCATCCCAGATGGATTTGATGTTCCAATGTCCTTTATGTTTGATGACACCTCTCAGCCGTATCGATCCCAATTATACGTCAACGGATGGATGATGGGTAAGAGGGTGTCCAACCTTGGGTATGCTTGGTACAATGTGTCATACAAACCGGGCTGATAGCAAGGCACAGGCCCCAGTATAAGTTCCCTGTCCAGCAAGGTATTCTGGACTACAATGGCACAAAGTACGATCCTTGATGTGACCATGAGATGATTACTGACTTCGTTATAGTACTGTTGCTGTCGCACTATGGGCTATGGAACCGAAAGCTGTCAGTCCAACTTTGCAGCTCACCATCGAAGGTGTTTACGAAGGCGGTGTCGGCGGCATTGAGACTAATAATCCTCCTTGGTCGCCTGAAGGACGGTCATAAGTCTAGAACCCTCGGACAAGACGTTCCACTGTTATAATTACCATGTATCTTTGACACAGTAAGACCCTTGATGTTCTGAGTCAAAAAATAAATAGACACCAGCTCCCAATAAACTATGATCTATCCGAGAACTCGAAAATAGAATGAAATTCCCTTATGTCATATGGAGATGCCATGATAATGTGTGCTTCGGACTTCTTTATAGACCATCTCGAGTTGGATACTAGTCATGTATCAGAATACGCCATAACATGTTCTAGCACCCTGGGTAATAATTTATTGAATGAGTTAACGAGGTCGTACAGGAGCTTAGTCAACAGCTTTACAATTCAATAGAGGTAAACAACTTCCACCGGGCGAGTCAGGCTGGGCTAATACTACCGTACGTACAACCAGGCTGGCTACCGCAGGCCGTATTATGTGCATGTACCACGAGCTAGCATTTGAGACTAACGTTAGACGAACAGATTCAAGCTGTTTGTTCGGTGGGATCCACGTGCAGGTCAAACCATTGGGGTCATTCGGGCCATTCTTATAAGACGCGTACATCAGTGAACTGGCGGAAAGATGAGAAGATCATATATAATAATATATAGTACATAATCACAAACATCATCATAATTCTGTTATCGATCGTCACATTGTGATGTTTGACCTTGTACAGGAAAGAACAGTCCCTAAAATTCCTACACCAGTTGATGCTCGGGAGAACACCCATACATCGTTCGAACTTCAACTTGAAGGGAAAGTGGAGCAAGAGGTGATGATCAAGCTAGATGAAACGCAATTGGTGCATCAGAAGTGAGTCTCACGATGTCAAAGCCAGGCATGAGAATCATAACCTTCCCGATGACGATAATATGTGTACCAAGTGAGCAACGATAAATTCCTTATTTTACTCAGAATTCTGACAACAAAACGTTTACCAAGTGCGCGAGAACGAATTCATGTCCTCCTGTAAATTTTGATGCCGCCTTCTTCAAATAGTCAATGTTTGTCCGTTATACAATCAATTGCGAATCAGTATACAAAAGCTTTACTCGTCCGTAGCCATGCAACATTCTGTGAGTATCGAACAAGAATAAATGTATGCCCTACTGTGAATATTGTCTCGACTTTCTTCAGATACCTAATGTTTGTCGGCTAGATATCATTTGCGGATGTGGGCCATTCATCGTGAATTACTCATTTTCAAGGGAACCTGGAACGAATTCTGATAGACAAACTAGATGTATTACAACCACCACGTCAGAAAATGTACTCATCGAGTCAGTGACAATCAACCGTTGTCTTGAATGAAATTTTAACGCATTTTTCTTAGATTATCTAACGATTGCCTGCTTTACATTGATTGGGAATTCGTGGGAAGAAGCGCTACCCGGGCCCACCAGCCAGATGTGTTCAGTGAGCGAGCGACAATCAACTTATATTTAACTTTCCACGGGACCTTCTTCGAGTCTCTACTGGCTGGAAGCTGTACTCCACTTGTACTGCTTCCCAAGGGTTGGCAGCTTGGCACCGATGTTGCATATTTATAGTATAGTATCTTAGCTCGGTGCTTGAAAATATATCCTGACTAGTCCTTATATCGTGAGCTTGGCTTACATATCGGCATGTTCAATAATTACTGTTACTTCGCACATATACACTTTCTGCGCTGCAAGCGGAGTAATGGGCAAAAAATTCAGTCACTTCGTACATAAGAACCTTCTTCCATTCGAACAGAACGGTTGAAGAAAATATGGATATCAGTATTTTTTTCGCTACATTGTATCACTGCGCGCCTTCACACTTTCCGTCTGTGGTGGGAGCGATAAGTAGAAATTTCTGTTACCTCACATGCACCCATTTCGTTTCTCGAGTGGGATAGTAAGTAGGAAATACATATATTACCAATGTCATGCTGCATTTCCCAGGTTCGACTTCTGACAATTCAAGAACGAAGATCCAAACCTCTTGCTGTGCTTGCATAATTTACAACACAAGCATGATGTGCAAATAGTATCACATATCCCAGAGTTTCACAATGAGCAGGTATGATTCAATGATGGCATTAGAATTGCAGGGTACCACTGTAAACTACTAATACTACATCATATGAATGCTATATAACAAACACGAGAAATGAATTATTCTGAATCGAAAAGGGCATCATCTACTTGTGCCCTTTGTCTTGCGAGAGCGTTTACTGACATTCTGGCCTTCACGCCATCGCTGAGTTCTGCACGGCGACTTGTTCCGAAGACTTTCCTGAAAAACGGAGATTAATGAAGGACAATTGTCGAGGGTGTAAGAAATGCACCTCGTCCACCATGCCAGGAGTCGCTTGACGTTTTGCTGCGCTGTTCGACCAGGGGGCCTTTCGAAGAAGTCTATGATGTTCTGCCAAAATGGTATGTAGTCGAAGTCGCCGTCAATCGAGCGCCATGAGTTCACAGAGGACAGAGCGAATCGCAACTTGTGTCATATTATCACTCTGCAAATAAATTAGAAGTTATTACTACTCACCTGACATGATACATAAGCGATCGAACGGGGTGTGACTGTATGCATCTTGATGATTTGCGCCACGTGTGTCTTGACTTTCTTTCCAAAATGTGAATCCTTATTAGCGCGTCGGTTGGCCTGGATCACATTGTCAGCGTCACCATCACCGGCGACCTCCCGTGCGGAAGAGGGTGATGTGAATATGGCTTTGAAGGCCTGCAAAAATGAGAACTTTGTTGAGCTACTCCGGAATGACTGACCTGAAGCAAAAGAGTGCTCTTGAATAGGCCCTTCTCCAGATCATTTTGATCTGCCGTGTATTGTTCATACAGGAATGCTGGCCAGGACATTTCTGTCACAACATAACCGTCTGCGCAATCCCTAATTCCTGTTCTGACGCTGGCAGATAGTTAGTGTCGCGTAAAATTTAAGTGGGATACTCACGTTGGGTTGTTCCAATCCAGCTCAGTCGGGCAAAGAAGTCTGCCACACGAGTCGTTGACGAATCCACGGCAGTATTTGTCGTCGGGATTGACCGGGGGGTTGGGCTTAAATTCGCGATTGACCCAATTGGCAACCAGGCTCTTGAGCTTTGAGGTGTCATCCCCTCGACCACTATCGGCCCCCTGCCTAAGCTAAACAACGACTCAGCAGAAGGTAAATGGTTTGTGCGGGTAAAGAATACCTTTTTAAGCATGTGCGAGTACTCATCGTACTCCAAGTCTGAAGCCCTGGAGTGAAGCCACGGGAGAGCGTGGGTGAGGGAGATGAAACTGGTTTGCAAACATTCCTGACTATGATGACGAACCAGTAATCAGCGATCGCGAGGCACAAGCAAAAGAAATACTCACTCGAGAGTTACATTTTCGTCCTCGCCGTCCAAATCGCACCTCCTATCGTTTTCGCCTATTAAGTCTTCAATGTTGTCAAATAACGTGACGATGCGTCTGATGGCCCTTCCTTTCGACATGTAGTAGTTGATTTCCCTGAAATTCATAGTGAACGAACTGAAATAGGTGTAAATAGCATTCATACCTTTGTTTGACCGCATGCCCCGACTCCAGCACCTGTAGCTTTTCCTCTAAGGCAGCAATTTTCTGCCTCTGATGAGCAGTCTCAGACGTCGCCACTGCCAGTGACGCTTCCGGAGGTTGGGATGCGTCCTCTACCGCAGCCTGAGACATGAACTTCCACCGAAGAGAAGTGAAGAATTGAGTCTATCGAAGTGGGTTAGAGATGAGGGACAGGACTCGCCAGGTTGATCCTGCTCATGCTTTATATGATTGTCGTCCAGTAATGATTGGAAAAGGCAGCTGCCTAAAACGCATGGCTAATAATCCTTAAGTCAGTAGCAAATTTTATAAGCCGGAAATGGACATGTCAGGGTGAATAAAGCGCGTTGACGTTAAAACTGGACGCTGAAAATGGCATAAGCGTATCATGCGAGGCAGGGACAACATGCTGAAATCAAATTGATACTTTTCGCGACCGCCAGTTTGGTATGGTGCAAGGAACGTGCAATTTTTCTAGTGTTCGCTTCCAACGCTAGGCTAGCCCGAGCACGGCTTCTAAATGCGGAACACAAGCAGACAGACTTGTAGCTGTTGATCAGACATGCCGAGGGGTACTATGATAGAAATTGAAAGCCTACTAGTGAGAATGAACGGCATGTCCACCAGTTCACTGATGGCAACTCGGGAAACTGGTGTGGCGTGTGTTGAGACTTGAGAAGGGGGAAGTCCTTCAAAAAAAAAAGAAAGGACCGCTGCAGCCGCTACTAGGCATGGCGGAAGGTTCTGCCCGAGTATCGGAGGCCGTATTCTGTATGACATGGGTCTAGTGCTGGCAAACAGAATCATGATGGATCCTGTGGGACACTGAGAAATTTATCAAAACTATGTCGACGACAAAAGCAAAGTGAGAAAAAGGTGCACTGCTCACTAGATTATAGGGCACCATATCATCCCCCCGCATGAGAAAATTGTCGTCTAGCGGTTGGGAGTATCTATTTGTAACAGTCCGGCGAGAAAGTTAGTCACACGCTCAAAACAAACTTCACGCTTACCGTCGCCAAAGTCAAGCAGATCGTCCGAGGGTCAGTCTCATGCTCCTCTCCATTCTTATCCAAGGACCGGTCAGGTCAAAATGCAATAACTTGCTCCACGCCGGAGATGGTAGGTTTGAAGAGATGACTGAGGGAAATATTGACACCGATGATCATGTGGGGGTGGATGCGAGTCTAAAGAGTATTTTCAGCCTCTACATGCTTGTCATACGACGTAGATTGCAAGGAGTAAATAGATAGGGTACACAAATAATACTACAAATGAGAGCGCAGTGTCCCGCGCCACGATCTGATAGCACTAGTGAATTGATTGAGGGAGAAATGTTCCCAGAGTCTCTCAGCGCCTGCTACGCGAGATTAGTACGATGGTTGCAATATAGCAGAAAATTAATTACCTCAGTTATCGTCAAAAAGTTCTTCGTCTGAACTGGTGGTGCTACCATCCGAGTCCAGGACAGTCACTACTTGCAATGATCAATTAGCAGTGGTATTGTTTTTAAGCAGACAAACGTACATACACGCGATATTTTCAAAATGATCAAACTCTGTGTCGGCAGCAGTGAACGACATCTCATCAAGCTCGTACGCGGCAATAGTACAATTTCTGCGATCGTTAAGCTCGTCAGTTGTACGACTAGCGAGCGACTCGCAAGCGGCTTCAAATGGTTCCGAAACAGCATTGACGTATGTTTCAGCTTCACTCTTAGCAGTTACATCAAGAAACATGGAATGTTTCTGGACCGCGTCGACGTGCAAAGCAGCTGCTATAGCACGCACGCGCCTCCATTCAATGTCAGCTTGGATCGCGATTACGGCATGGGCGAGGGCCACGGGGGTCAGGTTCTTCAATCTACGTTGCAATCGAGTGCTTTCCTGGACCAACATTTATAAGTAATACAACATATATAGATTAACATACCCTTTGATCACTCGGCAAATCCTTGGGGCGAGTGCACCCCGAACACTCCTCACCACAGAGGCGCTCTATTATGTTGGGAACACTTCTTTGGTAGGGCTTGGGTCTTTTCTTTGCGCTCTTCGCATAATTAGACAGGTGGTGAAGTATCGCGGGAGGTGTAATAGGTCCGATGATATCATCATCGGATGAATCGTAGGGTGTGTCAGATGAAGGCGGTGAAGTTGGAGGTTTGATGGGTATAGTTCGCGAGACATGACGCTGACGGCTCGGAGTCCTAGAGAGACTCGGAGTCGGAAAACTATCTGAATCCTGCTTCAGAACAGGACCGATAGTACGTGGACTGCGTCCTTTCCTGCTTTGATAAACAGGACTAGACTCCCTAATAGGACAAGTAATACAGGCCATGCACGAATTCTAGCCGTAGTAATTTCAGCAAGTGACAGCAGTAGGGAGGTGACTGAGTTTCAAAACAGCTATAACTTCTTATATCGACATTCTCATATATAGTACTTACTTATACTCAGTGAATGTTTGGATGTTTGAACATTGACACCCAAAAAGGGAGGAATTTGATGTGGCTGCCACCGCCATCATAAATCACTGAGTTCGAATGACTCGACCGGCCCCATGTAATTCAGATATATAATAAGATATAGTTCGAGGTTCTGAGTCGGGAAGCTGGTACTTTCGACTTACTTTTACGGGAGTTCCGAGTCTGCAGCTCCGGACTGAACAACTTGGGCCATCATCCAAGTCATCATGTTGAAAGCAAAGGACAACCTGCCGCGGATTCACTAACAAGTTGAGGCAATTCATGTGGCCAGCCTGCAAGAAAGCTCCGAGTCCCACGACTGGTCTACCCTGACCTGGCAGCCTAATTGGGACGTCAGGTCTTCAAACACATGACGTAATTCGAAAGTAAGTTGTCGTCCACCCTTTCTTCAGCGACCCGATCATTCTCGTTACTCCTATGGCTGACAAAGGGCTAGAATTCTTGCAGGGTGTGTTCTCCGTTAGCTTGCAGGCATGGAAATGCGGTCATGAAGCTATAAACGAGGTTACTTCCGAAACACTGCGTATATGGACGTTCGCAACAAGATGGCACAGTTTCTCAAACATCAAGACGTACTTGCAGTGCTTTTAGACAGGATATCCGAAAATCAGAGGTCAGCCGCCAGCTTAATGCAGAATGATGAACAGCCTGAGAAGGACAGTGAAAGGAAGGTGAGTGTTTTCAGTGTCTGTGTTACTGTTCGCAACACTTACATAATTCTTAGAAAGAAGTTGATTGAGTAGACGAGGTTATACGAGCACAAGCTACTCGCAGTGCTCACAAGCGGAAGCTTGATGATGTCAATATCGACTCCAACAACGACCTCAACAAGGAGAATATCGCTCCATGTCGTGTGCCCAAGCAGCTGTCTCTGCCTGGTGCTCCCATCAAACGTATCCGTCGTGAGAAGACGGGCACCGAATGGCAGTCGGTCTTCGATATCCTCAAGTATGATGAGGAGATATATGGGAAGCGGGATGAAGGCCTTTAACTTGAAGAGCTAGTAACAACGTCTTACTGTGACCCCTCATCGGATATCATGATTTTGACTTGATGGTCTGATGGCGAATCGTTCTGCAAGATAATGTACGACAACCACAGTCTTTACTTCTAGTCAAGTTGGGTCGCGAATGGTCTGCTCTTCGAAGTTTCAGCGTTCCGACGACTCGAGGCCCTTGTATCGTCATTCTAGAATAGAAGTCGAGCTTGAAGACTGGGTAGAGATACACGTACGTTCAGCATCGGGTTCTGTACCCGTTCAAAAAAGTATTGTCTTGGGGTGCCTTGGGCAACATTGAATGTTGGTATCCTCAGGTGAGTCGTGCTTCCGTCGCTTTGAACAGGCATACTTCTAACTACTCGTCACAGTAGCATCATGCGGCCCTTGCTCAAAACACTCTTCCAACAGTATCTGATTCGTTGACAACCGATCCACACTATCACTGTCGTTGAATCTACTCCTCCACGAAGCGCTCCTGTGAAACAGCTCCAGCCTCTTATTTACAGAGCTGAAACTCTCAAGACCAATGAAACGCCAGTAACGGCAACATCGCATTCATGACACAAATGAGTCTGCGGGTAACTAATTGTTCTTTTTTCGTCCTTCGCTCGCTTACCAGTGCTTACTATGTGAATACACTCCTACAGGCTGCATTTGGTACTATCGGTTCATCAAACGTTCAATGTTCAAACTTTAAGTTTATTCGTCGGACATACTTTGTACGTTACTCGCAAGTGGTGGCTTGATTAGGGATAACTCAGGATTTTGCCAGGCGTTCATAAATGCAGTACGTTAACATAATATGATACTCGTCGACTGTATATGGCAACTTTCGCTGTTGTACCCAAGCTAGGAGCACTGGCCGCTGTAGAAACAACAATACAATGAGGAACAAAAGAAGCTCCTGACTGTATCTGTAAAAGTTGTAAGGTCGCGCGCTGCCTAGTCTGCGTTACTTGAGAAGCAAGTGCGTTTGACCCTATAGGGGAAGTGAGTGCAGCAAGGATCTAGAAGTGTGCGCTTAAGCGAAGCGCGAGAAAGCGCAGGAGCGCGCAAGGTACAAAGGCGCGGGAACGCGCGCGCGTATTAGCGCGAAGCGCGGGAAAGCGCGTGCGCGTATGCGGAAATGAGAAACTAAGCTTAAGTAGTGATATAAAGCAAGATAAGAGATATAAGAGTGCAAAATGTAAAGGAATAGCTTTCTACTATATTCTGCTAAGTAGTAAGTGGGTAGTAACTAGTAAGTGAAAAGTAGGGAAAAGTAGGTCCAGTGTAGTATGTACTGCTAGCGCTTATATAGCGCGCCTAAGCGCGCTCATGCGGAGCCGAAGCGCTACCGAGTAGGTATGTAAAAATATATATGAGTGAGAAACTATGATAAAAATAAAGGTGGAACTATGCTAATAAAGGAAATGGAAATATACATACTAGGGAGCTTGGTGGACAGTGGATGGATGCATCTGGATGGCTGGCGCTATAGGGCGCGCAAGCGCGGGAACGCGCGCGCGCGTATACATCGTGAAGCGCGGGAATGGTGCGCGCATGGCGCGCGTTGCGTGGGAAAGCTGCGCCTCATATAGAGATAGCTGCGGGTAGCGCACAGAGTAATGCTATGAGTTCGTGCTGTATACTCCTTGGTGAAAACTACCATATCACGCCATGAGAGGCATGATTCTCTACAGCGCGCGCGCGTATACATCGCGAAGCGCGGGAATGGTGCGCGCATGGCGCGCGTTGCGTGGGAAAGCTGCGCGTCATATAGAGATAGCTGTGGGTAGCGCACAGAATGACGCTGCGAGTTTGTGCTGTATACTTCCTAGTGAAACCTGCCATATCACACCATGAGACACACGAGTCTCTACACCGCGGTCCATCAACATTTTGAATCCCTTTCGTTCTGCCCGACACTGGTACGAAAAGCCGTCAGGAACTACTACCAATATGTACTATATGGAACGACTTTTAGCACTCGACAATGCCAACGTCTGGAATGACAACGACCTGGACAACGGCAAAGACTCGGACTCGGATGACTCGGACAACGTTTCCTACCTGGTCTATCGCCCCCTGCGACACATCACATAATGATGACCCGAAGATCATATCCTCTCGGTGCTGGTACTGTAAGCGAGGTAAGGTACATATCTTCAAAGTTCGAGGGTCAGAGTATTTCGGAACAGTAACAGGTCGACCATCATGATGACTCTCGTCACAAAACGTTGGTTCTAGTAAGAATACCCCTTTTGCAAATCATGATCGCTGACTACCGCAATTGTGTTTAACTAGTCACAACGTGTATTTCTAGAAACGTGCTACGGTATGCTTCGAGTCGATTGGTGAACCGCCCCGAGCCTTACATTTCGATCTGAACCAGGATCTGAACCAATAGTAAGTACTAAGGCCTCGCTAAGGGCTCAATTCAATAAACCCTGACCTTACTTACTAATTACTAGTAACGGGAATTAATACTAACTCTGTCACAAACATCCCGTTGTATTCTTTCAACCAATCAAAATGTTGAGGGGGCGGCCTCGAGGTAAGCGCAACTTCGAACGACTAAGGATCTAGTAAATCATCTATCCACGATAAGATCATAATGGATCTTATTAGATGCCAGTGGCATGACTCGGATATCAGAGTCAACGCCCGCGAGTTTGCTACAGTAATTTTGTTATCGCTTCCCTTGTTTAGAAGAGAGCATTCCGTGATTGACTTTCATCTGCCCAAGCCCGCCGCTGCCTCTAACTTTTATTTGAGCCTGTTTCAGTCCGAAAGGTAAGCACAACAGCTTCGAGCCGTGCTATGCATCTGATCACGGACTGATGGTGCCGCACAGTCGATACTTGTAACCAAATGGCTCATTGGCAAAGCTACTCAGGCCAATGGGATCTACAAAGTCACGGAGAAGGTGACCCATCAAGCTACCTACCGCCGCATCAGCCGGCCCTGCAGACTATGGAATCAACGAGCCACAGCTTCAGTCAGCCCTTAGGCAACGATTCCGGAATGCCCCACGCGCCGAGTGCCCATAACTATCATGATTATACCTACCCGCAGGAGCCCACATGTGGGAGCCAGCTCCAACCCGGTATCATAGCGCCCAATGGTTCTCACTTGCAAGATCCCGCGGGCAGCTACGTGAGCCTACAATCTCAGGTACAGCTTTCTACAGGTAGCACGTTCAATCAGCAGCCTCTCACGGCCAACCAGTCCGAGTATCATGTTTCTTCCAACGTTGTCGATAACGTTCCCCATGGACCAGCTCCTACTGGCACACTCCTTTATCTGACTTCTTCCGACTCGAGAACGAGTCAAGCGGCTTTTTCCCACTATGGCTATCACAATCCTTCTGCAACTGCTGGCCAGTATCAGCCTGATGTTTCTGATCTCCGGCCAGTGGATGATACATCTGCCTGCGCTGACCATCAGCCCCCTTACTCGCAGAACCCCGTAGGTGGCAGCTACAACAGTCTAGTCCAGTCGGAGCCACTGTCTTCTACAGCTACCACCTTTCAGCAAGCTTGCAGCCAGTATCTGCAGGACGGCTTGTCCAACTTGAACGCAACCCAATGCGCCCTGCAGAGACCAGCTTTTCCCCAAACCTCCTCTCATCCGATCTCTTATGAACCGAGCACGAGTCAAGCGACTTCTGCCTACGGCTATCATAACTTACCTCCTGCAGGCAGTAGCCAGCATCACCCTGAAGCTTTTGATACCGGACCATCGCCCAATGCCTACTCTAACTCTCACCCTCCTTACTCGCAGAATCTTGTGGGTGGTAGCTACAACACACCAGTCCAATTGGAACCGGCGTCTTCTACATCTAGCGTATTCCAGCAAGCTTACAGCCAGTATCCCCAGAGCGCCCCACAGGGACCAGTGTTTCCCCCAACCTCCCTTTATCCGACCCCTTCCAATCCGAGCACAAGTCAAGTGGCTTCTGCCTATGACTATCGTGATTCGCACCCTGCAGCTGGTAACTCTAACCATCAGCCTTCTTACTTGCCGCAAGATCCCGCAGGTGGCAGCTACAACCATCTAGCACAGTCTGAGCCACTGCCTTCCACCCTTAGCACATCTCAGCAATCTGTGGACGAGGTTCTTCATGACGGCTCCTCCAACATAGCCCAAAATGCTTCCAATATGTCAACTCTTTTCCCGACTGCCCTTGATCCAAGTACGAGTCAAGCTCAATCAAGTTGGTCGGCTTTGAGCGCCCCCAGCTCAACCGACCAAGAGCAACCCGGATCCCAAGGTTATAGTGCAAGGATGGACAGGAGCAGACAGGCCCACCGAAAGCTCGAACACGTCAAACGGGTAATTTCTACCACCTCTCAGCCGTACCTTTCCTCAGCACAAAGGCGGGCTATTCAAACGACCACACCTTTGCCAATCGAATCCTTATTAGTCGATAAGGTGAAGGCGGAGGCTTCAAGACTCATGCACGTGTCTCTACTTCGGGAAACCCTGTATCCGACCAAAGACAGAATCGATGAGTTAGCCGATGCAGCGCTCGACGATGCGATTACTAGCCATAGGAATGACGACAACGGTATTCATTTTCCTCATTTTTTTATTACATAACTCATGGAAGACATAGCCACGGCCCTCTCGCAATGGAAGTTGAGAACGGAAGGCCAAGGCACTCTTATCTGGCTCAAAGGGATCATTAAACAGGTTCATAAGGACTCCCAGGGCAAGAGTTGTGCTCGGGGGTTGGTGGCTGGAGCTTATGATCTACCCGTTAAGATTTTGTTCAAGAACACGAACAATATTGCACAATCGCGCAAAACGGAAGCGTCAGTATTGCTGTCGAATTATGATTTTCTTGATACCATCGTTCAGGTACGCATATAGTATCTCAACGTTACTCTGCTCATATGTGATCTACTTCAGCGAGAACATGGTGGGCAACTCCAGTCATTTCGTGTCCCATTCGGGAACCGTACTGTCACCATCATGACAGAGTACATACTGATCGATCAGGGGTATCGTCAATATATACCCCTCAAGACACTCAATGACTGGAAACCTGGGCTTCGAAATATCTTCGCCCTTTCTGCAACAGCCTGTGAATTGGAAATACGGCAATGCGCGGAGACCGGCTGGTTCAAACCTGTAGATCTGTATGCTCAGGGAAGCATGACCTATCAGAGAATGACGGACCGGATGAACTCATTGGAAGGAACTGACCTAGAAGAATTTCGCGGACTGTTAAACTTCATGCATCGTTTACTGTTAACAGCCCCAGTGCGCCGTAATAGTTAGGAGTCAGAGTCCCACATTTACGTTCTACAAAACCCTCCTGCGAGTCCGCACTCCATAGCAAATGTCGGAGCAGATTTAACGCCTCGGTAGCCACAAATACATGTTGACCTTATGATCCGTTCATGCCCAGGGCCTTGGGCGAATCGCTGACTAAGCACTCTGAGCCGACTGCAGCGTTTTTGTAACCTGCATAAAATTATCTACCAGTATCCCAATGCCAAAGGCTTCCAGGCTCATGGCATTCACATTCCTCATCAGGTGCTGTATCGCCTTGTCATGGTCGCGTCAATCTCCGGATCACTCTGCTAAGCATGATACTCAAAGTTTTTCATCTCAGATGCACGGTAGCTTTTGTGTCTCTTGTAGGCTGTTTGGAAAGATCGCATGAGAGAGCGCAAGCATCTTGAAGGTGAGTGTAATTTAGCAATCAGATTATCCCAGGGATCTTTAACGACGAGATAGATTATGCTCTCGCATTCTCCATGCACTCCGATTCATATACTGTCTCTTCTGCTCTGCGAACTTGGCATCAGGTCTATACAATTTACCAAAACTGCCGTGCCTTCGCTGTTCAATGCAACCTTGCTTGTGTGCAGTATGATGCGCTACTCAAGTGGCGCATCCAGCTGAGGGCGAAGATGAAGCTGCTGAGACAAGCTCAATTCGTGGAGAACTTCATTCTTCAGCGAAGGATTTTGAAAGGTTGGAAGGTCAAGTTTGAGGAACGCCAAAGGCAGAAGAAACTTAATTATTATAGAACACCTCGAGATTCGTCGACTTCGCACTTTCATGACAGGTAAAGTTGACGCATCTATGATCTGATTTAGTTGGTTTCTAATATTTTTATTGCACCTAAAGCATGGCACCAGAAACATCAAAGAATACGATTCCGCCGGCTGGCAGCGCAGCAAATAGATGACCTCGTATCTCTGGCAAGTCGGACGATTTTTCAAGCTTTGAAATTCAGTTTAATTGTATTATAGCGAATAAAGCGGGATGCTTTAAGACTCTGGACCAACCGTGTCATTGAAATCAAGTTGTGGGAACTGGAAGTCAGCCAGAAGAACACCCATGCACTAACAATGTACGCGACCTTCTGCATCTCTATGAAAACGCATCTGACCTTTTCCTCAGCTTTGCCTTCAAGAAGTGGAAGAACATATGTTTGCGCCACGTTGAGGACCTGAGCCTCATGGGTAGTCATCTTGATATCAAACGGGCTGGTCAGTACTTAGTTCGATGTCATCTAGCTGGTCGTTCAACTCTTGCATCTTTCTGATGTGACTACCGCAGACTAGTGTCGCAGTTTCCGGCATCAGAAGTCAACTGTCACTCAAGTTCGAACCACACCGGTGGACGCCTCCTTACCTACGACTTCCCAAATGCTGGCGAATATGACTACTGCATATGTTGTTCATTCGACACTACTGCGGCAAAGATGCTGACCATGTAAACTTTTGGCTTTCCGGCTAACTAGGATGTTGGCGCCACGAGGTTCCCCCTGCCAAAGAAGGACGCTCAAGGCAATTACAAGATTGGCATCATGAGGCGCTTGGGGGAGTCAATCGACTACTCAAAGCTCAACAACAGCGACGCTGTTGAATCAACTCCTCCGACAACTGTAAACCGTAGGCCATTCACTTGGGGTTCATGCAGGGCACCTTTAAACTCCTGCCTTATTGATTATCATATGACGTCAAAGAGACAAGGGCATTTCCTCTACTTTAACAATCAATGTTATCGAGTCTCTCAGACATCGCGCCCTCCTGACTTCCATGCCCAGGAATTGGGTGTGGATCCTCAGTACAATGCCGCAGGAGTTGAGAATATTGTCAAGGACGTCGTTAGTCCGTTCGCTAAGGACCTTATGAAAGACTTGGAGCAAAATGTCGATTCGGGCTGGAAAAACATGAGGGCACGATGGATACTCCCTTCGCTCGTTCATGTCATTCAAGTACACTCCCACCATCAGCCTCCAAATTCCGCGCACATCTCTCTCCACTAATACTATCAATCGGTGTGAAGTATCCAATAGCAGCACGGGATCGTTTGACCTAGCCTTAACTGAATGGGTTGTTGACACGCTGTCATTCGGTGGTGTCGAGTCGCAGACCTTTGGACACGTAGAATGGAAGTGTTTGAAGTAAGTGCATTTCTGTCTTGGAACTCATGCACAGCCTCACACATACCATTACCGTACCCAGAGCAGGTTCTCAAGTGCTCACCGACTACATGGAGGCATACCTTACTGCTAACGGCACCAAGTCTCTCATCCAGTTCAATAAGAAGGTCTCGAGTGTCTCTCAAAGTGGCCGTGGTTCAAAAAAGGTGCAACTGCAAGAAAGTTCATGGTGTCTTGACTCTCACCTGGAGGCGAATGTGTCACCTGTCTCGAATGTCAGGCATCTGCAACGGAATGACTGTCTGGACCCACGGATCATTCGGCGACTTATTCTCTCTTACCACTTTATGTTTCTTTCTGTATACTCTTTGCGTTAATTCAGAACGCACAATGGTTTCCATACATCCCTAAGGCCTTGAAGGATGCTGCAGGAAACCTCCCTCAGGGGTGTGAACTCTCGTGGATGGCTCGTTGATGTGGTTATACTAAGATGGCAGGAAGTGAACGGCGTAGACGCTCTGACGGCATCATGATGATGGTGCCGGGATACTCCGGCAGGTTGCGCCTGGACGCCAGCACTACTACTACTACTAGTAGTACTAGTCACTTCATGCTCAGGTTCAAGCCAGCGTAATCATGCGGCTCTCAGATATTCTCTGGCTACTACTTCTGTTTCTTACAATGGTTTCGTGTGGTGCTCAGGGTTGCTCTTGGGAGAGCCTGAGGGTGACAGACAACCGGGGACTGAATAGGCATCGCACAAGTTGCCGGTTTTTCAAGAAATCCAGCGTTCTTGCAACTGAGAGAAGACTACAGCGAGCGAGAAATGCAACCTCGGCAAATATAGCTCTGAATCTGTCCGAACCATCATTGCAAGTGAGTAATCTTTCTCTTCGAACGAACGGACTCATCCCAGTTCAACGACTGATTCTTAACTCATGTCAACAGAAAATCTTGCCGGCGAGGACTGGGCTTGTAAGGGCCCATCTAAGACCAGTTGCCCCCTGCAAACCCATAACAAAGCTTGGATCTGTTGAAACTCGCGTGTTACCTGGTGCCCCAGGACCCGTGGCCTCGCAGCACTCCAACTCGGACTCAGAAAATGAACAAAACAATGTTTCAATGGACTTGGAGGGCCCCGCTTCCAGAAATACATTCAAAGTTGAACATAATATCTTGGGTCCGTATTTTGTAGTATATGCATATACTAATCATGATGTTTGCTGATCACTTGACTATTCAGAGGAACCTGCGCTTCCCAGGAGACGGATTCCGAGGCCTTTTCAAGTTGATGATATTGAGCATTTGGCTGAAGATTTCAACGACGACATCCTTGATGAAGTCGGTGTCCCGTCACCTCCAATCCGATGTAGAGACTCGTGCATCTCATAGTGTGATATGGCGCTTTACACTAGGGAGTATACAGCACCAACTCGCAGCATCACTCTGTGTACCATCCACAGTGATTCCTATATGACGCGCAGCTTTCCCGCGCAACGCGCGCCATGCGCGCACCATTCCCGCGCTTCACGATGTATACGCGCGCGCGCGTTCCCGCGCTTGCGCGCCCTATAGCGCCAGCCATCCAGATGCATCCATCCACTGTCCACCAAGCTCCCTAGTGCGTATATTTCCATTTCCTTTATTAGCATAGTTCCACCTTTATTTTTATCATAGTTTCTCACTCATATATATTTTTACATACCTACTCGGTAGCGCTTCGGCTCCGCATGAGTGCGCTTAGGCGCGCTATATAAGTGCCAGCAGTACATACTATTATTTACCTTACTTTTTCCCTTTAACTTACTAGTTATCACCCACTATTTACTTAGCAGTACATAGTAGAACTCCATTTTGTCTACACTTTGCATCTCTCTTTTCTTATATTGCATCATATTATCACTTAAGCTTAGTCTCTCTTATTACCGCTTACGCGCGCGCGCTTTCCCGCGCCTTCGTACCTTGCGCGCACCTGCGCTTTCTCGCGCTTCGCGTTGCCGCGCATACCTCTAGATCTTTGCTGTACTCACCTCCCCTTTAGGGTCGAACGCACTTGTCTCCTCAAGCAACGCAGACTAGGCAACGCGCGACCTTACAACTTTTACAGATACAGTCAGGAGCTTCTTTTGTTCCTCATTGTATTGTTGTTTCTACAACTGGAGCCCACCGCGAGGGGAGCAGTCAGCAAGATCTAGTTTTGCGCATCTTCGCACTTCACGCTATTTAACACATAAAGGTCAATCTCTTTACATATTCAAAAGCTAACCAATTTTTAGTTACGCTTTCCCACGCCTCTGCGCCTCACGCGCGCACCTGTGATACGCCTCGCGCGCGCCTGCGCTTTTTCACGCTGCAATGCCTTATAGAATGCCCATCCGCGGCACAGCAAACGCGCCCAAGTTCGATGGCACTACAGACAACCTGGCCGAGTTTATTGACACCTATGAGCAGCTTGCTGATGAAGCAGGACTCCAAGGACACGACCGCATTAAAGGTATTATCCGCTACCTTGAGCGCGACGATCGAGAACTATGGGGAGGTATGCCAGAAGCGGCAGTAAGTGATTATGAAGCATTCATGACAGAAGTGAAGGTAATGTATCCTGGATGGGATGGTAAAAGACGCTACGCGCTCGCGGACTTGCGCGCTATTGCGCGCGAATACGCTAACAAACCAATGACCTCTTGCACAGAACTCAGCAATTACCTGCGCGCATTCAGGAAGATTATGCAGCCACTCATGGATGAAGACCATATTGGAAAGGTAGAACGCGACTGCTTATTCATGGAAGGAATCCCTAGCGACGCTCAGGCGCAAATTCGCTTGCGCCTTATGATCAAGTTTCCTGACCACCATCCATACGACCCATACCCATTTATGGACGTCTTTGCAGCTGCGCAGTTCCTATTATCTGGGCGCGCTTTTCCCGCCCCAAGCGCACCAGTAAGCGCACCAATTAGCGCGCCCACTATAGCGCCAAACACGCCAGTTAGCGCACCAGTGGCTAAGTGCCAAGATCGCTATCACGCGAGCCACGCAACCCAGGATACGACCACCAGTACTAATGCGACAGCAGGACTCTTCTATTGCGCACCCTCAGAAGTTGCACTTGACAAAAGGCCACCAGTTCCTATTCTTGCGCCTCGCACGCGCGCCTTTCCCGCGCCTTCGCGCGATTTACGCGCACCTCAACCATCAACTGCGCCAGCATGCAAAGCCACACCAGAATGCACCACTTTAGATCACGAACTCAAGCGCGCGCTCACAAAGCGCAACCAGAAGCGCACTGCAGGCGCCTCTTCACCATCATCTTCATCAGCACCATCTCCTTCACAATCCGCATCATCATCACCATCAATCGCATCATTAGAAGTCAGGGATGACTCTAAACGTCTATTGCACACTAACGCGCCATCGCTCGAATCGCGCGCGCCTATCGCTATCGCATTGCGCGCGCCTACCGCTATCGAATCACCAGTAGTCAGGGATGACTCTAATCATCTATTGCACACTAATGCACCGCTAGAAACACGCTCGCCCCTCGCTATCGCATCACTTAAGGAAGAAACCTCGCCAATCGCACCATCACCATCACTGCTCGCATCATTAGAGGTCAGGGATGACCCTAAACATCTATTGCACCTTAGCGCGCCTATAGAGGAGCCTCCTACCGCATCAGAGGCTCAAGTTGCACCTTGCATCAACCAGAGTTTGTCTCTGGAAATTCCAGATGTCACTCGCGATCACGCGCACATCGCACTTTTTGCTTCCAGTGACTATCGCATGCCAGTAAAGCATCCATGCATCACGCCATCTAACCACCAAGCAGAGCATGTCTCAGGCGACCCTGGCGCGACTCAGGCGCACCATATTGCGCCTGAGGACGCGCAATGCGCGCGCCTAGAGGCACGGTATATTTTTCCTCATCTTGTTTCGCATTTTTTGTCTTTTTCATGTTTGAAGCTCTTAAGGAGCTATATGACGCTTCCAAACACTTTAGGTTCATCTTTGCACCACCCCTTGTTCACGCGCCATGATTACGCGCATCGCGCAATACGCGTGCGCGTTCCCGCGCCTTGCGCACTCATAATTTTAGCAGAGTTTTCACGCTACCGCATTTCTATCGCTTCTCCCCTTCTAAACCGCATTTCTATCATTCAACACAAAGTATATTTCAATCAGCCATCCAGGCGCGACTTAGGCGCGCGCCTGACACATACATATGCGCCTAACTCCCCTATCATCATCTTTAACTTTGCACTTCCCACATTTATTCACATTCTGCGCGCTTTTGCTTACCATGTCAATTTCATTCCTGCGCGCCTTGATGCGCACTATTCTCCTTCACCTATGCGCCTATTGCGCCTTGATATACCACCCTTACAGCCCATTGGCGCAACATTTGCGCCTAATTCTTCACTATACATGTCTCTCGCTAATGCATTTGCAGAGAAATGGCCGTTCCTCGCGTGTTCGGCCAATATAATTAAATTCGCGCGAAATCGCACCAAGGCGCGCACATCGCGCGCATCCTATCAGCTTGTAGGGCGCCCCTACACCCCTTGCAGCGCCTCCCATTGGCGCGCCTTCAACCTGCAGCGCGTTGTGCAGGAATTCATTCTGCCAGTTACAAGCCCCCCCCAAGCGCGCCAGCCTCGCTCATTCCAACCCTACCTTGGGTAAAGCGTCAGCTCGCAAGAGACGCAAAGCGCGCTAGTCACGCGCACTCGCACGCGCTCAAGGAGGAGGATCAAGCGCCTCAGCCGCGCATCAAAGGAGGAACATATACCAACACTGTTTCATAGGATATTGTTTGTTTTACCCTGGGTTTCGTCCAGCGCTCTTTCATTTCATTTTCTCTCATTATAACACTGTCCAAAAGACTAATAACACACTGATATATATGCATATAGGGATTGCCTAGAAGAACATAGAAGAAAAACAACCATAGATCGTGCCCGCCTAGCTCAATAGTATTATTTTCTCTTCGCACGCATGACGCGGCACCATGCCCCTTTTTACCTTAGAACGCGCACATATGCACGCAGTCTTCCCACGCTCACACGCACATACGCGCGCAATATTCACGCGCCCATACGCCTCGCGCGCGCACACATGCGCGCTTCCCGTGCCTTGCTCATAGGAAGGTGTATATGTTGACAGCTGCACGAAGAAGACAAGTCGGATAGGACATCCGCAAAGTCTACCATTTTCCCTTCATATTTTCACATATAGTTTTACTCACAATGTTCAAACCTTTAGCATCTAATATTTAGCGCGCCTAGCAGGACTTGGTCTGGACATGGATTGGATCGCTCCTGGACTGCGCCACTTTGCATCATACCCACCATACAACACATGCGACAATCACGCGCTTTCTCGCGCCTTGTGCGCGCGCGCTTTCCCGCGCTTTACGCCATATGCGCGCATCTCGCCCACACCTTGCACGCCACATCCATATCACTCTCGCATCATCGCCCCACACCCATGGCATATTATTCACATCAGAGTCACCCTCGCAATCCACCATGCTATGCTCCATTCCCGCGCCTTCATGCATAGCGCGCGCACATTCTCGCACCTCGCGCATACCATGCGCGCGCACCTTCCCACGCCTTTGCACCTTGCGCGCGCCTGCGCTTTCGCATACATTGCATATCACGCGATAATTCCTGCACTCGCACATTCATCACCCAACAACCAAAGCATCGTACAAGCATCGCACTTGCATACTCTCACGCAAAATCCTCACCACACGCGCGCTGAGTGGGGACACTCAGAATTCAAAGTCCCTGGGAGATGTAGAGACTCGTGCATCTCATAGTGTGATATGGCGCTTTACACTAGGGAGTATACAGCACCAACTCGCAGCATCACTCTGTGTACCATCCACAGTGATTCCTATATGACGCGCAGCTTTCCCGCGCAACGCGCGCCATGCGCGCACCATTCCCGCGCTTCACGATGTATACGCGCGCGCGCGTTCCCGCGCTTGCGCGCCCTATAGCGCCAGCCATCCAGATGCATCCATCCACTGTCCACCAAGCTCCCTAGTGCGTATATTTCCATTTCCTTTATTAGCATAGTTCCACCTTTATTTTTATCATAGTTTCTCACTCATATATATTTTTACATACCTACTCGGTAGCGCTTCGGCTCCGCATGAGTGCGCTTAGGCGCGCTATATAAGTGCCAGCAGTACATACTATTATTTACCTTACTTTTTCCCTTTAACTTACTAGTTATCACCCACTATTTACTTAGCAGTACATAGTAGAACTCCATTTTGTCTACACTTTGCATCTCTCTTTTCTTATATTGCATCATATTATCACTTAAGCTTAGTCTCTCTTATTACCGCTTACGCGCGCGCGCTTTCCCGCGCCTTCGTACCTTGCGCGCACCTGCGCTTTCTCGCGCTTCGCGTTGCCGCGCATACCTCTAGATCTTTGCTGTACTCACCTCCCCTTTAGGGTCGAACGCACTTGTCTCCTCAAGCAACGCAGACTAGGCAACGCGCGACCTTACAACTTTTACAGATACAGTCAGGAGCTTCTTTTGTTCCTCATTGTATTGTTGTTTCTACACCGATCCAGAATTCAATGTATCGTTTTAACACTAAGAGACACACTCCAAACTGCCTTCAACTCATTTGGAATCTGCCGCATATACCCTCGCCATCCTTCCTTCGAGCCCAATCATTCTATTGCGTCCTCATTACTCGCTAAGTCGTGTCCGACAATCGTTCAAGGACCTGATTCCCAGGTCTTTCCGCCACCTTACCCGTTTTCAAATATGTCTGTCTATCGTCTTATAACCTGGATGAGTTCAGGTAGCAACCGGAAATCGGAGACTGAGGTCCAACGCCTCATCAAAGATGTTGTACAGGCAGACGACTTCGACGTCAAACATTTTGAGGAGTTCTCGGTGAGGAGAAACTTACGAAAATTGGATAGGCATGAGGGGGAAAATTTTACTTTCCCAGATGACTGGATTGAGGCTGACGTCACTATCGACATCCCTACGAAGTCAAGAGAGGAAGGACCTCAAAAATATATTGTTCCCGGATTTCATTATCGTTCTCTCATTGAAGTAATCCGCGCTGCTTTTTCAGATATCCAGGCAGGCGCATTCCACCTCATGCCTTTCAAATGGCTTTGGAAGGATCCATTGGACGACCGTCAAGAACGAGTATATGATGAACTCTATGCCTCTGATGCTTGGCTGCAAGCTCAGGACGATTTGCAGAAACTGCCGAAGGAGCCTGGTTGTTCGTTAGAGCGCGTCATAGCAGGTCTCATGTTCTTTTCGGATGCGACTCATCTTGCGAACTTTGGAACTGCGAAGGCTTGGCCTCTGTATCTGTATTTCGGAAATCTGACGAAGTACGTACGATCATCGCCCTGATCTGGAGCATGCCACCTAGTGGGATTCTTACCTTTCGTGAGTCGTCTTGATTGCCAGGTTCTTGTGCAGTTATTGACGTCAACCTGTTAGCTTCCAGACGGTGTCAAAGATACGTTGAGCAAATTGTCTCGTATATCAAAGACTGGCATGGCCGCGCTTCATACCCATTGTCGCCGGGAATTTTTTCATGCGTGCTGGGATATCTTGCTCAATGAAGAATTCCTTCACGCATATTGCCACGGTATCGTTCTGAAATGTTCTGATGGAGTACTGCGGAGAATTTTCCCCAGAATCTTCACATATTCGGCTGACTATCCCAAGAAGTGCATTCCTTTGCTTTAGTTAAAATTGTTGAGCATTCATGATTTTCCAGGGTTTTAATTGCGACAATAAAAGACATGGGCTTGTGTGCATGTCCTCGCTGTCTGACACCGAAAAGCTTGTTCGGTTCACTCGGCTTACTGCAAGACATGAAAAGTCGAATGACAAATCTCCGAGTGTACGCTATGTCGAAAGTTCTCCAGGCGCGTGAGTTTATCTATAAGGGTGGAAATACTGTAGATGGTTCAAAGGTTGAGCACACTCTCGGAGAGGGTTCCTGGATACCAACTATGGCAAGTGCAAGCAGTCCCGCGTAATATTCAATCAGCTGAGATCACCTACTCATAGAATCAATTTGTCAACAAGCTTGGATCGTTCGGCTTAGACCCATTCCGCATGCTTGTCGTTGACTTCATGCATGAATGCGAATTGGGTACCTGGAAGGCTCTCTTCACACACCTTATCCGGCTACTTTATGCGCTTCCGGGAGGTAATCAGTTGGCTGCAACTCTCGATAGCAGGTATGTAGGGTTCGTATAGAGTACTTATATATATTAATGAGACATTGACTGTCGATCTCACAATAGATTTTGCCAGGTCCCCACATTTGGGAATGGTGTAATCCGAAAATTCGCGAACAATACCTCCGAGATGAAATGGTTAGCTGCACGTGATTTCGAAGACATCTTACAGGTTTGTTCATTTGGTTTTTATTCAGCTCGCTGACATGTTCTCCATCATCAGTGTTCTATTGCGGTCTTTGAAGGGCTATTCCCCGCCGAGCACGATGCAGTCGTGCAGTCTCTGTTGTACCGATTTGCACAATGGCATGCACTTGCCAAGCTCAGGATTCAGTCAGAGTCCACCTTGACTTTTCTCGACGAAACATTCAAGAGACTTTCCCAGAAGTTGCGGAGTTTTCAGCACGACACATGTGCCGCTTTCAATACTATAGAGTTACCGAGAGAGAAAGCGGCTCGGCAACGCAGGATTGCTCAGCACTCCGAACTCAACACCACCCCTACAGAATCAAGCCAACCCAGGGTAAAGAAATTCAATCTCGGCACCTACAAGTTCCATGCGATGGGCGATTATGTGAGAACTATTAGATTCTTTGGCACCACTGATTCGTTCACAACTCAGATGGTAAGTACCTGACACATTTTACTGTTAGTGTGAATTCAAATTTGAGCAGGGGGAGCTTGCACACAGAGCTATCAAGGCCTTCTATCCATTGACCAGCAAATTAGACACCCCAGCACAACTGGCTAAGCACGAGCGCAGGCGCCGTGTCCTTCAACGTGTGGCAGAAGCAGGAGGCATATCCTCTGCTGATAGTCAATCGTCCATTGATACCTCCCCCTCGATATCCTCTGATCAGCATCACCATATCACCAACAATCGGAGCAACCCGGTCGATATATTTGCATTCCTTCGAGAACACCATGGTGATCCGGCCGTCAAGGTAGAAGTAACATCGACATGTGTGCACACTCTACACGTTTCTCATGATTTTCATTAGAATTTTGTACCCAAACTCAAGGATCACGTCCTTTTCCGGCTGCGGAAACTAGATATCAGCTATTGTGATCACATGTTCACAAATGAAGAACGCAACACGGTCATCATTCCAAACTACACAATCTACTCACTCCAGATGATGCAGGTACATTACACCACGTATGACCTCAGGCACAAATACGATGAAGGTACAACAATTCAGATGGTGAGTCTGAACAATGTTGGGTCTATGCAGAACCTAGCTGCTATTCGACCCTAAAGGGTTTCTGGACCAGGCTCAAGGCTCAGAGTAGAGGAAATACTTGCTGATCTCTCAGACTCATAGTAAAACTGGTGAAAAGGTTCATTGATTATGTAAGCTACAAAAGTGCCAACATAAGGTAAGGTAAAAACAGTCTCTACAAGCTCAGCCAGAAATGAATCCCTACATCTCATGGGAACTTTAAATCATGACTGTCCCCAGTCATCTACCTATGCAAACCAAAGCTAAGCTAAACTTAAGAGAACTAACCTGGGGGTCCTCAAACACCTTTTGTTTCCTTGACGCGTATGCCAGGTAAACTGCGCCAGTGAGTGAGGGTCAGGCAATGCAATAAAACGATAATCCCCAGACTTTGCTTTTAGTACTGGAGGAGCAGCGATGCTAAAATGAAAAATGCGCGATGATGGTTGCATGGATGACAATGGGGAGTAGACGGATAGAAAGAGGCGAACGAGGGCTTCGAAATGAGTATAGGGTTGACTAGGTTTGGTGAAGAACTGAGGGAGATATGAAGGAAATGGTGAAAACGCGCGAAAATAGCGAAAACAGCGAGTAGCGAGGGCGCGGGTGGGCGTATCGGAAATCTGATCGGATGGATGGAAAGCGCGGAAAAATGCGGTCAGAACGTGCCTAAGGCGATGGGCGCGCGCTCACGGGGCGACGAGATATAAAGAAAGCGCAAAAATGGAGCGAAAAAATAGGGGGGAACGCGCAAATGCGAATAGCGAGCGAACGGCTGAGCGCGCGAAGGCGCGGATATGCGCGAATGAAAGCCATGAACGAGGGCTTCAAAACGGATATAGGGTCGATGGGGTTCTGAGGCGAAATGGGCTGGTGAAAGTGCGAAAAGTGCGGAGGTGCAAGAGGGAGGAGGAGGAAGGGGTATGGTGCAGGGCAACAAGGGCTGGTCCTATCAAAAAGCGGATTGGGGCAATGGATAGAGCCACTGAGGGATGGTAAATGGCCAAAAGAGCTAGATGAGACAGGCCTTTGAGCACCCAGAAAACCCTTATCTCCCCTCAACTTCTCAAAAACACCAAAAACTCGATATCTCCACAACTATTGCTCCAATTTCGATGAACCAGGGCTCAAAATGACCGGATGGACGAGGGGAATACGACCCTGAGTTTGCGAGAGATACGCTCGAAAAACGCGTGAGAAAAACACTTATCAATGCGCTGGGGAGGAGGACAAGATGCTGAAAAGTGGGAATTGTGGGAGAAGCTGGTAATGAATGACTGTGGTGGGATAATAGGCGAATTTGGGGGATGATTGGTGAGCTTAGAGAGCCTAGAAACACAAGAAACCCTCGTGGTGGGCTCCAGTTGAAGGTACAACAATTCAGATGGTGAGTCTGAACAATGTTGGGTCTTGCAGAACCTAGCTGCTATTCGACCCTAAAGGGTTTCTGGACTAGGCTTAAGGCTCAGAGGAGAGGAAATATCATAGAAACTTGGTCAGCCCTCAGACCCATACTGGTAACTGGTGAAAAGATTGATTATGTAAGCTACAAAAGTGCCAACATAAGGTAAGGTAAAAACAGTCTCTACCAGCCCAGCCAGAAATGAATCCCTACAACGTACTCGGTCTTCTCCAGATGTAAACTGACTTAAGACAGTGGTTCTGGTTCTTCGAGTCTAGAAACTCGCCGGAAACAGCCCCATTCACTCTATGGTAGGTTGCCGAGAAGCTGGGTCGCGCAAGTACTTGAGTCGAGTTGCACCTCTGAACTGCTTTCGCAGGTTGAATGGCAGCCCTGGATGTTCTTCTATGATCAGATTATTTCAAGGTTGTTTGATTTAATTGCCCTTTGATTTACTTCTAAATTTTCACAGAGAATGGGCCATGCTTGGTGAATGCCGACCGTAATTCCACCACTCTTAACCCCTACAGGTATGTCAAAATCATGGTCGTTTTTATACACTAATCCAACATGGATTCCAACTTCCTGCAGCTGGAACAATCTTAGCAACAGTATGTAGCATGTAACCCTGTGATTTTGTTGCCAGAGCCGACTTTCTCATCCAGTGATCTACATCGACCAGCCAATCGGAACAGGGTTTTCTTACGGTACCGATACAGTAAACAGCACGAAAGCCACTGCGCCCTTTGTATGGACTGCATTTCAGGTTTTGTTTGAAAGTCAGCTATTTTCGAAGTATGCCAGTCGAGAGTCAGTCGCTTAACTCAGCTATCACGGACGATTACTTATGCCGGACTCAGGTTCATCTTTGCCACAGAGAGCTATGGTGGTCACTACGGACCCAGCTTTGTAACTTACTTTGAAGAGCAAAACACCTTGATCGCTAGTGGGGAGATTGATGCTGTTCCGATTGTTGTCAGCACCCTGATGATTAACAAGCAAGTCGCTTTCTTGACTTACTGATACTCCGTTGAATGAGAATTCACCAGTGGCTGGTATGATCCGCTCATTCAGTACATCGCATACCTAAACTTTGCGACTTATGCCCCTGGCTATGGACAGCTCCAGCCAGATGACGTACTCAAGAACATTTCGGATTCCCTATACAGTCCTGATGGTTGCGTAGCGCAGGAGAATGCCTGCTACGCTGCTGGAACTTCCACAAACTCAAACAAGATCTGCCGGGACGCCAACAATTACTGCGTGAGTAACATGTCAATACTATATGTATGGACGTCCCCAAACCCTTCCAGGATGACAATGTCTTCACCCCTGCTGCAGGCGATTACGACGGCTATGATATCCGTCAAAATTCATCTGGTTTATTTCCTCCCGAATACTATGTGCATTATCTACACAAAGAGGATGTCATGAAGAAGATCGATGCTCAGGTCAAATACGAGGAATGCTCAGACGTACCCTATGAGAATGAATCCGTCATTGGTGCAAAACTTCTGTCTCCTTTGGAAGCTCTTATACTCGTTCGAGCCTGTGCGCAGAGTATCACTGAGCGGGGTAAGTTACGTTGATGTTTCTTTGGCGTAGCAGGTGGAAGCCTCAGGTAGCTCAACCTGGGTACCAGCGTCCGCAGCCGCAGGGTTAGTATGGGCCATCTCAGAGCGCTGGATACGAGGCTGGCTATATCTAACCTCAGAAGTGACCCGGAATGTCAAGCGTGATGCTGATCGCATGTTTTTACGTGCCAAGTCATGAAAATCGTTGATGACATTCGAACTAACCATTGCACAGCCTCTTCTCTACGACGTTCCCAAAACAAATGAACAGAAACCTCTAATCTGTTTGCCCTCCTGCAAATCTAAACACCTTCGACAACCCACACCGCCATTTCAACACGATGCGAGACCTTCTCGCTTCCCTCAATCTTTTCTTCCCCTTTTTCTTCTCCTTTTTCTGCTCTCTTTTCCTCTCCTTCTCGCTCTCCTTCTCCCTTTTCCTCTCGCTCTCCTTCTCCTTTTCCCTCTCCTGCTCCCTCTTCCTAACCTTTTCGCTCTCCCTCGCCCTCTCTCTCTCACTCTCCCTCATCTCTCTCGCAATCTTCCTACCACGATCAATGGAACAACAATGCTAATCTACTACTCAGAGCTGCGCACACAATCGACTATTACAACTTACGTCTTTCTGAGGTCCCATCGTGCAAAGTAAGTGTTTGCGATTGTGATTTAGTGTCGAGATGTTGATTTAGCGTATAGATGCTGATTTAGCATACGATGCTGTGCGATGTAGATGACGGCGCCGACTCTTTCCTTTTTCGGCAAGGATCCTCACGCTCCAAAGTCTAGAACCGTATACCGGACCGGAACACAGGTAAGACTCTTACTCGTTTTCAGCTCATCCTCGACCAGCAGACTTTTACTTCGCATCTTCGATCAGTACCGTTGCAACTTGGCAAGACCCAATCCCAGAAGCCATTACGGACGATCCCTCTGTCGCTCAGGGTTTGGGCTAGTGAGCAGCTCGTGCCTCGCGGAGTTGATGCTCAGATTTCTGACTTTAGTTAGTGCGCAATCGAAGTGGATCACTGAGAAGCTCTGTCAAGTTGCCTCTCAGCAGACACCTATTGGGGCGGGCGTGCTACGTGAGACGCGTTCACCAGAGGAGAAATAGTCGCTGAAGTGCGTGCAGGACTCATTGGTCAAATAGTGGGAGACTCTCAGAATGGCGTGTGGAACGAGACAGAGGTTATTTCACTCATCATCAAGGTATGAAACCCCGTTATCGATCTATGTGATTGTTATATTCCGTGGCAGTGCACAGATACAATCAGAATTCTTCCTGATGTCGATGAGTCAGTTTCGTGGCTCTCAGTGGACTACGCAGCAAAGGCATCATCTATCTGGTCAAAATTCCCTCTCAACGCTTACCCTTGGGAGAGTGCCCTGTTTAGAACGTGATTCACCCAAAGCTTATGCCGTGGACGTCCGTCCTCTCGTATCTCGAACACGTCGGCCTGAAATTTAAAGCCCTCCCGAGGTATGAGTGCGCGCTAGCCCTATTGACGAAGTGAATAACCCGAGCCGGAAGCTGTTGACCTTTTCTGAGAACAAATACGGACAAGAGGAACTGGCTACGCGGTACCCGTTATTGACAGTGTAAACTGAGAAAGCAAGTAAGAGTCTCAGAAGTGCACATATTGCTGATGATGGACTGGTGGGGAAGTGGGTAGCTGCTTGGAGAGAGACAAGTTTGTTGGCTTGAGAGCGGATACCACGAGTCGTCAGTCGTAGTCTAAGCCTTGTTTGCTAAGATCAATAGTCATGTAAGAACGACTCAAATTTCTTATAGAATGCATAGATATACATGGGAAAAACATGATTATATTCATCTACAGAGTCTCGCGACTATGATGACACGGACTCATCAATTCACTGATGCGTAACAATGACACAATACGAGACCTGGCCCGAATATTGAGAATGCTTGGAACTTTTGTTCGCCATTGCCAAAGACACTTTCCATCGAAAAGCTTTATATACTGTTGCAGTATGGTAGCAATATTACGCAACTTATATAGTCATCTTTTGCCAGGTAATGCAAAACCCAAATGACGGAAAACGCGGATGCTCAACGACTCAGACACAATTGCCCACGATTCACTTTTAGGCTGTAACGGTGCGATGTCAGAACATTGTTGTGACCTCAAATGATGATATATATTTGATGACCAGTGGTAGTGCTACTTTTCATGATAAAGCCATGAATAGTTTTATTATTGAAAAATTATATTACACCTATAAGCATGTTTAAAAACTTGGACACAAGGACGCTACAATACTTTGCTGGTCGCAATGTCGCAATGTCGCAATGTCGTTACTGACCCCCCATTGTAGTCTGAATGAGCGTTCATACATGTATATATATCCACAAGTCAAATTTATCAGCGTATTGATAACTATATCTGGCGGAAGCAGGATTATATATTTCTATAACTATCATGGTTACAATATCGTGAATTCATGAATTCACTGATGTAGGTGAGTCATATGATATAATCCTGGCTGCACGGCGACCTGCTCATACTCACTACATAGACACACTCCAAGTTATCACAGCAATCCTGAGATGTGTGGCATTTTTGTGCTACGTTTGAACATGCACTGACAGACACAGATGCTGCCAAAGCAACAACAACGGCAAGGAAAAAGAAACACATTTTCTGTGTGAGGTAGTATGTAATTTTTTGAGGGGGATTTCGAATGATATCTCTGAGGTTGAGGGAACACTTTTGGACGACCAGCTTTTATATCCTGTATATCCTTATGTGTGCGATACTGATCGATTTGGCAGAATTGTTATTGCTGTTGGCGGAAATTCTGGTACTAGAACCTGCAGGAGCAACGTGTTCAATTTGATTACGATCATCTCATAGCCTAATGTCATTGTTACTGAAACCCTAATGATGTGAGTTCTCCTGCACGAATTACCTATTTGAACCATCTCTGAATCCGTTTCTTCGCAACGCCCTGTTGAGAGACGAGAACTAGAGTACGAGGCTCAGTCACGGTTAAAGGGACTACATTCAATGTAGTACTACGAACCTAGAGTACGAGGCTAATGTATATAGTGAGTATAATGGAATAAGAAAGAGGAAAAATATGATACACACCTCAGTCACGGTTAAAGGGACTGAGGTGCGTTGGCGCGTGTTCGTAGTCTTATATAGAGTTAGAATAGAGTTAGAATACGGTTGAAAACGGAAAGAGAAAATGAGTAAGGTACTGTTACTGTCTTGCATTCATATATGTCAGGACGTCGTGACGTCCTGGGTGCCCTGGTGGTCAGGCGCACTCTCAACACTCCCACTCGCCAGACCACGCAGGGCAGTCTGACGGAGACCCATCTCCTCTTGGTGACGACTAACTGCTGGACGAGGTAGAGCTTTCGTGAGGCTGTCGGCGAGCATTTTCGAAGTTGACTTATATTCAAGTCTGATCTGATTGGATTCGACGAGGCTGCGGACGAGGTGATAATGCACGCGAATGTGTTTCACCTTGTCATGGAACTTGGGATTCTTCGATAGGGCAAGGCTAGCCTGGTTGTCACCATAGAGAAGGGGAGGATCGTAGAGGTCAGGGTCAACGCGGAAATCGTGGAGTAGTTGGATGAGGTATAAGGCTTCTCGTGAAGCATTCGAGAGTCCAATATACTCCGCTTCCGTGGTTGACATTGCCACGACAGACTGTTTCTGTGCCTTCCAACTGACTGGGCCACCAAACAGCTGATATACATACGCACTCGTCGACTTGCTGTCATCGCGGTCTGCGGCATAGTCAGAGTCTGAGTGACCTATCAGTCCGTCGTTAGTGAGACCGAATACGAGTGTCAGGTGTGTCGTGCCACATATGTATCTGAGGAGGTGCTTGAGCTGGCGATGATGATCAATGGTGGGATTTTCCATGTAACGTGAGAGGGATGAGACGGCGAAAGCGATATCAGGACGTGTGGTGCGCATGGCATAATTAAGTTCCCCGATGGTATGACAGTAAGGAATGGATGCGATGGCAGTCGCCTCGTCATCAGTGGGACTTCGTGTTGCTTTCTGAAGTACGATGCCTGGAGACATGGGAGTACTGACCGGGTTACACTGAGACATCCTGGCGTTTTCAAGAATCTTCTCCAGGTAGGTCTTTTGGCTGACCGATAGAAGTCGTTTCTCGCGATCGCGAGTGATATGCATCCCAAGGAAGTGTCTGGCAGGGCCTAGATCTGCGAGGTCGAAGCGTTGGTTGAGCCGTGCTTTGAAGCTGTTAAGGAAATCGCGTGAGTTCGACGCGGAGAGCATGTTGTCGACGTATACGACAAGCCAGATGATCTTGTCTCCTTCGTGGAGAACATATAAGCTGTGATCAGCCTCGCTTCGAACAAACTTGAAACCCTCCTTCCGCAGATACTCGTCAAGCGTCTGGTTCCACTCATATCCTGCCTGCTTCAAACCATACAGCGCCTTCTCCAACTTCCATACCCAATCCGGATGTTCTGGATCCTCGAAGCCGGCTGGTTGCTTGAGGTATATGTCCTCCTTGAGTTCAGCATTGAGGAAAGCCATACGTACATCCATTTGATCTAATTCAAGGTCGAATTTTGCTGCGAGCGCGAGGAGGATTCGGACGGTGTCATACTTGGCGACGGATGCGAACGTCTCCGTGTAGTCGATCCCTTCAACCTGAGTGTAGCCTTGTGCAACAAACCGGGCCTTGTGCCGGGTGATGTTGCCATCCTCATCTGACTTCAGTGAGAATACCCACCTGGATCCAATGGCCTTCCTTCCTGCTGGGAGAGGTACCAGACGGTGAGTCTTCAAGTCGCACATGGATTGTAGCTCAGACTTGCAGGCTTCCGACCATAGCGGCCACTCAGGTAGGGAACGAGCTGCGCTGATCGACTTTGGAATGACGGGTGGTGACGAAGGTGTGTCTGTTGTATGCATGGCGGATTCATGAGGTGGTGATGGGTCAGGTAGGACTGGGACATGGGTCCAGCGCTCGGCTACAGGAACCCGCTTGGTGGGTATGGCCATGGCACTAGGCCCACTTGGAGCAGTATAGCCAGGCTGAGTAGGTTGGCGTGGACGTGTGCTTCGACGTGGAGCTGGAACAGGAGCTGGTGCATTGTGGGAATGATGGGACTCGACTGGAACATCTTGGGAATGATGGGATTCGACTGGAGTGTCCTGGGATATGTGGGATGCATGGGATTCAGCTGGTGGGTCAACATCACCTCCCACTGACACCTGTGGCACAGAAGGTGTAGCAGGGGTCACAGATGGTGGCTCACCAGATGAGGGAGAACCTCCCACTGAAGGACTGATACCTGGAGCACCTCCCACCGAAGGACCGACACCCTGGTCAGAGTCCGCATCAGGGATTAGCAGACCCAGGGGAGATAAGGTGGGGTCCCCATAGAAGACGGCTTCGTCGAATTGGACATGGCGTGACCTGACGACGCGCTTCGCAGATGGGTCCCACAGGATATAGCCAGCGTCGCGCACATGTCCCAGGAGGAAGCAACGGCGGTGTAGAAACAACAATACTGAGAGGAACAAAGAAATGCTCCTGACTGTATCTAAAAAGTTGTAGGTCGTGCGTTGCCTAGTCTGCGATACTTGAGATGGCAAGTGCATTCGACCCTAAAGGGGAAGCAGGTGCAGCGGAGATCTAGAGGTACGCGCTTCAGCGAAGCGTGAGAAAGCGCAGGTGCGCGCAAGGTACGAAGGCGCGGGAACGCGCGCGCGTATTAGCGCGAAGCGCGGGAAAGCGCGCGCGTGTAAGCGGAAATAAGAGAGACTAAACTTATGTGAAGATATAAGCAAGATAAAGGATGTGAGATGTGTTGTGCTAATGAATAGATTTATACTGCGACTTTCTAAGTAGAAAGTACTAGGTAAAGTTGGGTGAAAAGTAAGGTGTGAAAGGTAAGTAATAGTATGTACTGCTGGCGCTTATATAGCGCGCCTAAGCGCGGTCATGCGGAGCCGAAGCGCTACCGAGTAGGTATGTAAAAATATATATGAGTGAGAAACTATGATAAAAATAAAGGTGGAACTATGCTAATAAAGGAAATGGAAATATACGCACTAGGGAGCTTGGTGGACAGTGGATGGATGCATCTGGATGGCTGGCGCTATAGGGCGCGCAAGCGCGGGAACGCGCGCGCGCGTATACATCGTGAAGCGCGGGAATGGTGCGCGCATGGCGCGCGTTGCGCGGGAAAGCTGCGCGTCATATAGGAATCACTGTGGATGGTACACAGAGTGATGCTGCGAGTTGGTGCTGTATACTCCCTAGTGTAAAGCGCCATATCACACTATGAGATGCACGAGTCTCTACAGCGGGAAACGAACTCGTATTTCCGACGGGTGTCGTCTGGGATGTGAGAGTAGGCAAGGCAGCCAAAGGGGCGGAGGTAGCTCACGTCGGGTTTGCGACCGTAGAAAGCCTCAAATGGAGTCCGACCATCAAGCGCTGAGGAGGGGAGGACGTTCTTGATGTGAGCAGAGTGCAGGATCGCCCAGCCCCAGAAGGAACGCAGGAAACCACTCTGGTGGTGGCAGCTGAGGGCACGAGTGACGACGGTCTGGTGGCCACGCTCAGCAACCCCGTTTTGCTGGGGTGTGTAGGGCATGGTGACTTCATGCTCAATGCCCCGCTCCGCTAGGTACTCACTGAAATCCTTCAATACGTATTCCCCACCATTGTCGCTACGAAGACGTTTGATACGTCCGCCAGACTGAGTCTCCATCCATGGCACGAACTTCTTGAAGAGCTCGAAGACTTCGGACTTCGCGCGCATAAGATATACGAGTGAGTAGCGCGTGTAGTCGTCAGTGAACACGACGAAGTACGAGTCGCCAGTGGAGGATGCGACACTGACAGGTCCCCAGACGTCCGAGTGCACAAGTTCTGCAGGTGCCGAGGCTCGTCGTGCAGCGTTTGGAAAGGGAGATCGCCGGTGCTTACCCATGAGGCAAGAGACGCACTGGATCAGGTCAGCATCACCACTGGTGCTGTGGAGTGATGAGGAGGGGAGTGACAGTCCGTCAACGTGTTCGCTCGCTTTGAGGACCGTGGAGAATCCAGCATGGCCCAATCGGCGATGCCAGGTCTGCAGGGATAAGGCAGTAGGAGGCGACTGTGTGAGCATAGCGGATGCACCAGTAATGTACCGTGCAGCGAGTAAGTACAGCCCATTGCGAGAATGGACGTGTGCAAGCGGTGGCCCGTGTCCATCACCAGCACGAAGCATTCCTCCTTTGGAGGAAGAGATGAACGAAATGCACTCAGATGCGAGGCACGATACTGAGACAAGGGTACACCGCAGGTCAGGAACGTGAAGGAAGTCAAAATCTCGAATCGTTGAGGATTGCTCATACTGTAAGACGAGCCGTACAGTCCCCCAGCCAGGGGCTAGGACCTCATGATTATCGGCGAGTTTCACACGGATGGGTTCATCGAGCTTCGTGTAGTGGGCAAAACGTGAAATATCAGGCTCCATATGGGCCGTGGACGCTGAGTCTACATGAATAGAGCCTACAGGCATAGTGAGGGAGGACGAGATATTGGCAGTATGCTCTTTTAAGGTGAGAAAGAATGGAGGTTGTGGTATAGCGTTGGGTGAGGTAGCATCCGCGTTAGGTCGGTCTGCCAATGGAGATTCCGTGTTAGTGGCGACAGCGGGAGGGGACGAATGTGGTGCTGACTTCTTCTCATCTTTAGTGAGGCGTGCACGACATTGTGCCCAGATGTGGCCAGCCTTTTGACAATGGCCACACTTAGGTCTCCATCCCACAATCCAGCCGTCTCCCTTTGATTCATCAAAGCCCTTGGGAGGGACACAATCACTTGTCTTGGGGGGTGCACTGTTCCCTCAATGTCCAGAGAGCATAGCGACGTGCTCTGTCGTGCTACTGGTCCCTGCACGATGCAACTCCTGGGTCTTCAACCGATTCACAATGTCGTTGAAGTCCAGCGAGGCATCGCTGTTAACGAGTGTTTGGCAAAGAGGGTCGTAATAGTCAGGGAGAGCACGGAGTAGGATGTGCACGAAGATGGCGTCTGGAATCTTGTATTCCTCCTTCATAGCAGTAGCGCCAGACGTAGTAGAGGGTGGAGAAACTGAGGATGTGGATGGTGCGACTGAGAGTGCTGCGAGGTCCGACTTTAGGACAATGAGTGTCTGTAATGTCTCCGCAATGGACGTGCTGTCGTGTGCCTTTGGGACCGTGAATAGACGATCGAGGTATTGGTTGAATCGAATGGCTTTCTGGGGAAGATATTTCTTCTCCAGGGCGATCCAAGCAAGGTGCGGATTGTCAATATCACGTAGATAGACGAAGTCCTGTGCATCGATGGCGGTGGAGAGAGCACTGAGGGCGAGGAGTCGACGTTGTCTGTAGAGCTTCACCCGCTCGTCGTGTTTCTCCTTGCGGAGGATATTCTGGTCAGAGTCTGCAAGTTGGGCTGGTGGGGACGGTTCTACTTCGTCTCCACTGACATAGGACCATAGTCCAATACCGCCCGCCCACATCTTAAAACCTGTCGCCCATTGGGAGTAATTAGAGCCGTCGAGAGTGAGTTTCTCGTGCGGGTACTTCTCGGTTTTTGGGAGAGAGTCCGATGATGTCATAGTGATCGACAGTTAGAGGTGACACTTCGATATTGGTTTGGAACCCGGTAGGAAGTGTGATGGGTGAACGGACATTCGAGAAGTGCTGATGCGAGAGATGGGGTAATGCCGCTGTCCTTTCAGCCAGGGCTCATAACCTGTTGAGAGACGAGAACTAGAGTACGAGGCTCAGTCACGGTTAAAGGGACTACATTCAATGTAGTACTACGAACCTAGAGTACGAGGCTAATGTATATAGTGAGTATAATGGAATAAGAAAGAGGAAAAATATGATACATACCTCAGTCACGGTTAAAGGGACTGAGGTGCGTTGGCGCGTGTTCGTAGTCTTATATAGAGTTAGAATAGAGTTAGAATACGGTTGAAAACAGAAAGAGAAAATGAGTAAGGTACTGTTACTGTCTTGCATTCATATATGTCAGGACGTCATGACGTCCTGGGTGCCCTGGTGGTCAGGCGCACTCTCAACACGCCCCACTCTTTGCAATCCGGAAATCCAAATTACTTCACTTATGCTACGTGTGTGCTGTTAGTAAGTAACTATTTTTATTCTGTGACCTGGCGTCCGCTGTCTCAGTGGTCGTGATGCTACTTCCCTTCGGCGTGTGCCATCACAGTGATTGATTGATACTCACACTAGCTACTGTAATTTTTCATCTCCCGTATTGGCCGACCGTATGACCGTACGCCGTACCACTGAGGTTATCGAGGACACCGTATGATATATGGTACGGTACGGGTAGTAACCATATGGCTACCGTACATTGTATGGCCGCAACCGGATACAGTTACGGTGACCACCCCTACGTACTGCAATCATTAGAGTGAATAGCACAAAACGGTATGTATTAATGAATGACGTACGTGAACAGGGTTTGGTGTGTTGTCAAAACCATCTCGGGGTAGCCGATGAGAGAGACCTTGATTGGCTGATGGACAGGAAGCATCAGCCTAGAACGCATAAGCCTTTAATAAAAGTTTCACATGCAACGAGTATCGACTTGTCACGCTCAGACTGGTCCAAAAGAAAGTTGACCAGGCCAGTTTCTCTTAGTATCGCATAGTATATATCCCATGTGCACACATCGATATTCTCGCAGCCGCTGAGTAGTAGTAGCTGTCTATGAATCCATCTGCTGAAAATGACACGCATTTCACTGTATCTGCATGGAGGGGCGAACTGATGGCTGGCCGTTGTCGAAGTCCCATAATCGCACTGTGTTTTCGCTGGATGCGCTAACCAGGATACGGCCATTCAGTGATCATATACAGTGTGAAATGTCGGCGTGCCCTTCCAGGCGGTTCCAGCACTGCGATCTGCTTCTAGGTGGTAGTACTACTCCATTGGGGTGATCGAGACAAACCTGTCACAAAACCATTAGGTAATGCAGTGCCCAAATTTCCACGAACCTAAGGTCAGTATGTCGGACACTACTAGCTAGCCTGAGTAGGGGCCTCTACGTCGTGCGTAAGACTCACGAATGCCCGTGCGCGTACTCGGCCGCCGAGGCAATCAGTACACACTCATTTGTTGTGCTCCAGAGAAAGATACCCCGTTGAGGGTGTGTTAGCTAAAAAATAATGCAAAAAGAAAGTTAACCTTTGAAAGGTTAGATGCTCAGATCAAGCTGAGAGCTGAAAAATTGGCTATGCGACATTAAAGCAAGGGCAGCCCACGGAACGCCCTAGTAAAAGGCGAGGGCGTTGTCTGCTTGAGTTACCCTCTGTCGCTATCCTGTTAAGGAAATCTCAAGATGGCGCTAACAACATTTTGCATTTTATTTGGTAGACGGGTTTTCTTCCCATGCCCATCTTGGGAATCGTCAACTAATTACTCCGCAAACGACTACTACTAGTGTTCGCCATCGCCATCGAGAACACCCTTGTCATCATGGCCGATGATGAACTGTCACTCCTGGTATCAACGGGCCTACAGACCCTCCTGACTTCAGGCAGAATCTCAACGCCATTAACTTCAATGGATCTCCTTTTGGCTCTCATATCCTCCAGGCCATCCACCTCCGCCGCTCCAGGCTTCACAATACCACGCCTAACTGATCTAGCCCGTGTAGAAAAGGTACTCGACGCCCTCTCATCGAATTGGGACCATGGCTCCATCCTACTGTCCCATGAAGGCGGCGAGTTGTACATTACAGATGTCCATCTGGGAAATCCACATGTTCTTGAGGCTATCAATCCTCGGAAGCGCAAACGAGCACCCATAGACGAGGATGCAGACTCTGCTGCTGGTAACACACCTGATGAGATCTCGTCATCCAACGGAGAAAATGATTCTTCCATTTCTATGAACACTCCCTTAGGAAATTTAAGTAAAGATTTGAAGGAGGTCTACGCAATCCTTCAGAAGAGCACGGCAAAGGGCCGGCTACTTGCAGAACGTGTACGTGTACTACTGATGTTTATGTGCTGCGTTTTCTTGAACATTCAGCACTAGTTTCGATCTTTCAATGGTGGGTTTGAACCAATCTGCACCTACATCACCAAGGTAGAGTGCGCCAAATCTCGCTCCGAGGCTGATCCTTCCAATCCGCCTAACCATCCCTTCTGCAACCTCTTGCACTTCCGCCCTCTCATTCGACCGCACACAGACCCCAGCCTCGGACATTGCTCCTACCTCAACACGTGTTACTCTGAGCCGACATACTCACAATCACCTTCGATCACTCCTTTTCCACCTGGTACTGGGGCGCGCGTATCATTGCCGTCTGGTCTCGGTGCAGGTGGCAGGGGAAAAGAGAAAGCGCCATGTCGGTATTTACATTTCGAGATTGATTGGGACGAGAAGGATGGGCCCCTTGCTCCGGTTGATACATGGAAAACTCAGAGGTTAAAGGAACCTTTCAAGATTGAACTGGGGATGGGCCCTGATGGAAGAGACACGCAAGTGGTAAGTACGGTGGTTGTGTCTCGGCATAGTAGATGCTGACGTTGTTCGGCCAGCTTCCTCCTCAGTGGATCAATTGTGACCTGCGCCGTTTCGATTACTCAGTGCTAGGAAAATTCCACGTTATAATGGCAGACCCACCATGGGATATACACATGAGCGTGCGCGTCTTATAGGACCATTCCACCGTACGTGAGTCTGAGTGAATTTTGAATAGCTTCCGTATGGCACGATGACGGACGATGAAATGCGTGCCATGCCGATACCGACACTCCAGGACGAAGGATTGCTCTTCCTTTGGGTCACCGGACGTGCAATGGAAGTTGGTCGGGAATGCCTCCGAGTATGGGGGTACACTCGTGTCGATGAAGTAGTCTGGGTCAAGACTAACCAGGTACATGCCTTATAAACCCTCTCAACCCTTCTATGTACTTATATACAGTAGCTCCAACGCGTGATCCGCACTGGCCGTACAGGCCACTGGCTCAACCACACGAAAGAGCACATGCTTGTCGGTGTCAAAACTCGCACAGATGCTGCGGGGAACCTCATTTTCCCCTCCTGGGCGAACCGGGGACTTGATACTGACGTTATCGTGAGCGAGGTGCGCGAGACGAGTCGCAAACCAGATGAGGTGTACGGGCTGATCGAAAGGATGTGTCCTGGCGGGCGGAAGATTGAGATTTTCGGAAGAAAGCATAATACGCGACCTGGGTAGGTGGCAGCGAACGATTCCATATGATATGGTGTACTGACGATGACGCTCTGCAGGTGGCTAACGCTTGGGAATCAGCTGGGTCAGGACCAGATATTTGAGGAGGATCTAGCAGCACGGATCAGGGCGAGATACCCAGAACGTTTTATGTCTGTGTCTGGTCAAGCTATGATCACTAGATAGCCCTATGCATTTTTTCTCAATGGCAGCCTTCGGTCGGGTATCACTCAATGCCACTATTAGGTTGGCTTCTTGGCAAGTCTTACCCTGGTATTTCACACGGTACGCACTTCTCTATCATAATTTTAAACACAGATTACAACAACCATGCTACCCACTCGCGTTTCGCAACATCTGTATGATCCATGGGGCGTCTACGCCCCCTAGTTTTTATCTGCAACCATTATACGCTTGCTATTGATCATCCCCGAATAAGCAAATTCGCGAGCTGCAGCTGATGGGGCCGGGTTTGCTGTCGCTTCTCCTGTCAACGCATGTCAAATCGTGACAGCCTGAGCCTCGTACGTACCCACCCTTCTAATTCTTTTTCGTACTCAATCTCCTCATTACACGCCTCATACATTGTTCAACTTTGATTCTCCGTCTCAAAGTTCAGCGTATTAATTCCTTTCCTGTCGAATAATCTCCCTCAGACTTTTCATCCAAGAAGGTGAGCTCTCTTATTTACGGTTCTACATACACTTTCCTGATCATTGCCGTGCAACCTACCAAGTCCTTGAACACATCTAAGCTATCTGAGTGTGCTCATGTCCCATTCAGCGTCCCAGTGGGGTTCTCCTGCCGCTTCCAGGCGGGCCCTTCTCATTCATGGCATGACTATGTGCTCGAATTCGTGGGAGGGTATCGCTCAACTGCTGGTAGCAGAAGGTAAGTCAGGTGTAATTCTTTAGTGATGATCTTTCTAACAGATGATCAGGTTTCTTTGTTATGGCACCGAACCTCCTTGGGCATGGAGGGAGATGGTGCACCGACTATCGGATATCCGACTTTGCAGAAGACCTCCGACCATATTTCGCCATGGACACGTCCTACGACGTGATCATTAGTCATTCTTTTGGATGCCAAGTGAACTTGTCGCTCTTGCCGTTCTTGCCCAAAACAAAAGAAACCACGGTCATACTCGTTGATCCTCCCCTCGAGCTTACAGAAGCGCAGGGCAAAATGAATCAGAATCTGTTTTTAGAGTTGACGAAGAATATCAAAACCGCGGAAGAGCACATGGCTGAGCACCCTGCTTGGTCACGACGCGACTGCGTGTTAAGAGCGTTGGGAGTGGCAATGATCGATCCCAACACTATCGAGGTTTTTCGGGTAATGTTTCAGGTGTTGAAATTGGATGCGTTGCTGACAGGTTCTGCCTTCGCATCGAACAGCGAAACACATCATGGTCTTCCATTGCACTCAAAAACGTACCACCTCACGTCAAGATCACCATTCTGGCATCAGATCCGAAGCTCAGCGCGAATTGTCTCTTGGAGCACATCCCTCGTGACATCGAGAGATTGGATGTTAAACTCCTTACTGGCATCGGTCACTTCATTCAATATGAGTGTCCAGATGCTATTATGGATGCAATTCCCCTACCAAGAATAAAATTGTAAGCTGTGTAGAGAAGGGATGGTGTTCTGCAGTGTTATTTTTGTTTATGACGATCGCCTTCGATCATGTACTTACTTCTCAAAACCCCTTGTTGTTCCTAATACCCTGAGGCGTGTCCCCATCTAACTCTCTTTAACTAGTATCCATAGTAGGTCTTGGTTCGATCCACTACACGCGAGCAACTATACACCGGACCGGCCTGAATGCCGACTCAAGAGTACGCGGTCGGCACGATTGTTAACGACTTAGACATATCGTCACTGATCCTCAGATCGGGTTTACTGTTCGACGCCTGAGCAGTGCAGATTGTTTTCCTTTCATCAAATCATGTATATTGTTTCGTGGCACCTCTCGATAGTGATTTCATCGGCGTCTTGTGGTTATTCCAATCAGGATATGCTCTACATCCTTTAAATTCCCGCCATTTCCTACGCGCTGGGCATTTCAGTACCCGGGCTAGTCTCGAGCCTAGTGACCTAGCTGAAAAATTTTACTGTGTGCACAACTGCACAACCCGCACACGCTTGAAATACTTTTTACCACAAAATCAATTTCCCAGCCCGCTGTTCGTACATAATGTCGTTGACATTTTCCCGCTATCCGGTGACAGAGTAGCCGCCCGAGTATTATTGCTCTTAGTATTATTATTAAAGCCACAATCATTTGATCAAGTATTTATTAACCTCTGACCTTACTATGACCACTGTTCCATCTGCAAGTCAGTGGGGATCCCCTACTGCAAACAAAAGAGCACTCCTTATACATGGTTTAAACTCGTCCTCGCACACTTTCCACCGTGTTGCATCGGCGCTTGCAGCCAAAGGCTAGTTTTCTTCGCTCGAGGATTTTGATAGCGCTTATCTTTTGATTCTGACACCTTAGAATACTTGGTAGTTGCTCCAAATCTTCTTGGACATGCTCTCAGGAACACTGGAGTTGACTTCAAAGTCCAGACACTGGCAGATGACCTCTTACCGTACCTTCAAGCTGCCGAGTATGATATCGTCATCGGCCACTCAGTGGGTGCACTCGTGGTACTATCGCTTCTCAAGTACCTGCCAAAAATTAAACCTACTTCGGTGGTTCTTATCGACCCATCTCTGGAAATAACTGCAGAGCAGATGGTGAATGGGAGAGTCAGGTTCTCCACCGATGTCAGAACCAACCCCACTGTAGAAGATTATATAGCATTGAATCCTCTATGGACGAGAGAAGATGCTATCTGGAGAGTGTTAGGGACCCAGATTGGAAGATCGACCAACTCCGATGATCACATCGATGTCAGTGTTTGCGAGTGGTGTTCTAGAATCAAGGGTGCTGATGTTTGAATCGGTCCAGGGTAACGTGCCGTGGTCATTTTCGCATCTGATCGCCGACAAGCCCGCTGCTACTGCATTGACGATTCTGGTTGGCGAACCTTCCAAGCTTGAGTCCATCGCAAAATTCAAAGAGGTTAGAACGGTGCTCTTTTCAAATGCCTCGCACTGGCTTCAGCATGAATTCCCGGAAGTGATTGTCGAAGAGGCGCTGAGGAATATCCAAGAGTAGAACAATTGGGCTTGCATGGTTCCAGTAATCAATCATTGCCACAAATTACCTTGATGTTACGAAAAAGAAAGGGGCGACGAAATCGCAAAATCTACTGCAAAAACGTAGCTATAAGACCCATGGTAGCACCCCAGATTCTCAGCCAACATTAAGCCGTCGGAATTTTTGGACAACTCGCAGTGACTGTGCAACCCGCGCCATCTACTCTTGTTTCCAATGACCTCCAAATTCAACCTCAACTGCTTAGTCTTAGGCGACCACCCCAGGAACATATTCCCGGTCAAGATTACATGGACAGATACTGTTGGCGACCTGAAAGGTTTGATCAAGGAAAAGAAGCCTGCATTTCGCGACTGGCTGCAGACACTCTCCAACTGTGGAAAGTGAGTGATCTGATACTTTGGAAGGTCGACCTACCTGTCGACGACACCCTCGGGCGTAATCATCTCGACGAGCTTGAACTAGATCACAAGACACCATTGTCGCCTGTGGATGAGATATTTGAGGTTTTTGACAGTCCTCCTCAACATAAGCACCTGCATATTGTTGTCCAGCCGCTACCTGCTGGTGAGTTGTCTGTCGATATCGCCTCTTTCATCCATACTGATCGCGGTGTGAATCCGTGTGATTAAGGCGTTTCCCGCAAAGCCAGCCACCTGTCAATCAAACTCAATTGCTTAGTCTTAGGCGACCACCCCTGGAACATATTCCCAGTCGAGATTATATCGACGGAGGTCGTCGGTAACCTGAAAGATTTGATCAAGGAAAAGAATCAGCATGAATTCAATAATTTTGATGCTAAGAATCTCAAGCAATGGAAGGTGAGTGATACCTACAATCAGATGCTAATGATCTGATATTTTGGAAGGTCGACCTGCCTATTGACGACACCTTCGATGGTAATCTCAACGAGCTCGAACTAGATCACAAGAAACCATTATCACCTGTGGATGGAATGTTTGAGGTTTTTGACAGTCCTCCTCAACATAAGCACCTGCATATTGTTATGCGGCATCAGTAAATCACCAATGTTGCAATACCATTTTTTCCCTCTCTATATGAATGCGTCCTACATTGAGGTTGGCCGTTAATAGACACATATTTGCGACTTCAACGCGACAGTGGTGGAGGTCCATAAGCACCATATGGTGCTCTAAGATGCAATCGGTCACTGCTTTTTGAGCCTGACAAACTTTGCGTCTCGAAGTTAAACTTGAATGAACGTTACCTTTAATCAGAAAACCCAAAGCTCATATATGCAAGCGCTCATACGTGACCTTCACTCTTGCCTCTGTTAACATCCATCTCTTGCAGACGACCACTGCCACAATGACAATTATCTTTTCCTTGTCGATCTCTTTCAAGTATAATAGTCAGGAAAGACTGATCCATCAACCTCGCGGCCCTCGCCACGACTTTTCCTTGAATTTAAGTTTCATGGCATTCAGGAGCCTGGTGTCCTGGGCGTCTAACGAGAAGCTTGAGGCTGTGGAGCAGCACCGAAAGCACGGTACACATACCTGTGCAGCTTAAATCAAGATGCCTACAAGCTCTAGGCCTTCGGGCTACAGCAAGTCCATTTTGATTGCGCTTGATCACCAACTTCCAGTAGAATGGCAGGAGCAACCCAGCTCATCCAGTCTAACATTATAAATAGCGGCGTCATGACAGTCGCAGTCTTTCGTAGTGGACGCCGTAGTATGGAGCGGTATGGTGGCGGGTCGGGAGATACCAAAGAGGACTAGTCGCTTAAATTTTCTTTAGATGACGCATTGCTCGCGAGTGGTTCGCTACTAGGCTCGTGACCAGCCTGGCTTACCAGTCTAGTTCGCTACCATGAAGTTTTGGTCAACTGTCGCGTTCGGTATTCCCCGTACGTCTGCCGTCACTGGGTGAACATCATCGGCAAAACCGAGGTGATCAACTCAGTGAGCTCACTACGACTACCATGACCACTGTTCCGTCTGCAAGTCAGTGGGGATCCCCTACTGCAAATAGGAGAGCATTCCTCATACATGGTTTGGATTCGTCTTCGCACACGTTCCACCGTGTTGCATCGACGCTTGCAGCCAAAGGCGGGTCTTCTTCGCTGAAGCCTCATTACAGCACTGATATATTGTTTATATGACGATCATAGGATACTTGGTCATTGCTCCGAATCTTCTTGGACATGCTCTCAGGAAGCCTGGAGTTGACTTCAAAGTACAGACACTGGCAGATGACCTCTTACCGTACCTTCAAGCTGCCGAGTATGATATCGTCATTGGCCACTCAATGGGCGCGCTCGTGGTATTATCACTTCTCAAGTACCTGCCAAAAACTAAACATACTTCGGTGGTTCTTATCGACCCATCTCTGGAAATAGCTGCAGAGCGGATGGTGGATTGGAAAGTCAAGCTTTCCGACCATAGCAGAACTAACCTCACCGCAGAAGATTATATAGCATTGAATCCTCTATGGACGAGAGAAGATGCTATCTGGAGAGTGTTAGGGACCCAGATCGGAAGATCAACCAACTCCGATGATCACATCGATGTCAGTGTTTGTGTGTGGTTTTCTAGAATCGACAGCACTGATAGTTTGAATTGCTTCAGGGTAACGTGCTGTGGTCATTTTCGCATCTGATCGCCGACAAGCCTACTGCTGCTGCATTGACGGTTCTGATTGAAGATCTGCGATTTAATGGCGCTTTGAAGCTGGAAACTGTCGCAAAATTTAAAGACATCAGAGCCGTGATTGTTCCGAATGCCTCGCACTGGATACAGAATGAATTCCCCGAAGTGATTGTTGAAGAGGCGCTAAGGAATATTGAAGAATAAGACGATGGTTAATTAAAACTTCCATGTTTCGACTACCATTACCTTGATGTAGAACAGCACAACCCTGAATAAAACATAGCTTTAATCGAAGAAAACCTCTGCATCTTCATCCCATCCCAATGTCTCTGTAGCGATTCCAAGCTGTCGGAGCATCGTACCCATGGTGTTCCGTGTTTGTTCATCATCTTCTGAAAGGATCTTGTTGGTGTAGCCTTCGTCCAAGGAATTCTCCACAGCAGTATCCATCTCGTTCTCCGGATAGCCTTCGCGTTTGATTCCAGGGGAGTCCCAACCCCAGTTCGAGTCCCGTGAGCCCATCTTGCCCCTACCCCCGTCCCAACCAACACCGTCTCCCTTGTTCGCAGAACTTTTCACCAAATCCCAAAGCTCATATGCGACCTCCCTCCCTGCCTCCGTCCATTTCTTGATGAGCCTGATGAGTGTATTTTCCTCATCGTTTTCTTTCACTTTGACAGCGCGCTTAAGAAGTTGTAATTTTCGTTCTAGGGACTGGACCGTAGGTGTCAGTCGAATCGATGATCCTCTTCCGGACGATGCTGAAGCAGAAATGCTTAATGGAGATTTGAATTGTGACGCCGCTTTGAGAGTGCGAACTCTGGTCTTAACTGGTGTAACGGACGGAGCTACATGGGCACGGTGATGTTTCTGAGGTGTGAGTGGTATTTTCGGAGCTGGCGGTGGTGCGGGAACAATCGGCAAATGGCTCTTGGACTTTAATAGATCCCCTGATGGCGCACCCTCATCCTTGTTCGGCATCAAAGGTGAACGAAACGGAGTGATGAGTTTCCGGAACTGCCGTTGCTGAAACGCCAAGGTGGCGCGCTTTGGAGCTGGTGGCAGATGTCCTCTACCATCGTGTGTTTTCTGCAAGTGAACTCGTATAAATGATAGCACACCGTCAACAAGAAAAACCGTTCTAACTACCATGCGTTTAGCCAACCGCGTATCATCTGGGCTTTGTGATAGGTTCTTGTCACGCAGACCAAGGACACCAATCTAAGCATATATTTTTAAGCCGTTAAAACCGACCGAGCACTCTACCCCACCTCTCTTTCCGGTCTGGATCGCTTCTGCGGCAATGGTTTAACTTCCTGAATGTTGGAGGCGCCCTCGTTAGTTTTTGGGCTTCCGCCATGGATGGCGAGATCGTGGGGCTCATGCTATAATCCATGCAATTGATCATAACCGGGCTTCCGAAGAAAACAACACAAACCATTTGTCGCTGTTGATATGTGTCAGTATCATCATGATCGTTATATGCTTCCTCTAAGGTATCTGGGTAAACACCGTCCGGAGAACTGATGAGATCCTGATCGTCTGATTCCATTCTCATAGCCTGAAACTTGTCAGCAGATACACAAAGAAAACACGGCGCATATACCCTGTCTGCAACTTTGTAATCTCCAATTTCGATGAGCGACGACTGAGATGATGCGAACGGGGACGAAGAAAAAATATGGGGAGGGCTGGAGCTGGGAGGCAAAGAATACGACCGTGCGTTGTCCGGTGAGGTGTTCGACGGCGCTTCGTCATCTACTTCGCGTGACTGAAGGCGAGGTGGTTGAACTGTCCCAACACTATACTGGAAGCGAATCATCTGTAGGTCGCTCGTGCTGTTCAATTCAACATGCGGAGTACCTCTCCGTGATATAAGAGGAGAGAGAGATGCATTGATGGTCTGTGCGTTGTCTTAGCTTGCTCAGATAACAGCAAATCATGTAAGGCTACTTTATCTGTTTGAAGAATCCCTTCGTTGGCGGTAATTCCGGACATTGCTGATGTATTTGACACGGGTTCTGCGACGTGAATCGAAGAAGATCATAGGTCATTGTAAAGTTGATACGCTCCTCAGTAGTATTGGCAGAGACAAATTACCTATATTATGTTCGGAATCCTTCAGGTCACTCGACTGTAGTAGTGGAGGAGAAAGGTCAGGAGGTAGCTGCGATACAAGCGACTCTTCAGCCAACTGTGCATATATATGGACCAATTAGCACCAATAAGTCAAGTACAGGTGGACTATGTGCTTGCCTGGTAGTCCTCTGAAGGTGGCCTTTCTTGCGAGCATAATGGGTCGATGAGGACCTGGGTATATGCGCATGGTGTCGCGCCAATTTCACCATGTGCATCCCTGAAAGCGACAGTATCAGTACTAAGTCCTGTCACCTGTTGTTCAGTAGTTGTTTCCATATCTGAAACAATGAAATGTGTAGCTGTAGGATAATGAGCCCGCACTTAGTGAGTGAATGGTAAAGAGAGAGGTCAGGGACCGCGTCTCATCAAGACCACGAGAGTGGTCACGTGCTCACAAAGTAGTCATCTATATTTGGATCGCAAGCTTGCACTGTGTAGTCACAGAATATCGAAAACAAGTGTGGAAGTTCTTTTAACAAATGCAGATAGGACTACTTTCGCACAGAGCGGATACGTGGATCACCCCGTTCTGAGCGTTTTCGTAATTTTTCTTGCCTTTTGCTGACCGTTTCCTTCTCGCCACCCCCTTCCGCGGCCTGAGAGCTCGCACCACGGGACCAACCGAGCATTGGCCCAATGAAGTTACTCCATAGTTTGTATGCGGCGTACAATGGGATCTGGTAAAGCAAGAGCAATTTATAACATGAGGTGAGGCCACACAGGCACTTACCACAAGGTAGAACCACCAAACCCAATCACCGAACGCCCCACTGCTGATCTGACACGCCCCTAGACAGATAAACTATGTGTTCAGCCAAACCGTTAAAGGCACATCAACTCACATGTGACATAAAGTATATCGAAACACCATTCTGTTACTCCCGGTTGATTAAGGTCTTCTCCGGGAGAGATGAGTGCTCCAGTTGTTGGGTCCCGTCTTGTAGTGCCCATCCTTTCAAGATAGCGTGAAAGGAATAAGGCAGGGAGATACGTCACAACGTAGAGTGCCAGCGAGCCCTTGGATGGAGGAAGAGAGCTTCGCCGGAATAAAAGACGGAAGACTGCAGAGAGGAGGGTGGGGATGAACATTCCAAGCCTCAGATTTCGGAGGGCCTGTTCATTCTGTAGCGCTGAAAAATTTGTATGTTTTCAAAGAGAATTGTGGTTGTATGATGAAATCGTACCAATTCGTTTAGCTGCTCCGTGAGCCATGATGGTGGATGGCCTGCAAGTGTACTGAACCCAATTTGTGCACGCGTCCCTATAATTTTAAATTAACTTTAGCTCCGAGTCGCACGTCAACTTCGCATCTCGAACTTATAGTTATGTCGCAGACAAACTGCACAGAGGTAGTGAGAGAGGCCGTCCAGGCTAACAAGGACCACCAACACGCCTTGAAAGTATACACGGAAAGACTTGAGGCAGAGCTTCAAACTGTCGACAAACTTCTGGTATGTCGTATTCTGCATATTTCGCACTCAGTTTCAATGATAACTTCTAGGAACCTGCTGATGCTAATCTGGATGGCGAGCCAGACATCGATGTCGGAGGCTCCATCATCATTCCAGGCTCCGTCAAGGCATCTGGACTCTTGACCCCCAGTGAATTGCTTTCAGAGGTGAGAATAGCGCCTGCTTGTTCCTCTACTACTGAAGATTTCCCCTAGGACTCCCCCTTTTACGAAGAGGCTGCGCGGCGCAGTCGATATCTAAGCTTGACAGAGGTTCATCCCAGTGCGTTATTCGACCCATTACGCCACTTATCTCCCTAATTCGTAGCTGCAGTGACCAAGAAGGACCTTGAGGCTCTGAGAGAAGCTGTGAGGACCGAAAACTACCGCATGCATGCTCTAGATGCTCAACGAAAGTTCGTCTTGCTCTATGTATGATATCATCTTATCAAATTCTCTCTTAGAGGCAATCCTGTTTTTACAAGTTTGAGTAATCAACCGTCAAACTATCTCGAGTTGAACAAGGAGGGTCTTGATTGGGATCGTATCGCGGAGAAGGTATGTTTCATAATATCATATCCGCAACTACCTGTTAACTCGCGTGCGCCAGGTCTCTTCATCATCCATGTATACGCGTACACCAAGAGAGTGTGAGATATGCTGGTTGGGTGATCAGCATCCATGTTTCAATCATGGCCCTTGGACACAAGACGAAACTACCAGACTCAAAGGGCTCGTCGCCGAATACGGGAACGAGCAAGTAGACTGGGAGGTCGTGGTAGATAAACTCGGGGTATGTCTACTTTTTGAGCTAACAGAAAACGTGTGACAATCTACACATAACAGACCCACCGAACGCCTCTCGACTGCATGATACACGGCACAACGCGAAAAATTCATTTGTGGACACCAGATTCTGACGAGCGTTTATTGAAAGCTGTTGCTACTTTCGGTCACGATAACTGGTCTGTAGGTATGTGTCTTGCAACATTGCGCTTTTGTATCCACATTCATCAAATCTACTGCACAGTCGCCTGTCAAGTCTCAGAAGATGCTACCCCTAGCCAGTGCCAGAACCGTTATCAACGCACTCTTGACCCTACTCTGAAGCACAAAGCATGGTCTGATGAGGAGGACTCACGCCTACGTCTCGCAGTCCGAGCGTACGGTACTTCCTGGGTGAATGTCGCATCCGCCATCCCAGGTCGTCATAATGATCAGTGTCGTGATCGTTGGAATGATATTCTCAACCCTGCGATAACCAAAGGGAAGTGGACCGAAGAAGAAGACCAAGATCTTTTGGCCATAATACAACAAATAGGCACTTTGAGCTGGAAGGAGATCAGCAATCGACTAGGCAGCGGGCGCACCGATAGCATGGTAACATTCATTGCTTCAGTGGCCTATGTTTCCTTTTCATTTATTTTACTTTAGTGTCGAAACAGGTATAATAATCTCCAACGGCCGAAGACCTCGCAACCAACCAAAACACAATCTCAAACAGCAACTTTCAGCGTCATCGCTCAACCCTCAATGGACATGGTCGCAGAGTCATCTCGAGCAGCATCTCGAAAGAGAAAAGCATCCACTTCTGCCGATGAGTCCACTGAGGTGAATGAATTGGTGCCTATCGAGGAGTCAAGTTCCATGCCCAGACTCCCAGGTATTCACGTGACCACAAGGACGACTGATTCGGCCATAATGTTCCTTGAACCGGTCATCAGCGTCAACCCTGAAACTCACAAGAAACGCACTCGAGAAGTTCTAGGCATGACCAAGAGCAAGAGCCATGAGAAGGCGAAGGCGAAGTCAAAATCAAAATCAAAGTCAGCAGATCCTGACGTTAGCACCACCCCTGAGGGCGTTGGCGACATATCAACGTCTACCAAAAAAGTGGGAAAAAGGAAAAAGGTTGATGTAGAATCCACATTAAAAGAAATTCCAGCCAAGAAGGCTCCCCGTCCTAAAGCCCGACCTGTTCGCAGCAAAAAGAATGCCGCGCCTGGTACCATGGTTTTAGATTTAGGGCCTCCTCCTGTTTCAGGTACGTGCTTATGTTACCATACTGTCTCAAGATATTGACTCCCTTCACAGGGGACAATAGCGGGACTGGTGATCAAGCTGGGCCGAGCACTCTAGGTCCTGGAGTCCCCGGACTTGTGGTCCAGTGCTGTCATATAAGTGAATTAGGCTTAAGACCACCATCGCCATCGAACCGAATGGGATAGGTGCTCTTGAATGTTGAGTTCATAACAATGTCTTGCTTGTCATTCGAGAGTGTCGGTGAGCCTGAAATAATATAATACATGCATAGAAGGTATTTCAACCGTGAAATCGTATATTACGGTTCATTACTCGACACTCCGTACTTGTGTGTGTGTCGATCAATATTTAGCTCCCGGTCAGCCCACTAATATATTCTACCCACTGGCACCAAGCCCGTCCATTAGTACAAGGGCGGGAACATCACGAGACTGCTAGCACGGTGTCCCCTGTAACTGTACTGAAGGTCAGCACGATACTCGATCAACTTTGTGCTTTAATGACTGACCCTGGATATTTTGCATATATACACTGCCGGCAATCATCCCAGTTTCTTGTACAATCCCTACACATGGGGGACGCACAAGTTTTGCACGAATGCGCTGCCTCAGTCCATCTACACCGATGACAGTAGTAGCGACCACAACTAGAGCACCTCGATAAGCTGGGTACGCAGTCATCGCAGATATGGCGACGGCATATCCCGCACTTCTCAGTAAACCGTGGATACGAGAGTTGAAGCTGTTCCGTATCGTTCTCCTCTTCGATGCAGTCATCACACAGCCTTGTCCTACTGCAAACTGTACAAGTCTGGATGTATGCACACCAGTCCTGGCAATATACAATTTTGCAACTTCGGCATTCGATGAACGGCGTCCCGGATGGGTCACCTGCGCAGGGTCCGCACAGCCATGTCCGTGAACATGCGCATGTACGTCCTCCTGGTTCACAGTCTGAGCAGACCATGTCTCGGAAGCGATTGCGATTACGGGACCAACAGTAAACGTTACCACAGCGGCGCCACGCTGAAGCAAGGTCATGGCGGATGCAGTTCCGACAAGGAGCGATCCTTGGAGGATGCTCGTGGCTAATCGACTGGTGGTCGTCCTCAGTATCTGGGTCTCTGATAGGAATGATGATTTCGAACGCTGTGTGGTTAGGTCTAGGGGTCCGCTGAGCGTCGCCTTCAGGCCGTCCAACACACCAGCTCAGTGACTCCATGCAATACCACTGAGAGCATATTGGACACTGGCCAGTTTGAGGTGTTGCGCAGGGAATGCAAAAGAACTCTCGGTCGTGGTAAGAGCATCCTACGACTGAGACGATGGAAGATGCCTTGCAGCTTGAGTTCTCGCACGCATGTATACCGCAGACGCGGCATCGGATGAGGTCGTGGGAACACAGTGGGCAGGCAGTAATGGGGGCATCACGTTCCAGCACCGCTGGATCTACAAGGTCCAACTCCACAAGATGGTGCAAGAAGACCTAAAGGATATGATATTACCACGGAGACTTCAGGATTCTGGGATCACCAAGGAATATCACGAGCATCGCACTTACGATTGCGTTCTCTCTGCAACGTTCATGTTCTTGCTTCCTCTTAGTCTCTTGCTCCTGCCTTCGTGATTCTTCATCCTTCTTCCACTCATTCACTTGTTCGGTTATGAAAACCTTCAATGCGTTTTGCACGCCCTTGTCTGCGGGTAAGGGAAAGTCTGGGATGCCCTCGGAGCCCTGGGTGACATCCCTTACCACCATATTATTGAGATCAACTGAGAAGCATATGATCTTCTGGCGTGACAAGGGATCGAGCCTGGAAAGATGAAGACCGGAATGTTCCAGGACACCAGTGGTAGCATTCAAAATAGCAAGGAAGGACGAGTGCGAGGGTAACATCTCATCCGGAGTGACTACACCGTCTATGCTATCGCGACTGGCGAGAGCTCTTGCAATCTCCACAATCTTGGGATAGATCGGGTGGCCAGCTCCGACATGGCGGAACTGCATGGTGTTCAGTTTATGGATTGTGATATTGATGACCGGAGGTGGCATGTTGGTGGTCGGAATGATGGGAGCGTACTTTTTTACAGTAGACTGATCATTCATATAGTTCGGACATTTTGTCGGACACTGGATGCTAATATTATTAGACTTCACGCGTCATGAAGTAACCTTTAAATTTGCCTAACGTCATGGAGTAAGATGGAAACAATCAAGGAGTCATGACAAGGACCAGACCCGCCCAAATAGATTATTGGATCGGGACAAAAAGCAGGACTAGACGCCCACAAGGCCTAAGTATATGTGAAATCAAATGGTTAAGCAGAAACTTTCCAACGTTTTCGTGGGTACGTGGAGGCTTCCCAGTTAACAATATGACCCAGCAATTCGCCATCTTCTTGCCCGAGATTATCTTCTGTTGCTGTGAGCAGATTCTTTAACGACTCCTGAACCAGCCCTGCAGTCTTGAGTTTCCTTTCGAGTGAAGGAAGCGCGGCTTTCTTAGGGGGAGAGGCCTTTGAAGAACAAGGTCAGTCGATATATTAGAAGACACACAGATGGGCTCACTGGTGTTCTGAGATATGTATGCTTCGGTGGCAATGCGGGGAAATGGGTCGGAAGCTGACGTAGAGTCCCTGGCACAACGGGCGGCATATTCTCGTCATCTGAAGGAAGGAGTTCGGGCGACTGCGATCGTGAAGGTGGCATTTCAAAAATCGGTTCGGCTGGTTCAGCTTAATCCACAGTCAAACATTCAAGTCAGCATGGTTCAACATTACGTACCAGAAGCTTTTGTAAATTCTGCAGCGACTGTGCGTAGATCCTTTGTTTTCAAATCTCGCTCTTCGCATGCCATTAGCATGTCCTTTGCTATCGGTATTGCGCGATTGGCAAGATTAGCGTACTGGTGGGCGCGTTCATATAGATTCTGAATGACTGCTCTCTGAGGTGTGAGCTCGATAATTAATAGAATAAAGGGCGGCTGCGTACAGGTTACGACTTCTTTCTCTAGTCTCTTCAACGCGGGGGGTTCTATTGAATCATATTCCGAGGTCTGTAGCTGGGCAAGGATGAGCCGTTGCACTTCTTTGGAAGCTATTTCTGGAGAGATATCCGGTATGATCTCAGCGACTGCCACGCTTGGTTGGCGCGGAGGCTGGACATGAAACTGATAAGTCGAGGCTGCTGCTGCCGCTGCTGCTGGGGGCGGCGGCGGGAATCGATGGGGATAATGCGCCACCGCTGGCTGAAGCAGCTGGGGAGGTCCTGAACCAGTTGCATATACGATAGGATAAGGCTGTTGATAGGTGCCATAGCTTTGCTGATATGGAACGAAATTTGACATGATAGTAATGGAAAGTCAGATTGGTCAATGATGTTCACACGTCACGCTCACCCCAGTAGTAATCATGTCCCTAGGTTCATACTTAGCTGCGACAGCATCACGACCTTTATATGCCGTGCGTGGCCGTGCGGCACCGGTAGTCCGCACCTGTGCATCTCTCTTTCTCTCATGTTCGCCCTACTAATTTTTCTACTTAATTTTTTCAAAATGGGCGATGCAGCCGGAGAGATCACATCTTCTCCGAACGTGCCAGACTCCAGTAAGGATTCCGCGGGGCCAGATGGAGTCCCAGACGAGTCTTTCCGCACGAGTAGGCCAGATATCGTTGGGTCTGACGTTCCAGATGCCCCGTTTCCAATTAAATTGTCAGGCCCCGTGCAGCATGGATTTGGTAGAGGGAGCAAAGACCTCGGATGTCCAACTGGTATGTTCCCAGACTGAATCTTGATCGAACTAAATCCACGGGTATGAACCACAGCAAATCTTCCTGACGATTCCCTCCCACCCATGATCGATGCAGGGACAGGAGTCTATTACGGCTATGCCCAGGTTACCCCTTCTGATGGATCATCATCATCTTTATCTGACCAAGATGTATGCGTCTTGCCCATGGTCATGAGTTTTGGGTGGAATCCCTTTTACAACAATAAACGCAAGACTGCGGTACGTCTTTTCCCCCCTTCTTTGAACCGTCCTGAATCATGGCGCCCAGGAAATTCACATAATGCACGAGTTTAAGACCGATTTTTATGGATACGATATGAAGGCTCTAGTTTTGGGATATATCCGTCAGGAACTGCGTTACACTTCACGAGGTGCGATTGTGCCTGGACTACTTTCACCCACACTGACAACTTTCTACTCACAGAAGCACTTATAGAAGACATAGAGTTTGACAAAAGGGTCGCACTCAAGTCAATGGCAAGGCCTGGTTACGAGAAATACACGACAGACCCTTTCTTCACGGTTTAGGCCACCCCTCGGATGGAATGATTGTGCTATAACCATAACAGATATCACCAACGGAGCACAGGGTATTTAGAGCGCTATGATTGTAACACATAGAGTCTTGCCAGCCGGTGCGGATATGCATTGCGCTGTGGAGCGAAAATATATGATATTGCCATTGATTGACAAGACACCATGGAGATCCTTATCGATACTTCCTACCTGCAATGAAGAAAGACTAGTGGATTGCAGATTAGCAGACTGGAAGAACCCTGCTTGGGAGTGCATGCTGCGAATGACCATAATTGATTCAGCAGATACATCACAATACGAACAGCGCACAATACTATAGTCGTCTTGCTTTCTTTGCCCTCGTCCCTCCAATCTTTATAGGTGTCCTGTCCTCCACTACCACCACTGATGCCCGAATATTATCTCCCTCAGAAGTCATGAACGCCTTTTGCACCGCTTCCCTCCCCCACCCGAACCCCTTAAACTTCAGCGCAAGTGTGACAGGCGACACACCACCATCCTTGAAGTTCGGCCTAGCTATTTCCTCTTCGACGCGCTTGAAAGCGCGCACAGCACATTGGTACCCCGCTTCATAGCTGCTTTTATTCGCTCCCTTGAAACCACACGAACCACTTGTCCACCATCCGTTCTTGACAAGCTTGCCGGACGGATAGGTGAAGACGACGCGGCAATTGTTGTGTGTAGTGTATACGTGAAGGTGATAAGGCTTTGAACGCTCCGCGATGTCCTTCTTTGGTTCCCTCTGCATTATTGCAGTTATGGGGTTGTAATATGTATTTGGGCCCATCGGAGGCTTGTCTAGTGGAGGAGCAGCCGAGTCTTCACCTCCCCACATGTCATCGGCGAGACTAGTCCCGAAGGAGGCAGGTCTTGAGAAAACTGCATTTTCGTGCAGGCCAGCACGATGGAGATACTGTCGTGCGGCGCTGAGCACTGATGGTCTCAGTTGAGCGAGTGAGACCATGTCTAATACTTCAGTTGAGCACAACGTAGAAATTAGCAAGACTTTGACGCGTCTGAGGACTGTGGGAAAGCAAAGTCTGTCGCATTTTCGGATTGCACCGGGTCCGGAACCTTCTCCACCAACTCGCTGCTCACAAAAAACCATGGCTGTAAGTCAAATAAGCAGTCGAGTGGACGACACAATGCTAACTACGACTTCATTTCTAGTTCGCTAACGCGTTTTACAATACCATCGCGAAGCGCAACAGTACGTGACCCGATACTCTAAGTCATGCGCAGTTCGATTAACTAAATTAAACCTCTAGGCGTCTTCGTCACCTCCATTTTTGCTGGAGCCTTTGCCTTCAACGTAGGCTTTGACGTCGCTGTGACCAATTTCTGGGACCGTTGGAACCAGGGGGTGAGTAGCTGACACATTTAACGCTGCCCGATAACTAACTTTGCTGTCTTTACCCGCATGATTCAGAAACAATGGAAGGACATTCGTTCGAGATACGTCGAGGAAGGATCAGACTCATAGCTTCGCCTAAGTTGGCAAGGGACCTACTTGCATAATGGTTATATTCATCAATAGACTTCTTTCCAAAACTGAGCTGTCGGCGTGTTCTAGAACCTCACCTCGTGTGCTTTCACCGTGAAAATTCGGTGTTGATGCGCTGCGTATCTGCTTCCATTTTTTTCTGTCCAAGCGGTATTCTGGCGACTTGATACGTACGAACTACCACCGTCTACCAATTAAACATCTTCCTGAGCTTCACTTATGGGGGGCGCGCTAAAATGAGAAGTGCATCACAATTGTATTATGAAAATCCACTGCTGTTGATACACTTGGCGCTGCCTATACATGTTCTGTGATTATCTACCAACAACACGGGCGAGCTGGCACCTCCCCAAACTTATAGCGGTCACAAAAAGCTACGGCAATTACAGGAGTCTGTTGGAGAACACAATAATGTAGGGATCGATATCTACGTGTTTGAATATTTGAGTATGCGAGTATATACCTCGGAACACGGCGCTACATAAATGCAAGTGAGGGTGAGGTACAGTCTGGTACAGTGCTAGAATACGACGCTGAATTGTAAAGTGCAAATGAGCATTGGTCTACCGATGATGATAATGATGATGATGATGGAAGACAGACAGAGACAAACAGAAGGCAGTCAAATAGAAATACGGCTGGTGGAATATAGGTAGAAAAACCACATATAACGCGATAGATACCGCATCGACTAAAGAGAAAAGGTGTCACTGGGAACAGAAGACAAGACAGTATCAGGTGGAGAGCATGCCGGGATCTTCATCATCCAAGCGGCTGAAGATTTCATCAAAGATCTCTTTGCCATCAGCAGATAGAGGAGGAAGCTGGTTGGTGTCAGCAGACGGATCATCTCGCGAAGCTTTGATCCTACAAACACGTTCTTCGTTCCAAATGTTCTCGAGGGTTTCCGTAAGGTTCTTCAACCCGAATAAGAACCCGCGATCAGGCTCTTCGGGAAAGTGAGGGGGGAACCGAGCATATATCAGCCCCGTTTCCACATCCACTTCAGCTTGATAACCCTTAGAGCTTGACACCTGATGGATGATATTGCGATCTGTGGGTGGAGGATAAGGAAGCCAATCACGCCCAGTGGTTGTATGAGCGAAATCAACGATGCGGACGTTAACTTCACCACGCTTTCGCTTCCCGCTGGAACGCTTGCCAACTGGTCCAACAAGCAGATCTTCGCTATGACTACGGCGTAATAAGGGCCGCTCGTCACTGGCGCTGGACCGCGTACTGGACCGCTCCAATGACTCTCCACGCTTACTACGGGATGAAGGGTGCTCAAGAGCGCATGTCCTGAACGCTTCTTGCGCCTCACGATCTCCGTCGTAGATAAGGAGGAGACTGCAGCCGTAGAACCTGAAGCCCTTCAGACGATTGATGATCCGAGCGAGAGCATAAAGCTTCTGGAGAAGAATAGGAATCTGCCAGACGAGGAGACGTTCGCCATCTTGCAGGAAAGACGCCAACACTGACTCAAATTCTTCGGCTTTTATATCTCGGCCCCTGTACTTGTCTTGGGTTACGTATGATTGCGTGGCGTTGTTCCACACCTTGAATGCAAACCAGTTTAGTCAACTCTAGATTTCTTACCCATCTATATATATACTAACCTGCATGCCACAGATCCGGACGCCTAGGGGCCTACTCGTCGTGCGGTCACATTTCTTTCGTTGACTCTTCTTTTTGGCGAGCGTCGCGTCCATGCCATACTGTCGTGTCCCCATCTTCAAGTCAAGAACGCACGAGCGTTTTAAGCGACCGGTCAGATCTTCCATACAAATGAAATGGTTTTGACGCGTGATCGAGTTATCAAAGTTGAATGTGGACGGAGGTTTACTGGAAACAGGTGTTACAGGGGTAGAAAACCCGAGAGATCGTGATCGACTTCGATGTCTTTTGAGGCAGGGAGGGAGGTCGAGTTGGTGCTGATCTTCAAGCGTAAGGGAATCCTTATCGCTGGCACTGTCCTGTGCATATATCGAGTCTATAGCAGACTCACTCTGAACACGCGGAAGAAAGGGGAACTGGAGATTTCCTTCCTCTTCTTTCAGCCTCTCTGCTTGTCCCACAGGGTGCCTTCGACGATGTGAGCGAGTACGTCGGGCAGAGGAAATCGGACGACCCTCATGATCAGCCATCTCGCCCTCGTCGTCTGTCTTCGTGGACCACTTGGCGCGATTCCGACGCTGAAACCTACGGAGAATGGTGTTAAAGACGTGATCTTTGAGCTTTGTGTTAACCATCGTTAACCCTGTTCCCCCGAACCAAGTAGGAGTTCCCTGTTGCGGCCCGATTCCCGGTTCGGAATGGAAACGATGCAAGGATGGTGGGTGAATCCCCTCCTGTACTAACGTAGGATGAGCTGAATGGGACTCTGAAAATGGCGTTGGAAGGACGCCTGAACAGCATTCGGGTGAGTTGGAAGGGGTTGGCGGTTCCCCCTCCTGGGAAGGTATGGTAGCCTGACGCAAGAAAGGGCTGCACTTCACTGATGAAGGCTCTGGTCGCACAAGGTTAGGTGTTGATGCAATCACACCGCGTAGACGATCATGTTTCGGCCCGTCAAGATGGAGAACCCATTCAGGAATAATGTGACGATTACGGTCAAGCACCACTTCGGGCATTTCATCGGATGTTTCATGACTTGACATATCATCGTCTTCCAGAAACTGAGATGTCAACCCCTGAGTGGGACAAGAAAGGTAGGAATTAGGTCTGTGATAGTCAGGAGACGGTGGATAGGCAGAATGGTGATGAGGAGTATGCGTATCGGGTACATTCGAATTGGTGGCTGGTAACGAGCCTTTGGATACGCGTCGGTAAGTGACAAGCATCACGCCAAGATAACGTGGAATGAATCCGAGTAAAGGAGGTGCTTCTCGCTCAACAGCTTCATAAAACTGATTCTCTCTCGAAACCAGAGGCTATAGAATATGTTATTAGAAACGGATCATGACAGACCATCACCAGGCATACCTTGCACACGGCACGTTTGGTAAATCTATAGATCGCATTGTGGCCACCGACTTGGTTTCGGAAAGGACGTAGAGGGATATGTGGAAGACTCTCATCTGATGCACCGAATGTCATATTCAGTCCAGGTCACGATTGTAGCTGATTCTGTGCCCGACAAGGGGTCAGCTTTGACCTATTGGAATGAAGACAAGCACTTGTCGACAAGTGCTCGCAGATAGTAATCCTTATGCAGTGGAACAAAGATAGCTGTCGGTGACCTGCAGTGCCGACGAGGAGAGTTTTTGAAGAATGATGAATGACGATATGGACGAGACACGTGCTTTGTCGACTTGTTAGAATGATGACTAATAAGCACAGCAGTCCAACCTTCAGCGCGGTGTGTCTGTTATAAGTCTCCCCAAGTCATTTCAGCACAAAATGCGGAGAATTCATCGAGCGACAAGCATCTTACCTTGTAGGAACGAAAGAATCCTGAATCCAAACGTTAGAACGGACTTTTCTACTTCGCCGTCCAATCACATGGGGTGCCACGGGTCCTAACCTATCGCACGTTCGCTTGCAAACGTACTTCGACAAAATGCACATTGCACACCAGTGTGGTAGGACCGGTGACCTGATCCCGAGTCAGCAAATGAAATCGTTTCTCTGGATCAAACCGAGTAAGCTTCGTTTCGCCGCAGTCATCCCACCTTACTTTTCACCAAGGGCGAATGAGAGCATGCACGGTCTTGCACTGCTTACAACCATGTATTGACTGCGCCCGTGTACATTTAGCCGCACCTTCTCGAACCTCGGGCTAGAACGTGGCCCCCGTTTTCTCACCCACAATTGTCTTCCGTTCTCTTCAATGGTTAGTACGTGTAATCAAGGTGTAGGCAGATGCCGAACTGCTGGCACAAATTCCCCCGTGGGGACCGAGACTCGAGTACGATCTCAGTAAACTCAACATTTTGCAAATTGGATAGGAAAATTCCGAATGCCTGTTTTCAGCCAACCCACCCTTGGATCGTCACCAACTTCCGAGTTCGGCCACTGGCACTGAATCCTTATCAGTGCTCCTTCAGTGAGTTTGCATGAAATCATTGAGTCATCCGCTTCGAGGAGTTAACAACTTGAACTTCCTATTACCACCCATTCATCCTCACTGGTCTGAGATAAATCTGGTGGTTCCATGCACACTGCAGATAAGCTCCGCGGTGCCCTCTCCACCGGCGGCGACACAGCGGATAGTTCGTTCACATCCAGTACTTCATCGGCGTCCATTGTCTTCGTATTCATAGCTGCGAATAGCTATGATCACTCTCACTATGGACATGATAAGTTGATGTGTCAGATACCCGTGCATGTGTGAGTTGAGTAAACTTGTATCTAGATTCTGCCGATTGAAATTTCACATAATCTTATAGAGCGGACCGGTGCGTTTTGGGAGGAACGGGGCAGATCCGAGTTGTGTACGGATGACACGCTGGGGGATGCTGACTACAACTTGGCATTGTGCGTACACTCGGCGAATATCTATGTGCAAAGCCGCCGTTATCTCGAGTCGTGTTTACAGTGGCAAGTAATGGTGTAAAATAGGGTACTGATCTATAGCTTCCACAATGCGCACATTTCGCCATACATGCGTTGTCTTTAGCTTACGCACTACTAAGTATAAGCAGTAGAACCAGCCGGTGTGGCAAAGTGCACTGCCTCCGAGCTCAACTTTTGTTACGGGAACTTCGGCTTCCACACAGATCCTAGTCTACCGTATGAGTGGCATTCAATCTATGCATCAGCGGGTTAGATCGTGCTACAGAGTGCTACAGAGTGCTCCGTAGCACTCTGTAAGCATGTGTAATGAATTACGTTTCTCTGATGGCCATGTATCATAATAATTGTGTTATAGTATTTTTTATTTTGATTAGGTGGTCATAACTGGAGCAGAGGAGGCTGTAGCATATCGACTTGGCCTTGTTTCTCATCCAGCCAACATGTTCCCTTTGCATAGCCCCTGTCAAGTCATCATAATTTACCTACAGTGCAAGATGAATCATTCACCAGTGTGAATGACAAATGAAACATCCAACATCAGAAGACATAATGACATTGGAGGAATCAAATAATATAGGAAGGAGCCCAATGAAGGCTGACATGAGTGATACAGCCTGCCAGTGAGTGATGCAACTCAGAGTACCAGGAATTCTGGGATAGATGAAAAAAGGGCAAGAAGTTGTTTACAAAGATAGCCCCAAGAACAATCATAGTTGACTGTTTAGATACAGATTGAGTCAAACAAGTATTAATTGCACAGATTTGCAGAATCTTAAAATCTACTACAAAAGTGAGAACATAAAGAACTACAAGACCTACTCCAGCAGCCTTGAGAATGTTGAGTAAAATACAAGTAAGTTTAACAATGCAAGTGATCTATTAGAAGCAACATGTAGTGGGATAAGATAGGAGATCAGCATTATTAAAATAAGCATCTCCTCTCCACCAGTTACTGTGCAACAGATACTTAGCCACAAGACTCATGATGTTGAAGAATTGCTTGGCGTGAGAATAGAGAACCTTCCAGAAGATTAACAATATATGAATGAGTCAGATTACTAATAAAGTTCAAACTCCATCAATGACACTATAAATTGAGATATGGGTCCACATTTTATTGTTTCACCCATCAACCAAATACCACTACCATCTCTCAACACCCTCCAGTAATGGCACATCCTTCAAATAGCCCTCCCTCCATTGATAGTGCTCCACCTACTATTTCTAAAACTATACCTTCTGACATTTCTGATGCAAGTGTCCAGTCACAGAGCAATCGTTCTGCTGGACATCATGTGCAATGGTCAGACCCATTAGTATATACTAGAGGCATCCCTGCAAGGCAACCTCAAGGAGCTCATCCTGCATCACCTACTGTCACTCCATCTGTTACCCTCAATCATTCTGCACAGCATGGCACTAGAACCATTGCAGGTGCGATGGAGGATCTGAATTTGGCACCTGCTGCCTCTAGCACCCCATCTGCTTATATGCTACCACACCAAACTTTCCAACCATTACGCTCTCAGCTTACTAGCACACCCCAAGCTGCTCATCAAGGTTCCTCCTTTATTGCTGCACCCAGTAATCCAAATCTGCGCTTCATTTTTTCACGCCGATTACTATTAGCTCAATCTAGGGGATCTCTCAATCCTGTTGGTTCTATTGTCACTGATGATAGTCCTGCTACCTCAGGTAATGTGAGTATGCCTTCAGTGATGTCTGATGCTAAACTTTATACAGAACTCCAGAGCCTAATGCCAGTGCCCAAGCAGCCAAATGGCACTGTGAAATCTACTACTCATGTCACTCCCCCACCCATTCCCACTGTCACGGAAGATGCCATTGACCTTACCCTTGGCAGTGATGAGGAGAACCGTCTATTGCAAAAGCAAGCTAAGAATCAAAAGAGCACACAGAAGCAAAGGAATGTGAGCATTCAAATGTTACTCTTTAAATTTCGAAATCGCACTGACCCTGGAGCATTGCATTCAGACTCAGATCCTATCAACGTCGATCAAAGTCAACACAGCCAAGCGCCGCCTCGACTCAGAATCCAGCGACACCTCCGAAGGCGGTCCTCAAAAGCGCCTAAAGCGAACAGGAGCGCTACAACCTCGTCTCGATTCAGATTCAGCGACGAGTGATATCGATCATATTTCGCCCGGGCCACGCTCGTCAATCGAACCGTCGTCGTCTTCAGGCAGATTTTCGTCCAGCAGTGTTGAAGTTGTCGACGATGTCGTTCTGGACGGTCCGCGATCCATAGTGGATGCGCACAACAACCATGCAGAGCCTTCCGTCTCCCTTAATGATACTCAAGCACCAAGGCATTCGGCTCGGGGGAGTGGGGTTTCAGTTGTAATGCGCAGCTACAGAAGGCCGGCTCCGGGTGGGAGTGCCGTAGCGTCGAGCAGCAGGACCAGGGTGGAGGACATGGAGGTGTCAGACGACGAGGTCGAAACCGGTGATCCTCAGCGAGCACTGTCCTATGCGAGTGTGATCTCCCAAAAAGTGCGTATGTGGGCGGGAAAGTTGAAGGGAATCTCCCGTGCGCATATAGATGCTCTATTCGAAGATGACGTAGTGCGTGTTTCTCTGTTGCAGTCGTGGTGATGAACGCTAACTTACACACTTTTCGGAAACAGGAGATTATGTCCAAAGACCAGATTTTGAAGTTGCTGAAAGACATCGACCAGAACAAGGACTGGGCTACTCGTGCGGAAGTCCAGGAGACTCGTCTTGAAAGGTACCTGATTGCTGTGGTGACCGACCATTTAGTGAATGGAACGGAAGCCTACAAGCTCGCAGTGCGCATCCTAGACAACTTTGCGCAGAGGTTCCGCGGTGAGAGATATCCACGAACACGTAGGTGAAGGTGAAGGGAGGAGAACAGGTTACTCGTGGGATTGATGCTGCGGAATCCTGGCGTGGACGTGGTGGAACGAGTTATAAAATTTTCGCAGGTGCCAGCACTCTCATTAGGGGTACGGCCGACGGTTGACAGGCGTTTGTCCGCTTTTGACGTGTGTCGTTGTTTCGTTGTTTCATATTCGTTGTTTCTGCTTTTTTTGCTGTGCTTTGTGATGTTTTCTGCTTTCAAGTCACACATGCTCTTTGTGGTTTTGTTTCTCAAACGTTGTGTTCTCTGCTTTCATACACATACTCTTGTTGTGGTTTTATTTCTCGAACGTTGACGTTCGCTGTTTTGTGTACTTGATTGTACCTTTTGCTCTCTTCAAGTTGCTATATACCTTCAACATGTTCCTTCCGATTGGCTACTCCCCTTTTTGCATTGGCTAACGTCTCACGAACTTCTGCGTACAATGAGACCTGTGAAATTCTGATCTATAGTCCTATGAATCATAACCATGCTTCTATGAGGATCATATGTTACTGCCGAGTCAAATTATCGCATGAACTATAGTGGGCTGGTAAAAGTAGGTCATGAAAAAGTGTAGAGACGAAGACGTGAAACGTATGCAATGACCAAGGTGTGGGAAATGAACGGCGTTTATGCTAGCAAACCATGTCTATCCGGCGCTTCTTCATCGCGGGACCCTCATCAGCCGAATCAACGTCGTCTACAACGATGATAGGGGATTCGCTACGAGGGGAAGGTGCGGATGAAGTTATTGGCACAGGCACAGGAGGCTTTTCTGCGACACTGACAGCAACGCTCTCAGCAGTCGGCGGATGGGCAGCTGGTGCTTGAGATTGGGCACTCTCGAAATCCGGCACCGTGACTAGTTGAGGCGTCCGTGATGGGAGTGGCATAGTGGTAAACGGCCCACCTGTTGGAGGGACTTTGTTGTCACGAGATCCAGGCAGGCCCCCGCGACCACCTCTCGCGCGTTTCGTCCGCCCGCGTCCACGCGTCATTTTCTCCTTCAGATATCGCACTATATGACCTTGTAATATTTCTAGAGCTTTCTGGGCACCAAGCGCCTCGAGCTCTCTGAGCTGCTCTGGAGACAGATGCGAAAAGATCGTGGGAGATAGTATGAGGGTATTATTATGAAGAATGATAGGTTGTGCCTGCTCAGGGTTCGAGGATGAAGGATGCGAAGCTGGAACAGGTCCAACAATGATGGGTAGGCAAACAGATGCCGGTAATGCTGAGAAGGGTGCAGATGCCGCGCTAGATGTCGCACATGCGGAAGATTCCGACGAAGGAGTCGATGCTAGTGCAGGAGCCACATGCGGAGATGAGGCTCCTGGTGCTGGATGCACTATTGAAGTGAGCTTGGATGTCGTGAAAGGCTCTGATTTAATAATGGGTGTAGTTGTAAAAGGACTCGCAAGGGGGACTGTTGTCAACGGATTTGTGTGCGGTATAGAGGTGTTAGAAGACTTGAATGGCAGCGGCGTTGATGTTAGCGGCGGCGGAAGAGTAACGCCTTTTATGTCGCCCTTGACGCTGCGCTTGAGTGCAGGTTCTAGAGGCGCTGCCCTCTCCTTCTTCCTGCCCTTTCCGTCTTTACCACCCGTACTTGACGATGCAGCTTGTGATCTGGCTTCTTGCTCCTCGAAGGTGTGTTCATATTGTTCGTCCACGGACCAATAAAATCCCTTCCCTCGCTCTCCAGAACTCCTCTCCATCTTCTTGAATGCACGGCCGGATGATAAATTGTGTCGAACAGAGTTCTGAAAAGAGGTGAGCCATTGGAGTGTCAGGTGCAATGTCAGAGATAAGATAGCTCACCTCCCATCCTGCACCCTCATTGTACCGGTACCAGTCATAAGTCTCCATCATCCACGAGCATATATCCTGCAGCGTCGCCTTGCCACCCATTGCTTTAATAGCTCGATAACAGAGCTGAGCGTATGTGAATTGAGGTTTTGGGGGCATAACCTCTGGCTTTGGTATAGGCAGGTCTGATTTCTTGCGCTTTTTGGGCGCGGTCTTTACCCTGGGTATACTGTTCGTATTTGGGAGCTGTGGGTCTGGCGACTTTGGCGGCGGTACTGGTACGGAGACGGGGGGCGGCGAATTCGAGGGAAGAGAGGAAGGGGGTGATATAGACGTAATATCGACAGAGGGTGAACGTGCACGCTGCACTGATGAATTTGAACTCGGGGATGGCGAGTCCTCCGGTGCTGGAGGGGGCGGGAGCACGAAATGGAAGGTCCTAGAAGCTATTTGTATTTGAGACCTGATCCACGGTTAGACACGCTCCCGGCTCATGAGATATCAAATACAGACCTCTCCCCCAAAGGAACTCTGCTACCGCTGCCAGACCAAACACCGTCCACCCAAGCGCCGTTTCTGCCTACGACGACGAGAACAAAGCGCTCCTCGTCCTCCTCGTACTCGATCTTGGCATGGAGCCTGGATACACTCTTGAGGGGTCCCAAATCGACATCAACAGGACTGTTGTCGCCAGCAGATGTAGATGCATTGGGTACGCAGCGTCGTCCAATAGTGACTGTCAGGGTCTGAAGATAGAAAGTGATGTTTGGGAAGACAAGAGAATAATATGCGCTGATCTTTGCTGTAGAGTCATCTGGAGGAGGAGAATTACGAAGGACGTCGATGTTGTCCATCTGAGAGTCCAGCGCTGCAAGGGCTGTCAAGGACATTACTTATTGTTGGAGTCGGCGAGTGTCGGTGAGACTGACGTTACTTAACACGGGGTCAAACAAGAAAAATGACCCCTCGATTTCACATTATGTAATTTCAATACTCAACCAAGGGCACACTGGCAGTGTGCTACAACCATGTCGCGAATGACAGAGAAAGCACAGAATGAAATATCTTCTCTAGCCGACAGAAATTTAGACAGCACAGACTCTGATCTGCGTTACATGGCATATGCTGCTCGTCTCAGGACTGCAGTTCGTGCCGGCAGTCGTTACATTGCATATGTACGTTTCTTCGCATCACTCGACTTACTTTTGTTCGTGGTGAAGACTGATCATAGACTAGTGATGTCGGAGAGGCATTTCGTCCCGTAGTACCTCCTTCCATAGTTACTGCATGCTACGGTATTTCATGGCTATATCTGGCTGGGTGCGTGCCGTCTCATTAATCTGTGTGCCGACTAGTGACGAGCCATGCTATCATAATACCAGCGACGTGAGCTACGAAGCGTATAAGACTCATAGACGCGGACCCAGCCCCATAGAAGCCGCCCATTTCTCAGAGCCGACAAGAGTAGGTATGGTGGCCGTCAAACGTGCGGTTTTCCAATCCGTAGCATCAATGTACGTGCACGTTCCTAATTATTACGCCCTTTCGTTGCGATCGTTCTCATTGGATGATCCCATTACGCACAGGGCGTTACCCGCATTCACAATTCATACGGCCGTCAACCAAGCAAAAAAAGCTTTCACGAACGTGCAAAACAAGAGATTGAAGACGTGGGGTCCAACTATCAGTGGACTTGCTATCGTTCCTTTCCTGCCGTACATATTTGATCACCCCGTTGAGACGGCAACGGACAAGGCGTTCGAGTGGATAGAGAAGAGGCTCATTGAAAGTCAGGACACTAGAGAGAAGCCATAATCGTAGTAATTATTCCACTTCTCTTATCTACTGTTTACTCTATGCATCGATATGCTGTCTCTAAAGATTGTTGTCTCCACTAACAGAGTCAGGACTTCCCTATCACTCTGATCATCTGAGAAGTTGATGCTGTTCGTTATTCCTCGGGGTTCACGCCTTCTCTTTATTTACCTTCGAACGCCGGACCCAGGCCGCCTTTCCTGGGACCGGACAGCTAATTCCGAAGTGGGTCCCATGATCAGGAGAGTTCGTTGACCATGCTGACATCGAACTTCGAAGCCTGCACAATCCAGGCAAGTAGTAATTATATAATAGGGAGAACAAACACAAATACTGTTATTTGACAAATGGACTGATGGTCAGCGCAGAGCAAAGCACATAAATATACAATGCACCATGCCATCTATGCAATTAAATCGTATGATTGTAACTTCCTACTCGTGATCAGATAACGATGTTATGTGCGGTATGTTACAGTGTAGTGCGACCGAGTGCGAGTGGAATCGAGCTGATGGAGCTTGGCGGAATAACTCCTACTTCTGTCACAACTGCCGTGATACTTGAAGGAGGTGTCAGGTCGTAAAGCGGATTGAGGATTTCTAGATTGAGCTGTTTGTTGAGGGTAAGTGTATCCCTCGACCGAGTGAGGGGGAAGGACGAAAATATATCGCCAGCTGGTGCTACAGGGTCTTAATATTAGTTTGAGATGAAGGATACCGACTACGAGAAACGTACCGAGCTCGTTCTTGGTAAAACTATCTAGCTGGATTGTTTCGGCAAACTTGTATGTCTCGCAGCAAACGACGACAGGAACGCTGTGCTGTTTTGCCATCATAGCTACGAGGGCCGTGCCTGCACGGGAAAATACGGCGCCGTTCGAATGTAGGGAGTGAGCGCCCACTAAGACTGTCGACACCTCTGTGATGACAGATCCAATGGATGGCAGAAGGAGGTAAGTGCAGGGAATGCCCATGGCAGAAAGTACGGAGAGAAGCTTCTTGCCTATTCCGTAGGCCACAGTATGAGATTACAAACGGGGCTATGATAATAGGGCCTCTTGCCTTCTAGCATTGGCCGGGAATCGACGACCACAACCGAGAATTGCTTCCCATCATCCCACGCACCTACCAGAACTTGTTCTACAACTGAAGATCTGAGCAAATGACTATGAGCGGATGATAACGGGAAAATGTGAATCTTGTTACCGAGCATACGTCAGAATGACGTCTCCGTCTTTGATCTTGGTCCCTGCAGTCTCTTGAATAACTTGATCTGCTATGGTAATTCGTTCGCTGATATAATCATCTATCTTTTGACAAAGGAGATTTTTTGCCTGAAGAGTGAATGAGTCCACGTATGATAGGAACAAATGATTGAGACCGACATCCTGCTCCGGGAGGTCGATATCCGATCCACTGATCTCTAATTTGAGCTCCCGAATGGCATTACCCATAGTGACAGACATGGGGCGGGCAGACACAAGATGAGTGATTTGAGGCGAAAGATGTGTCAAGAGATGCCTCGAGAGCGTATTGTTAGGAGGAGTGACATAGTCTTGTATCACCTTGATAAACGTCAGCAATGTTCGGTAGACCAGGACGATCGTAATGTACAGTTTTAAAGGCAGTCAGGGTGGCAATACAACGCGCATTTGCCCCTACGATCTTGAACTCCGAAAACTGCAATCCGAGGCGGATGATAGCGGGGTGTATATCTCCCTTACTAGGGCCAGGGGGTTTGGGGAGGCCAAAATGGGAGAATATCCGCAAACCACGAGCAGAGTCATCGGATGTGGTTTCTTTTGTGTCCTTCGTTGGTTTTCCATCAGGACCTTTTCCACCCTTCTTGACTGAAGCACTAGTGCTTGCAGCAGGTGGTGCGCCTTTCTTCACCTGAGCGGAATTCTGATTAGATCCACCAGGTTGGGGACCAGCTGCTTTAGTAGCAGCCTTTGCAGCTCTCTGACGCTCTTGTTGTTCGCGTCTCTCCGTTTTGGTCATCTGCTTTTGAGACTTGGGGGGCTGATTCTGGGCCTGAGATGATGATGCTTCGGCATGAGATTGAGCAGGAGCGAGCTTGATCGTGGATTTAGATGGAAGAGCGGACATTGTAATAGTTGCAGTTGCGCTCATCGTTTCAGCAGAATATTTGACGAAGTCAAAGGGTTAATGATCAGAGGAACAGTAGACATTACATTCAACTTTGCTTGATCGTTTCCAATCGTACCGAGTCATAGTCTGGGGAACGTGGGAACTTTAATTACATCAGCTTATATTCTCACGGCCATCATTTTGCTTTGTCGTGGCAGTCGGCGCGCCGACGCTAGAGTCCTTGCTCGTGGACGATCACATTATAATCTTCGTTTATATCGGAATTACGGTACAATGGTATGTTCTCTAAAACTTGCGAATTGGGCTTTCATTGACCTTGTTTATAGGGCGTTCCCGCACTGTTCCGTTGGTTGAGCAAGAAATATCCGAAAATTGGTGAGCAACCGGTGCTTAACCGGTATCTGCTTGGCTAACAGTTACCAGTATCATCTGTCGCTGAAGCGGAGGAGGAGGAAGTTCTCGACGCAGCTGGGGATCCTATTAAACTTCCCGTTGACATCACACAACCTAACCCCAATGGCGAGGAATTCGACAGCTTATACCTGGATATGAACGGTATCGTGAGTGATGGTAGTAAATACATTTTTCGTGCTGACCATCCGCACGTACACAGGTTCATCCCTGTACTCATCCCGAAGGCAAAGTACGCATACTTCGTTCTATAAATTTGCTTTACTCCCTGACTCGTCTTCCGCAGCCGGCTCCCGAAACGGAGGAGGAAATGATGCTTGAAGTGTTCAAATACACTAACAGAGTGGTTAACATGGTGCGGCCGCGCAAACTTCTTTTCATGGCTATTGGTGCGCTTTACATTTATGTTGTCTCATACCACGAACTTACTGCAGAGTGCAATTAGACGGCGTTGCACCTCGTGCCAAGATGAATCAACAGCGGAGTAGACGGTTCAGGACTGCTCAAGAAGCAAAAGACAAGGCGGAAGCTCATAAACTTGCTGTCGCTGAGTGGGAAGGTACGTTGTTCTCAGAGCCAATCTATGCTGTATTTCTGACCGATTTCATCATTGCAGCTATGGGTAAGATTATTACCGATGACGAGAAAAACAAGGAATCTTGGGACTCTAACGCTATCACACCCGGTACGCCGTTTATGGACCTTTTAACAGCGTCGTTACGGTACTGGGTTGTGGAGAAGATGAATACTGATCCAGGGTGGAAAGATGTACGTAGTGAACGTTTCCTAGGGATCCTTCTGACTCATTTCTGGTATAGCTGCAAGTCATCATCTCGGATGCAAGTGTGCCTGGAGAAGGAGAGCATAAGATTATGGACTTCATACGCAGACAACGCACAAATCCTGGTCATGAACCTAATACTCGACATGTAATTTATGGTTTGGTGGGTTGATTTCCAGCTATCGTGCTTTGTGTTATTGATCGTATGTTCAGGATGCTGATCTCATTATGCTCGCCCTCGCGACCCATGAACCATATTTCCGAGTACTTCGGGAAGATGTGTTTGCGCAAGACAAAGGTTCCGGGTGCCGAATGTGTGGACAAGAAGGTCACTATGCCGCTCAATGTACAGCACTGAAATCAGAGATTAAAAAGCCTCCTCCACCGGAAAAAAAACCGTTCATTTTCCTCGATGTCGCCATTCTGCGCGAGTATCTGGAATCCGAGTTGAATGTGAACAATACGCCCTTCCCTTTCGATTTGGAACAAGCTATTGATGACTGGGTGTTACTCATATTCTTTGTCGGCAACGATTTCTTGCCGCATTTGCCGTCACTTGAGATTCGCGAAGGAGCGATTGATACTCTTTTGAGGATCTGGAAGATGGAGTTACCCAGAATGGGTGGATATCTGACGAACCATGGTCAACTAGTGCTTAGTCGTGCGCAGATCATATTAGAGGGACTGGCGCGACGAGAAGATGAGATCTTCCGTAAGCGACAAGAGAGTGAGTATCTGTGATGTGATCCGTCAACGCCTTAGAGACTTACCATATCTCAGCTGAGCAACGCCAAGATCAAGAGGCGAAACGTCGTAGGATTGAAAAGTCTGGGTCTGGAGAGAACGCCGCGGGCGATATTCAGTTCGCCGCTCCGTCTGCGAAACTTGGTCTGACTGCATCCACTACATCATTATCATCTCTTCCTCAACGTGCAGATAATGCTTTTGCTGCCAAGGCCGACTCTATTGGTCTCGGAGCGCCGCGTAATGCTCAGTCTCTTGAAGTTGCTCCAGTTGCAGCGCAAGCACTGGCTGGTTCGAATCGTGATGTAGTTGCCAATCGAGCTGCTATACGGATGGCGAACATGAGTGCTGCAGAGATGCTCAAGGCTGAGCTATCTGGACTCATTCCTGTGAAACAGAGTGCTTCTGCTTCTAAACCTGAGCCGGTTGTTCCTACGCCTCCACCCAAAACAGACGCTGAGCTTATGGATGACGGAGATATTCCGGGTCTTGGGAATGCTTCATCAGCACTTGAATTCGTTGATGATGGGGCTGGTGACATGGATGTCGAGCCCAATGATCCTGTAACTCTTCCAGCTGATGAGCCTGTAACACCTATCGTTGGTGTCAAGCGGAAGCTTGAAGATATCGAGGGAGAGGATACCGATGAAGTAGCTGGCATTGATGAGGAGTCGTCTGAAGATAACGAAGATGCGTCTTACGCCCTGGTAGTCAGGGCCGATGGCTCAGTTGAGCAGGCCGATAACGTGAGGTATGAAAATGCTGTGAAATCATGCGATGCTGTGAATAACATTTCCTCAGATTGTATGATCCCGGGTATAAGAAGCGATACTATCAGCAAAAGTTTGGCATATCAGAAAATGATAATGATTTCCGTAGAAAGTGGGCGCTTTTGTTATTGATTTCTGCACAAACTTGGCTGACTCTGCTGTGCAAAGGCTAACAAAACACTATGTAGAAGGTATTGCGTGGGTTCTGCATTACTACTATCAAGGGGTGAGCTCCGTCCGCCGATTTGCCTTTATTTGCTGACTCGGTAGTAGCCCCCCTCGTGGCAATGGTATTACCCATATCATTTTGCGCCTTTCGCGTCGGACTTCGAAGATTTGGAAAACATGCAACTCGATTTTACTCTCGGACAGCCATTCAAACCGTACGAGCAACTTATGGGTGTTTTCCCCCCTGCTAGGTACGTCCACATTGAGTATTAATTTTACTACATGGCTCACCAGTATCGTCAGTCGCAAGCACATACCTGAAGTCTTCCACGATCTCATGACAAACGAAGAATCTCCAATTCATGATTTCTACCCATCAACTTTCCAGATCGATATGAATGGGAAGAAGATGCTGTGGCAAGGTGTTGCTCTGTTGCCTTTCATAGACGAGAAAAGGTTATTAGATGCGATGGCCGAGCACTACCCTAAGCTCACTGAGGATGAAGCCCGAAGAAATAGCTGGGGTCAAAATGTCATATTTGTCGCCGATGAACATTCAATATATCCGTTCTTCGAGGGATTATATGGCAAGCGCAAGGAGAAAGAGGTACGCCGTCAGTTTGACCAGAATCGGTTTTGTTACTGACTACAACTACTCAGCCCCAACTCATACCTACCAACCTGTCCAAGGGCATTAGCGGTAGTGTTCTACCAAACCCCGATTGTTTACCTGGCTCGACGTATTACTCCCCTTTGAGTTCCATGGACCTGCAAGATATTAAAAATGATCGTTCTCTCTCCGCATTATACTACTTCCCAAAGCAACTCTCTCCCCATCGATCGATGTTTCTTCCAGGGGTTATAAAACCTGCAAGACAGCTTACTAGTGAGGATCTAGCTCGGAGGGGCCGAGGACATGGCCGAGGGGGCGGTATGGATCGTGGCGGTCGCGGACGAGGTGGTTATCAGAACGGCTCTTACAACAACGGACATGGGTATGGCAGCGCCCATGGCCAATCACAAACTCCGACATCATACGTCTCCTCGTACACCACCACTCAGTCTCGAACACCGTACACTCAAGGGCCCCAGCAAGGATTCGGAGGCTATGGCTCCAATGGACGGCCACCAATTCAAAATTATGGTAATAATTATCCTGGTCAGTCGCGTGGTGGTCCACCCCCTCGAGGAGGTGCCCCTCCCTCGCGTGGAATGCTACCAAGTCGCGGTGGCCCTCCCCGCGGTGGTCCTCCCCGTGGCGGCCCTCCTCGTGGCGGTAGTTCCGGGTATGGAGGTTCTACGTCCTATGCTCAAACCGCTCATCAACCGGGATATAGCCGTGGAGGCTATTCTGGTGGGTACGGTGGCAGCAGTGGAGGGTATGGTGGACAGGCGAACAGTGGTTACGGGGGCTACGGTGGGCAGGCAAGCCGAGGTGGCTATGGTGGTTCAGGAGGACAAGACAACGGCGGCAGTTACATGGGTTATGGAAACCAGAATGGCGGACAGGCTCGTGGTGGCTATGGAGGTGGCTACAATGGAGGAGGTTATCAGAACCCTTCGAGGGGCCGAGCCCGAGGATTCTAGAGTAACTTATTTGCATACTACGTCGTTAATATTTTCCTTGGGAGATACTTTGTATTTTAGACCATCGATATATATATTTCTCTGCTTTCTCTCTGATTATTCTGATTATACCAACAAGTGTTCCGTTTACGTGGGGCGTATTGTCTCGTGAATTATAACAAGACGTGTCTGTATAGTATGCTCGCAGTCGTCTTTTATTCTTGCAAACCGCGAGTGCTCGAATGGCTCGTCGACATCGCACTCTCAATAGTGCCGTTTAAAGCTGACCATGTGCCCAGAAGACGCGCAAAAGATTGTCGCATGGATACTTGAGGATGAAGAGCAAATTAGAGTGATACAGCGTTGCACAATTTACATGAAAATACATTGCGCTTGTTCCAGGACGAAGTCTCCGAGGCTGTGGGCTGACGGACAGGTTAGGAGAAAAATGAGCGATCACACGATCACAAGTAGAGACATAGGAGATCGTCGAGCGCACAGCGCTTGACCGATTGGGAGTCCAGGTGAAGCGCAGACAGGAGTGTCACGCGAATTGCTTCCGCGGGATCAAACGTTTGGCTACAATATGAAAATGGCTGTACCGCCCTCAGTGAGGATGAGTCACGGGGAACGCTCAAATGACTCCCTGGTCCTAGTATTCAACTTAGTAGATGGAAATTTATCATCCACTGTCCTTGAACGGTGCCAGCCGGCATGAGTGATTGAAATGCATTCTGGGTTCTGCTATATAGTGAGAAACATGTCGTCTTACGCACTAGACGAGTGGGCTGAACAGCGGCGTGCGCCACAAAATTTGCAATTCAATCAGCTGCACAGCCTTAGTCCATACATAGTGTCTCGAATTTCCAATGTACTTGACAAAGGCTCCGTGTCGAGTCTTTCGTTTCTATGATCGGGTATTTTGTTAAAGAGCTGCGCCCGTAGTTGATTATGACATGCACGTCTTGTTGTATGTCATTCCGGCTGTATCCGCTCTCCCACGACTCCAGTCGGTGCTTGATGCGGCTACACACAGCATCCTGCCCAACCACTCAAGGTCTCCAATTGCGTACCTCGAGGTTTATTTGATGAACTTTCCATGTACGTCGTTGACTTCTCATCCTGTAATGCATACCTGACCTCGTGTTGTCAATTTTCTGCATCACCACGCACCCACGATACAGAGTCCAGATCCCGACTCTTCCATCGGGTTGGAAATATTCTCTTTGGCAGGCCAAGTTGTGCACAGGTCGAGCTGCACAAGCATAGCTCAGCAGTAGTCGATATCCTGTATGCCAAGGGCAACCGTCTTCCTTCGCCAGTGTTCGAACCCAGTGGAAAAACGCCTCAGCAGGAAAAACCAAATCTCAACAAACGCTGCTGAAAGCAGTTCGCACCTTCCTAATGGCAATGTAACACAACGTTCCAGCTTAGGCTCGTCTACCACACCTCCCGTCCTTGCTACTTTAACTTCAACTAATCCTCGTGTAACGATAAATCACGCCAGACGCTGGACTCCCTTCTGGTTCTTTATCTGTTGTGCATCTACCGAGTATACTGTCAGTCATCATCATTAATAAAGATCTCTCCCGTGACTCGGGCGTTATCTCATCCGTTGAATACAAGCAATCGTAGGAATCGCTGTTTCTCTTCTCTTGTGATCTCACTAGGGGAAACTAATACAATGAAGGCTTAAAGCCGTTGTTGCATACTTACTTTATACGGGTAGAGAGGTTAAACGTATCAAAGGTGAAGAGACTCGGACTAGAGAAACTAAGGGCGAGAACAGAACTCAGTCTTGGTTCAAAAAGACTCAAGGGTAACTATGGACCATACCTAAGGGCGAGAACAGAACTAGTAGAGTAGTAGTTAGTAAGAGTAGAGTAGGGATGTCAATAAGATAGCTCACCTCAGTCTTGGTTCAAAAAGACTGAGGGAGATTGTTCGACGAGAGGAGGAATTAATACGTTTGATTGGGACGGAGAGTCAATAGGAAACGTGTATGACGCATGGTAGGAGGAGTGTTCGTGTATGTAAAATGAAAAGGCTAAGTACGTGTAAGGGTCATATCTTGATACTCCCACTCGAACGCAAAACGCTAGAGACGCGGGCGTGCTCATTCAACTGGGTCTTCGTTTGACGATGAACGAAGAGCAAGCGAGTGTCGATGGTTGCGGAAAAGTTTTCGTGGTAGGGATTTCGTGAAGATGTCGGCAATCATATCATGTGTGGGTACATAGGGAATGATGATGGTGCCGTCGCTGACCAGATCTCGAACGAAGTGATAGCGGACGCGAATGTGCTTGGCCCGGTCGTGGAATTGAGGGTTTTTCGTTAGTGCGCGACTTCCATTGTTATCACCATATAACGTGGTGGGGGTGATCAGCGAGAGGTCAAGACCAAAATCGCATAGCAGCTGGCTGAGATGGATCTGTTCGCGGGCCGCGTTAGAGAGTGAGATGTATTCAGCTTCAGTAGACGAAGTCGCAACGACGGATTGCTTTTGGGAACGCCAACTGATGGGGGAACCGAAAAGAAAGTAGACATAGCCCCCAATTGAGCGACTGTCGTCTTTATCAGACGCGAAGTCAGAATCCGAATAACCGATGAGTCCTTGGTTGGACAAACCAAACGTTAGGGAATGATGTGTGGATCCACGAAGGTAACGAAGGAGATGGTGAAGCTGGCGGTAGTGGTCTATGCCAGGGTTACTCAGATATTTTGACAGCGCCGATACTGCATATGCAATATCGGGACGACTAACGCGCATGGCGAAGTTGAGTTCCCCAACGACACGCGCGTATGGCATGTGCGCAAATTGTTGGATTTCGGCTTGAGTGAGGGGTGCAGATGACTTCGTCAAGGAGATCCCTGGAACCATGGGGGTAGATACTGGTCGACAATCTGACATCCGAGTTTCACTGAGAATCTGTTCGAGAAAGGAGGATTGGTTGACGGTAAGGTGCTTCTTAGAGCGATCTCGTGTAATGTGCATTCCTAAGAAATGACGCGCTTCACCAAGGTCCTTCATTTCAAAACGTTTGCTCATCTCCGATTTGAAACCGTTAAGGAAATCCCGACAGTTCGATGCGAGCAACATGTCATCGACGTAAACAAGGAGCCAGATGGTCTTGTCATCTTTTCGTAAAACATACAGACTATAGTCTGCTTCGCTACGAACAAAATTAAAACCTTCTTTTCGCAGGAAATCATCGAGTGTCTTGTTCCATTGACGACCGGCTTGCTTGAGTCCGTAGATGGCCTTGAGGAGTTTCCAGACCCAATCTGGATGCTCAGGGTCTTCGAAGCCTGGAGGTTGACGCATGTAGATTTCTTCGTCAAGCTCGCCATTGAGAAAGGCGGTCTTCACGTCCATTTGATCAAGTTCAAGATCAAACTTAGCGACCATGGAGAGTAGTGCACGTACGGTGTCGTATTTTGCAACAGGAGCAAAGGTGTCGGTGTAATCTAGTCCTTCGATCTGTGTGAAACCCTGCGCAACAAGGCGGGCCTTGTGGCGGGCAATCTGGCCATTTTCGTCATACTTGTGCGAGTACACCCACCGTGAGCCGACTGCTTTTCTCCCTGATGGGAGTGGTGTTAAGACACCCACTCCTTTTTCTCCCAACGAAGCTAACTCTTCATTCATTGCGCTTTCCCAATGACCCGAATCCATTGACAAGCGAGCGGCAGCTATCGTTTTGGGGGGAAGCTTCCGTCCATCAATCTTGTTGCTGTCCGCCAAGGATACATGCTTCGCGGAGTGCTCAATGGTGACATCGGGGGTAGCACTAATACTAAGATTTTCTTCTTCAACAACCTCCTCCTCAACAGTGACCGGTACATAAGTCCAACGCCGCTGTACTGGGACATGTTTTGTTGGGATGGCAACAGTTTTCGGGACTGCTGGTCGCGCGTCAATGCGTTGACGTGTCGAACGTCGTGGCTCAGGAGATGGTACCGTTTCTACCGGAACTTCAGCAGGGACAGGGAGAACATTGTCGTTCGACTGCGGGAATGGCTGTGGAGGTTCGGGGATGAGAGGAGCAGAAGTCGGAAGTACTCCCACTGAAACGGTACTGGGTCCTGGTAGTGTAATACCGGAATCATCTTCTCCAGGTCGTGTGGTTCTGAAGCCGTCTTCTGATATCGGCAAATCATGTGGCAATGCGAGGGTGGGCTGCTGCATTGCAATGCGCTGGTTGTGTAATTCAACGAGGGGCGAGAGAACTGAGTTGGGTGTGCCGTAGAAGAATTTTTCATCAAAAAGGACATTTCGAGAGCGCACCGTCTGTCGTGTCGCTGGATCCCATAGAAGATATCCCGCATCTTTGACGTGCCCCAGTAGGAAGCACCGTCTCGAAACAAAGTCGTACTTGTGGCGATTGTCGTCTGGGATGTGAGCATATGCGAGGCAGCCAAACGGACGTAGGTGCGAGACATTTGGTAGTTCACCATAGAAGAGTTCAAACGGCGTTCTGTTGTCAGTAGCTGACGACGGGAGGAAGTTCTTGATGTATACTGAGTTGAGGATGGCGTGGCCCCAGAACGAACGAGGAAAACCACTCTGGTGATGGGCACTTAATGCTCGGGTGGCAATGGTCTGGTGTCCACGTTCGGCAACACCATTCTGTTCGGCTGTATGAGGCATCGTAAGTTCGTGCTCAATTCCTTTACTACGCAGGAATTCAATAGTAGCGTGAGAGACGTATTCGCCACCGTTGTCACTGCGGAGGCGTTTAACTCGTTGCCCTGACTGGTTTTCAATCCAGGCGATATATCGCAGAAGGTGCGAGTGTACCTCACTCTTGTGCTTAATGAGGTAGATAGTGGAATAACGCGAAAAATCATCAGTGAAGGCAACAAAGTATGTTTCGCCGGACGGGGTTGCAGTGTTGACGGGTCCCCAAACGTCAGTGTGAACAAGTTCAGCGACGTGCGTTGCACGGTGTCGAGCATGAGACGGGAACGGCAATCGTTTTTGTTTGCCCATTAGGCACGACGGACAGTCAATGTGGTCACCAGGTCCTGTAGACTCGTCTAACAGGTTAAGTGACAGTCCTAATACAACCTTCTCAGCTTTGCGCAAGGTGGAGTTTGCGGCATGGCCCATGCGTGCATGCCATACAGCTAGTGGTAATGGCGTAGCCGAGGTGGACCTGGTGGCAAAGGCCGTATGGGTGTGCTTGGCTCGAAGGTAGTATAGACCGGCAGAGCATTCCACACGTGCGATCACAGTCTTATCAGCACGACGCATTTGTCCTCCTTCAGCATCCGTTTCGAAGAAAATTCCCTCCGACGCTAGAGCAGACACTGATATCAGTGTGCACCGTAGGTCTGGTACGTGGAGGAAAGGGAGTTCGATAGACTCATGTCTTCCGTCGAGCACTAGCGTGATGAATCCCCAACCTGGGGCAAGAACAGTATCGTCATTCGCAAGTTTCACGATTAATGGAGGGTTGTAAGTTCTGTAGCGAGTGAAGAGGGAGTGATTGGATTCCATATGTGCGGTGGCGGCAGAGTCTACGTGGAATTGAAAAGAAATAGTGCTCGTATTAGAGAAACTAGCAGAGTGTGTAGGAAGACGAAGAAACGATGGAATGCCGTCAGGTTGTCCTGGTAGGGGAACTGATATGTCAGTACCTTGTGAAGGTGAGGGGGGAATGCACGCTGACGTGTTTGATGAGTCGGATTTTGCTAGACGAGCACGGCAGTTGTTCCAGATATGGCCTGTGCGCTTGCAAGATCCGCACGTCGAGCGCCACGACAACTCCCATTTATCTCCCTTGGAGGCGTCAAAATCCTTCGGTTTGGCACGCTCAGTAGGTTTACCTGCTTTCGCCACCCTAGCAGCCATGGCTGTGTGGTGCGCATGTGGGTTTGCAGAGCCGAAACTTGCATAATATTGTTCCGAGTTCCTGATCTGGCTGATGACTCCTTCCAGCGTTAGCTTCCCGGTATTGGCGTCAGCACTATGGAGTATGAGCTGGGAAAGCGGCGCATAGAAGTCGGGAAGGGCACGCAGTAGCGCTTGGACAAGGGTATATTCGTTGCACTTCCATTCGATGGATTCAATGACCTTGAATTGGGCCTTGATGTCCGTGATCTCCTTAATGGTCTTGGTAAGAGAGTCGCTATCAGATGCTTTGGGAAGGTCAAAGATACGGCCCATGAGGCTCGTAAAGCGGATGCCAACAGACGCCTGATACTTGTCTTCTAGCGCTTTCCAGATGACGGCTGGATCAGTGACACCCATGAAGTGGATGAGGTCACTTGAGTGTACCGTCATACCAAGGAGTCCTTTGGTTATGCTTTGGCGTTCTCGGAAAGAAATGACGTCCGCGCTCGCATCATGTGCCGCGAGGCGTTTGTTGAAGTCAGCCTCAGTCTCAGTGGTGCTTCTGGTTGGGCGCGGAGGACCCTTCTCATCTCCTGAAAGGAGGCGCCAAAGGTTGAAGAGCGAGAGCCAAAGGTCCATGGTCGTTACCCACGAGGTGTAGTTGGAGCCATTGGCGTCCAGAGGAGGGTGAGGAAAAGATGTTGGAATCCGGATGTTGGACGACGATATGGTGGACATGACAGGTGTCGAACGATGTGTCGGCGATGGCGACAATAGAATGGGAAGATTCAATGGGTGTGGTAACGAGCGAGTTGGTACGACAGGCGTTAATGGCGGCGATGGCGGCAAGGGAATGGATAAGATCCGCAGGTCAAGCGGGGATAGAGGGCGACCTTGTTCCAGTTCGGAAAAGGTCGGAGAGGCTCAGATAAGGCGAGTGGAAGCGAGAAACGAATGTATGCCTAGTCTGAGCCAGGGCTCATAACCTATCAAAGGTGAAGAGACTCGGACTAGAGAAACTAAGGGCGAGAACAGAACTCAGTCTTGGTTCAAAAAGACTCAAGGGTAACTATGGACCATACCTAAGGGCGAGAACAGAACTAGTAGAGTAGTAGTTAGTAAGAGTAGAGTAGGGATGTCAATAAGATAGCTCACCTCAGTCTTGGTTCAAAAAGACTGAGGGAGATTGTTCGACGAGAGGAGGAATTAATACGTTTGATTGGGACGGAGAGTCAATAGGAAACGTGTATGACGCATGGTAGGAGGAGTGTTCGTGTATGTAAAATGAAAAGGCTAAGTACGTGTAAGGGTCATATCTTGATAAAACGAATCATCCGTGGCCTGGCCGGATTGAGCCTCGTGTAGATATCCCGGCTATCATTGGCTCTTATAGTAAGTCTCATTCCTTGTTCGCAACACAGTGGCGCAGACATAGTGGAATGCCATGGCATATTTGACAGCAGCCGATTGTTTCTGACTGGGACTGAGACATTCTTTTACAGCCAAAATCAAAGGCACAGCGGCGGTCGACCTTGTCCACGATTTTATATCGATATTCATGTCCCAATCCCCTCCCACACCACACGCACTCCCGGGTTCTTAGCCTCATGATGAACTTTGGCTATCTTTGTTTGTTTCCTATCTCACCACGTGTTAATCAGGTGCTGAACAGACAACACAGAAATACTTTCGGACTATGTAACAGTACGTAACATACAGTACAAAATGTTCTCCGTCCCAGAGATCTATCCTGATTCCTGATTCCCCTCATAAGTTGGCGCCGAAGAAAAATCGTACATACACTGACAATGAGATACCTTCCTCTCACACTACTTCCTGTTGTTTATGCGCAGCAACATGCGTTCGACACCAAGCATGAGCCATGGACAGCAAAGTACGGCACACAGGCAGACCTCAGTTACACGGGACCTCTGAGCTACTCCCATCTACCCTACACACGTTGCCTGGATGATTCGTCGACAACCTTTGACATCGCTGTTCTCGGCATGCCATTTGACACAACAACGTCTTACAGACCAGGGGCACGTTTCGGACCATATGCAATTAGATCTGGTTCCAGACGTCAATCCGCTGAGGCGGGCTACGCGTTGGAATGGATGACGAACCCGTACACCCGCGCAGAAGTGATCGACTGCGGAGACGTAAGTTTCAGCCGGTCATAGGTGTCTAAACATATTGACAGAATGTTCAACAGGTCCCTATCAGCCCCTATGACAACGCGTTAGCTGTTGATCAAATGGAAACTGCGTATACCACCCTTTTGGCACGACCCGTGAATGGAAGTGCTAGTGCGCGCACCGCGAAGCTTGCACATGACGGAGTGGAACACCCTCGTATACTGACATTAGGTGAGCCCTAGATCATGGTTTCGTTTGCGGATATGTAATTGATCACGTACTGCTAGGCGGAGACCATACCATTGTAAGATAGCATGATGCACTTACATCCTCCGGATCTCACATGTCCAATGATCTCTAGGTGCTTCCGATTCTTCGATCTCTTCATCAGGTTTATGGACCCATATCTGTGATTCACTTCGATGCACACATCGACACCTGGCCGAGCTTGGGAGGCATTACCGAGCAGTCTAGGGTCACGCACGGGACATTTTTCACATTGGCGTTTGAGGAGGGACTCATGTCCAACACCAGCATTCATGCTGGGATCCGGAATAAACTGCAGGTCGGGGCGTTCCTTGTGTCTTAAATTGGCTCGAGCTCACGCACTTTAAATGAACAGGGCCCTGAGCTGATCGAACACGATGAAGAAGTTGGATTTGAGCTTATTATGGCTGAGGATATCGACAACCTTGGCACGGATGAGATTGTCAAGCATATCCGACAACGCATCGGCAACTCTCCTGTTTACCTGAGGTATGTCTCAAGCAATGCGTTGCTGATCACAATATTGATTCCCGCCTCAGCTTTGACATCGACACTATCGGTCTGCAGATGTTCCAATTGATCACTAATCACTGTATACTGACCGCTCTCTGATAGACCCTAGTCAGGCACCTGCAAGTGAGCGCAATATCACTAGGGGAATTTTGAAGTTATTGACGCCTAGGTAGCTGGTACACCAGAGCCTGCTGGATGGACCGGTCGAGAAACCAAGCGAATCCTTCGAGGTCTTGCTGGATTGAATTTTGTGTAAGATTCTTTTTTTTCATTCACGGGCCTGTATAAACAGTTGATGACTCATTTGTAGTGGGGCTGACATTGTCGAGGTTGCTCCAGCATACGATAATGGTAAGATCTATCTCCCTAATTTTGAATTGAGGGGGCTCACAGTCCAATCCAGCCGGCGATATCACTGGCATCCTTGCTGCTGGCCTTGCAGATGACTTCCTCGCCCTGTTGGTCACCGACGAGCCGCCTAAACGGCAAGTCAAGCGAAGGCAATCACTCACCGACGAGCTCTAGAACCCAGAAGACGGCTTTCTGTCAACGCTCATGCTAGGTTATTGTTCCAAGGCAAGGCACTGTTTCACAACAGAATACAGAGGGTATCTGAGTAGATGACGTCCTACAGTCAAAATTTTCATGGTCCATTGATAAAAAATATGCAGTACATAGACAAGCTTATGATTCCGAGTAAAATTCCGTTCATTACAAAAGCAAGCGCTTGTACATGATATTGACACGATCTCTTTCTTCTTTCGTTGACGCAAATAAACAGTGTGTATCAAAACGATGTCAAATGTAAGGCCAGCCACGATGTTGTAGTAACCAGGTCCTACATCAGCGGGTTAGATCGTGCTACAGAGTGCTACGGAGCGCTTCGTAGCACTCTGTAATCATGTGTAATGAGTTACGTTTCCCTGATGTAACACAATGTCTTTGATAAAAAGAATACAATACCCATGATCGGTGCGTAAAATGGCACCTTGCACTATGGCATGCTTAGAAGTAGAAGATAAAGGGGTTCAGACCAGCTGAGGACGAGCTTGCGGGTGGCAGCAGCGAACGGGAATGTTCTGCTGCAAAAATATATTGGGAGATGTCCGTGTCAAATCCGTGATCTTGCCTTGTTCCAGAATGCCTACCTCGAGTGACTTTTCCACCTACAAGAATAGGCAATTGCCGCCACAGAGCGATCATAATTCCTGCGAGAATAGTATGAGTAATGTGAGGATGCTGCGAAGAGCTGGAAAGGGAGGAACATCATTGGCGCAGAGAACATTGTCGGGCAGAGCAACCTCGCCTTCCAACAATACTATGAACAGATCTTTTATTTTCTGAAAGACAACAGTCGCAAGACATACTCGACTGACTAACTTGCTGCATGAGCCTGTTAATGGGTCCAAGTGCGGACATCAATACATAGTCAACCATACATGGGAGTAGCACAATAACAATAAAGAAGTTTGTTAATCCCCACATCCACCTTCTGGCAAACTTATTATTCCATCATAGATAGTAGGCATAGGAGGATGTAGGATACCGGGGTGTGGCGTAGGATTTGGCACGGGTTGACTCAAGTAAATCGTCAACACCAGGCGTGGCGCAGGTCAAGTATAACGAGTACTCCCGCTCGCGTTCGTTATCTCTTTCCGATTCGGGCAATGAGAGTCGATGGTCTACAGTCCCTGGGTGCCGGCCTGAGCGTCGCTCGCAGCCCTTGTAGAGGACTACCTCTACTTGACGGGGAAGGAAGAAGGAATTGTTCCACAGATTTATCACGTCTGCAACAATCGAGCTCCGCGGAGGCGGACAGCCCCTGGCAAACTCAGGAAGGGGCAATTTCTCCATCCACGCAAGAGAAATATTCTGAAGCAAAAAAAATGAGCTGATACGTCACTGAAATTATGTCTACAACCACGTGCATTCATGAATGTGCTCCAATCCTGGTGGTGAACATCATGGGTATCGAGCACTGATGGCATGCTTGGAATCTGACTGGAAAATTGATCCATGCCTTGAATCCTTATTATACTGAACGGAGTGTAAGCTTGAGTGGCATCCGGTAGACGGGTGAATGGATGTGGAGAAGAGTCCGATATCGGTTCCCTGTCAAAAGTAATGATGGGCATATGCGAAGATGGGGGACCCAAAATAGGCTGACCCTCCAATGCATGCCCGTGCGGGTATTCAACATACGGAGAGGGGACATGAGGTGGAGAGGTGCGGTGGAGAGAAGGATAGTGTGACCTCGACTGCCGACGATTCTGGTCTGGGGATGGCCCACGGGGGTGAGTGCGAACATCAAGTGAAGGAGTGCGGTGGGAAGGATGGGGTGATCTCGACTGCTGACGACGTTGGTATGGGGACGGCGCGCGGGAGGGAGGGCATGACTTTGGGAAGCGTTTTGGCAACGGCATTGGAAAGGATGCACGAGCACTATAAGGAGAGCGCCCTCGGGAGAAAGACAAGTATGCTGCCATTGAGATGGGATCAGGTCTACCAGGAGAAGTGAAATGGGGGATTTCTTTCGGCCTTCCAATTAGCGACATCGAGCTAGCACCCAGAGGTATATAAGACGCACGTTCGAACCACTTCTTAAACACCACATCATCTTCCCTATCCAAAAGATCGAGACCAAAGGACCCTGCCGCAAGTCCCTGATCCGCATGCTCAGTACTCAATAGTCATGGGACAACACTCTGGTGATCTGAGGACTCACTGTATTGGGGAGCTGAGCGTCTGTTAGCATGACCTGTGTGGTGTCGGCAGGGACCCATTGGAGATCATGCACGATTCCTTGGGAGGTCTGATAGCTGTACATCATGATTAGATCAGGCAGATCTTGTCAACATTGATTCGTAAACCACTTGCCTCACAGGCACCGCCCTGCAAGTTCAAAAGATCAAGATGAAGTGAGTTTAGCACCGACTGTCAGATACACGTTCATACCTGAAAGGATAATTTGTAACCTGACCGTCTGCATTAGTGGTCGTCGTGTAGGTGATCGTTCCAGGTTCAATCCGGCTGTTCACAGCCCAATGATGTGCGATGTGAGAATGAGATGCTTGCGTGGGCGGGTACGGCTGGGCTTGCGGCTCGGGGATTCTGAATCCTCCCACTCCATTCATTGTGCGCCTTGTTGATGATGGAAGCTGGTCAGAGGGAAGATATGCAGTGATAAGACGTGATCGTCGCTTTAAATGCCTGGGCGGCAAATATTGCACCTGCAAGCCTCAGGGTAGGTCTTCCCGATAGTTGGCCCATCAGAATCAACGCGCGTCAAAACGGCACGAGCCGGCTTGGTTTGCATGGCCTTACACTGATAGCAATAGACCCGAAATATCCCTAGTCTTCCTGGGTAAACCTTGAACAAATGAAGATAGCTGTTTTATCTAAGGGACAATGTCACTTGGAATACCACTAGTACACGTGGATAACGACAGAATGGGCGAGGTCCCTTACCGTGCATATGTTGAGAGCGACAACCGTCGTCCCACACCAACTTGAGCGTCCTGGAGCTGCTACTCCCATAATCGTGTCTAAATAGTCGGCATATCGTGATGACTGTTAGCACATGCAGTCCGGGAAAGACTGGCGACCGTGGTGGACCCTATTTGTTTTGAACCCCGCTGATTCAAGTCTTACTTCGGCTGCTTCTCAATCTGCTTCTGGAAGTTCTATTACTGCCAGTGCCGCCGCTGTTCCCATCAAATGACGCAAAGCTTCAAACCTGCATACAAACCGTAGAGGTTGGGAAGTGCACCTGCCGTTGACATACTCACATACACATTCGTGAAGGAGGTTGGCATTGCTGTCGAGACTGCACGGGATCTTGAAGCATCCTTCGCATGTGTACCTCGCTCTCGACCGAGCCTCGTGATGCAGATGTGACCTTCTTGCTGATCCAGAGAGTATCTCGCCTGATGAGTCATTAACGCTGCCGAATTTGCGGCTCTCGAAGAGTCGAAGATGACTGGGGAAATTCAGACCACTAACGAAGTTGAAGTGCTGGAGGGAGATGCTTGTAATTTTGACGAGTTGGATCGGGTCGAACAAGGAATAACACCACAGGCCATCCTGGATGAGCTTGAGGTATGTAGTTACATAATTACAACGGCGAGGGTGACGGATGCCGTCACATATGCGGACCGGGACCTGCAGCCAAGTGAAGGAACGTAAGTCTACATTCCATTTCTGCCCGAACAGGCTTACTTAAGCGCTTCCAAAAGCGGAGGAGGGCCTGGCGGAAATTGACAGTCTCAGCTCCGCTCGGCTTTGCTTTCATGGCAATAGTTCTGGCAACGTGCTCGACTCGCCGTGCTTAATCCGGCAGTCACTCCTGTTCATTCTGACTACAACTGTCACTTCTACGTGTAGTAGATACTCGACGAACACATTTCTTCGGCACCTCTCTCAGGCTCTCTGGACCTCAAATTTTCACCCGAATCGACCGCCAATCGGGAGGAACTGTGAACGCGACAGCTAATTTGTGGGAATTTCGGACACGAGACTTGACAAGTTGAAGGCCAGTGCTACAAGTAGACAATTTCTAGGTATTTACGTCCAATGTAGAAACGCGGTGTGATTGGAAAATTGACCTCAATCAAACCCTCATCAAGTATCTTCTTCCATGGACCAAATTTCTGATCCAAGTTCTCGAACCCAAACCCGAACCCAACAACGCCGGTTGTTCTGGGCACAGAGGTGGATGAGCTGAATAGATCTATCGGCCGGCATTTAAGGGGGATTCCGGCTGACTTGCCCTGCATCTCCACCACCTCACGCAGTGATCCATCCTTGACAAGTGAGTAGTTGATGATCCCAAGCGCATATCGATACTGGCCGTGATCCGACGAGTTGTCGACATTGATGTCGATCTTGACGTTGGGATACAACAAGCAGTCGAATGTGATGCAGGCACGCCCTTTTCCAGTGGCTTTTGCCGAAGGAAGATTGAGAGGGAGTATCACCAGAGGCATTCGCAAGCCGAGACCGGTCATAGTCATCTCCAGTCGCCCGCCACTAGCCAACTTCAACTCTCGACGGTCCAGGAAGCTCCTTGGCGATCGAGGAATAGCATCTGAAGTGTGGTGTTTTGCAGCGGTGCCCTTCCAATTGAGGACAGAAGGGTCACCAGCCTGCATGATGGCTTCGATGAGCCTGCAGAATGCGCGGTCTCCTCCTTCTCCATATGCGATTTGCAGGCTGACGTCGAATATACCCATCAGAGAATACGCTACATCTTCAACCCTCGTTGTTTTGCGTCTGGCTGCCCACACCATCCGCTCATCCACCTTGAACGGACCTGGATTGAACTGCCAGTAGATCTCATTATGAGGAATGCCAGTGGCCTTCTCCAGAGTCTGCAGTATTTCGGTGGTAGCTTCTTTTTGTTTGTCATTTGAATCATTCGTCATAGGCATCCAGTGCTTATTGAAGAATTTGATATGGAAGGGTGCAAGGAGTTCCTGCAATGTCCAGCCCCTTTCCGTCCATTCATCTCGCAATATATCCTCGATGGTCGTGCTTTTCGCTAAATGGACGATGCAAATAGCAGAATTACGATACCACCGGAACATGGAGCGAATGGACTCGTCCAGCTCGGTACTGCTGCCTTTGTCGATACAGCAGGTATCCGACCATGCAAATTCCACGTTTTGCTTCCTGGCCTGTTCACAGAAGTTCTTCAGCTTCTTGTATCCAGGACCCGTTGCTGTGCCCGCCTTCATCTCTTCGTACGTTGGCTCTCCCGAATCCAACCATCGGTGAGATAGAATGGCGTATCTGACAACTCGGGAGGGCTTATAGATCCCAAAAAGATTCGTTTGAGGGACAAAGCTCCGAAAGTGCTTCCTTATATCATCACGCCCCACAAATGTCATGTCTGATAGGCGTATGAAGCGGATCGGGATGTGGTTCATCACATATTGATCGAACTCCTCGAGGAGTCTTCCTGCGACATCACTCATGGCGAATGCCTGGAAGGGCCACAAAATGAATCATGATACGACAGCATTTTGATGATACATACCATACGTGCTACCACTCACCTGCGTGAACGTCAAGAGATGTTCCGCAGCTGGCCTGATGTTTGTTAGAGGTTTCTAGGTCCAGCGGCTACAGATCATCAGGTGAGTTTAGCGTCTCAATTGTCCGAAAAAGCATTCGGCTTACCTCGGGCGAGTATAAAATGCTTCAAGTGATGATAAAGATGGTGCAAAGAATGCAATACTACAAGATCACCACGACCTACTTGTAGGCCTGTAGGTCTTGTGTTCGGTGTCTTGTCATTGATTTTCTATCGTATCTTCCTTTATCTTTGTGACAATCTAACCACGATGTTATCGTGGGTTTGCGGGCAGTCTCCGGCTGGGTCACCTGCTTTAGTGGAATAGGACTTTAGAAGACTCTTGACAGTCCAAGCTTGAGTTCTCGGAACCCTGTTCCTTATCTATGTCACTGCCCGGGACCTGTGACCTTGCACAATTTACCCCAACCGGTAACAAATCGATTCGCAGTCCGTAGTAGTACAATGACAATGAGAAGTTCAAGTATCAACAAATTCGACGTTACTGGATTCATGCACTGCATGTTCTATCAACCATAGTAAGAATTTCCTGGAACAGGCATGTCGCGAGGCGCGATGTAGTTCAAGTACAACGCGTACTGCCTCTCGCGTTCCTTGGCCTTTTTCCTGATCTTCTTTTCCTTCTTGCGCCACTTCTTTTCCTCCTTCTTCTCTCGGCGCCTTCTCTTGGATTCAGCGAGATCAACGCCGCGACCGTAGTACTCGTCCTCAGACTCCGAAGAGAGAGAAGAAGATTCTGACGAATCAGAATCAGAATCAAAGTCGAGGTCAGGCATTGGAAGGTTTTTGTCCAAAGTCCCCGTGTGTGGACCTGAGCGTCGCTCGCGGCCTTTGTAGAGGACCACCTCAACGCGACGGGCGCGGAAGAATGAATCGTTCCACAGATTGATCAAATCTGCAACAAGTGAGGTCCGCTTGGGAGGAACTCCCCCCTTGGAGAATTCATGAATGGGCATCTTGCCGGCCCACGCAAGAGCAAGATCCTGAAGTAAAAGTGAGCTGATAAGCCAATGAATAAGTCTGTCACCACGTACATTCATGAATCTGATCCAGTCCTGGTGGTAAACGTCATGAGTGTCGAGCACAAGTGGCATGCGAGGGATCTGATCGTAGAATTTGTCCATCTCTTGGATCCTCATTACGCTAAACGGAGTGTAAGGTTGAGCGGCATTAGGTGGACGGGAGAATGCCTCCGGAGCAGCGAGTTGTAACGAATCTCCTCCGGTTGCAGCGCCGGGCATGCGAGGGGATGAAGGGAATCCTGCGTTAGGCATACGGGGAGATGAAGAGAATCCTGCGTTGGGCATACGGGGGGATGACGGGAATCCTGCGTTGGGCATACGGGGAGATGAGGAGAATCCTACATTGGGCATACGTGGGGATGAAGAGAATCCAGGTCCAGCAGGCGCACCGGGCATTGGAGAAGGTGCTCGCGACCGGGGGCCCCCGATGGGCTGGCCTTCAAGGACATGCCCACGGGGGTATACTGATTGGATTTGCCCAGGGGGGACAAATGGTGAAGGAGCGCGGTGAGGAGGAGGATAGGTCGATGCCTGTTGACCATGGTATGGGGATGGTGCCCGGGACACAGGGCGTCCGTATGGAGAAGGTGCACGGGGTGGCCCCGGCGGCATTGGAGAAGTAGCACGGGGCACCGGCGGCATTGGAGAAGGCGCTCGAGCACCATAAGGAGAGGGTCCTGGTCCCCCATAAGGAGAGGGTGCTCTGGCGCCATATGGAGAGGGCGCTCTGGCACCGTAAGGAGTGGGCGCTGTGGCACCAAAAGGAGAGGGCGCCCTGGGACCGGGTGCTGCGGCCCCATAAGGAGAAGGCGCTCGGGCCCCATAAGGAGAAGGCGCTCGGGCCCCATAAGGAGAAGGCGCTCGGGCACCATACGGAGATGGCGCCCTCACCATAGGATCTGGTCCACCAGGGTACGTGGAAGGGAATTCTTGCGGCCTTATATTTGGTGAAGTGGAGAAATTACCTACAGGTCTGTAAGGAGAGGCTGCACGGTTGTAAGGACCAGCTCCTCCAGTTGTAGGATAGCCTGTTGGGCTACTGTATGTGGCGGGAGGGGAAGAGTATGCCCCTGCACCACTCTGAGAAAGCTTTCTGGGCCTTGCAGCGAAGGAAACCTCCTTGCGCTCTATGTCGAGACTGTCGAATCTGCGGTCAAGATCGGCACTGCTGTAGGTGCCGTATGCAGCGGTCCCCGGAATGGAGTATCCAGAGGGAGGTGCTTCTCCGTAGAAGCTCTTTTTCCGTCCTCTGACTTGAGTATCCCTCTCGCGCGCCATGCGGATATCTATTTCATCCCTTTCAATTTGTTTCGCGATGTTCTTGAGGGATGCCTTCTCTTCTTTTTTTTTGCGCTTCTCCTCAGACCGTTTCCTGAAAAAAGGTTTAGAGTCTGAAGCAGCATTACATCGAACGAACCGTACCACTTTTCAAGCTCCCTCTCTTCTTCCCTGCTGAGCTGGCCGCGATTAAAGGATGCAGCGAATTCCTGATTCGCGTGTTCAATCAATGGTCATGAGCAAAACTCAAGCGATCTGAGGACTCACTGCATTGGCAGGTTGAGCACCTGTTGGCAAGATCTGCGTGGCTTCGGCAGGGACCCATTGAATGCCATGCACAACACCTTGGGGTGTCTGATAGCTGCACATCATAATCTGATCAGGCGGTGCGATCTCGTCAACATCACAACCACTTGCCTTGCAGGCACCGCTCTGCAACATCGATAGGTTACGATAAAGCTAGTTTGTGAGACAGATGCCGATCATACCTGAAAGGATGATATGTAACCTGACCATCCGCACTAGTGGATGTCGTGTAGGTGATAGATCCGGGCGCGATCTGGCCACCAGACGGGGGAGAATATGGCTGGGGCTGCTGCTGGGGTTGCTGCTGAGGTGGAGAAAACCCTCCTGTTCCGTTCATTGTACACTCTGGTGAAGATGAGAGAAGCTGGGAGAGAAGGGAATCGCACTGATAAGAGGGAATTGTTGCCCTTCATCTAATAAATTGACCCTGCAGCCCTACCCTGCCTCGTGTTAGGCCATATCGAGACAATTGCTGGCGATGGCCGAGTTTTCAGCGCTGATTTTGCTACTATCGGTGACAAATAGAACGTGACCGATAGTAGGTACTTGATATCTGATCGGCTGGCGGAACGAACGCATGCCGGGTGGGTTCAGTACCTTTATCAAGATCATTTGGCTCTCAACTTACCTGGGACCTACGGAGCACAGAAATTCATCTTGAACGTACTTCTAACAGTCTGTACTACCACTAGATGATATATGCTTATCCATCTCCAAGGAGAGATGTGGTATAACAAAAACTTGACTTCAGATTTCAAAGTTCAAGTAGCCGCGCAATCATGGCAACTATAGTTAGCTCATGCTCGATATGATATATCAATGATCTCGTGTGGCAACTGATGCATGATGGAGGGAAACATCATAATTTGGTTGACTTACCTAATCTCCGGCCGACCTGCATTCTCGAGCGCAAATGAAAGGGCGATTTCGTCGCGTTGAACTATCAATCTGATCATGGCCCAAACAAGAAGCAAAGTCTGCCAGAATGAAACCCATAAGTGCGTATATACATAATATGTGATGATAGACTGGATCAGGTGCTTCCGACGTACCAAGATGTCATCATTTTATGTGACGAAGCTCCAGTAAGATTGGTTCCTCTTTTGAATTCGTCTCCAAGAGCTAGATGCAACATTGCTAGGGTCTGGTTTGACTAGGTATTGAAGCGACGAATCGGGGAGTATACGTCAGGATCTGCATAAATCTACCTGGCCATCATTAATGATTTATGATACTAGAGGTACAAGTGGTCACCGTTAGCACTCCTTTGGGAATGAAGTATCCCTGGTGGGCTCATAAACGTCTTCTGAGGGTAAATCATGTATGTCATTGCTTGGACTTTGATGGATTGATGGCCTGCTTCTCAATACCACGGCGAACCATCAAAGCACTTCATTTATAGGTGCAATCAGAGATTCCCCTCGGTCAGGTCGTGGGTAGCCTGTGCTTTTTGTCAAGCTTCGGTGACCAAGCCTTATAACTAGGAAGAAACAATGGTCTACGGAGATCAGTTTCTCTGCCATCGCATCGTAAAGACAGCTCACACTATCAGCCTCCGGTATACAAACGTCATTCAGATTTCAATTAAGAAATCACATGGCGTCTGGGCAACCCACCTCACGATGACCTGTGCCTCTCTCAGCGCCTTCCCCTCAAGCAATCAGATGCAGTGAAAGATCGAGAAACAATACCGTGAGGTAGCGTTACTTTCTCAGCATCAGACAGGTCGTCGACCATTTCTGACGAAAAACTGTTGGAATGACGCTTTCAGGTACCAACAACGAAGGTGCCTCACAAGTCACAAGCCGTCAGCACCGTTGCCTAATGTTGAAAAAAGTATAAACACGCACAGACATACATGATGAGCCCACTACATGTGTCAAATGAAGTGTTCGGAGTGTTGAAAGTCTTGTGATAAATGCTCTCGTCCTCGTCCTCGGCAATAGTTGTATTTTGTGCACGGTCCGCTCTGCTAACAGATGTTTATGATCACGGAATTCTTTGAGTAATATCCCTTTAGGAAATGGCACACCTTGGCATCGATGGGTGCACGATGTTCGCCTAGTGCCAACAGTACGGCGAATTTTTAGGCGGTACGCTTAAACCTGTTGCCATATTTCGACAAAACAAGGAAGTTCTTCCATCATCTATGAAATGTAACAGTCGGTTCCGCGGAAGTAATTCGGGGTATAGTTACTGCGCTATTCGAGCAGATCCTTCGCAAGCTGCCCTGAGTTGATGATACATGAACCAAGCATGGTATATTCACTGCAAGTTACACAAGGTGTCAATCGTTGACGCAAGTTTGTAGGCAATAATTTACTCTTACCGTATTACTTCTCCCTACAAACTGAATGCCAGCTGTGGTCTTTCGGTAGCTGAGTCTAGTACGCGGTGGAGTTGGGTCTCAGAAACTGCGGTATTAACGCATGCTTCACGAGATGGGACTCTCGAGCATCGGGGTACGCCAACGATTCTCCCTTTCAAACTTCTGACACTCCAGCTGCGAGAGGAAGTGGCCGGTAAGCGGATAGCACCATTCGGTAATATCATACAGCTCTTCACGATACTCTGAATATAGTGGTGGACTTCCCGGAATGATTAAGCGATGCACCCATGACTGCGAGTTTGCCTGGAAACGCGGCTCCTAGGAAGCACTTGACTTCCTTTTCCGTAGACTGTGACTGTGCAGGGGCGCCGTGAGTACCTCCATTTTTTGGAAGAACTCACATCCATTGATTTTGGCGTCCAAGCTTCTTTGTGGTCATGTCGAGATTTTGTTCAATTTATTGCTGTAAATGAAAGCAAACAACCAGCTGTCGCGCCGAATTAAGTTCCATGTGGTCAAACGATTAGTCTTGCGGAAAGCTGAAAGCCCGTGATGCTTCTGACTATCACGTATCTCCGCCGAAAAAATGACAATGTGCCATTAATTTCCCTACAACGGAGATGTCGATTATTGCCATGTGGATTGAACATTGCTCCCAAAAACATTCACACTTGTAGAATATTCAGTCGCTTTGCGACATAACAAACGAGACGATATCCTTCAGAGGGAGATAAGCAGCATGATGTGATTCATCGAGACTATTCGAGACTTTCAGCAGCCTATGTCAGAATATTACTGTCGGTAAGGAAGGGTACGAACGAGGAGATCGTGCGATTTGACGTCAATATCAATTATGACCCGTTCTAATATTGTACTTGACCAGCACTGCGAAGGGGCGAGGAGACGCCACTTGCTGTAGATTCCAGATTCAGATGGCAACAGAAAACATGACATACTGGTCCAATGGAAGACAATATTACAAAGATCTTGCAAAAGGTAATAGATTACTTTGCCCGGGTGAAAGATGTCCAACTCTTCGCAGAAGGAGTCCGAATGTAGTTCATGAGAACCGCCACCACAACATGATGATAAGAATAAGTGCCACAGCACCAAATGGTGCATATTGTCGTATGAGCGCCTGGATATTTATGTTTCTTGCTGCCTTGCGGTACTTTTCCGATTCAGAACGCAGAGAAGTTGACAGATGCGACATTCCTGTAAGGTGTCGAAGCATGAAAGAAGAGCACATAGAATCTCCACACTCACTGTCTAACGAGTCCCCCCTCCACAACAGCTCTTCCATGTTCTTGGTCATAATTCGAGTGACATCTTGCAATTCATTGTTTAAGTTGTCCAGGTTTGATGATCCAGCTGTATCAGCCGCGCGTGTATCCTGATATAACCGTGCTGTTTTTGACATGAAGGTATCTGAATGCAGCACGAATTAGTCCTCGGCAACAATTGGTGCAGTAAAATCGCGCACCAAACCCGACAAAGGCATAAGGTTTCCGCACAGACTCTACTTTGGGTCCGTAAGATACGGAGAACTCCTTTGAAAGTTCTTCTAGATACGAGAAGGCAAGTTTCCGCGGGTAAGATTTGTCCGCAATGGTGAGGTACACAACATTATCCGCGAGGAGGTAGCTATACCAGCCGGCGGCTTAGTATGCGGAGCCTGATCGAAATAAGAACGGACACTCACTGAAGCGTGTACTGCCCACTTTCGATGGAACACCGCGGTTCCGAGTTGGGAGTAATGCGTCGAAAAATTAGTTTCGACTGTTGCTTGTGCTCCTGAAGAGCCTGCTCGGTCTATTAGGGTAAATGAGCCTCCTCAGTAATGAAGATGTTGAAGAATCTAACCTGTTCATCATCCACGCTTGCTGCCATTGGCAAAGCATCTGTTGCGCGAACTATTATTGTTGAGCGGACCATGGTGGGAGATGATGTTGTCGTGGCTCAAGTGGAAGTAATTGCGGAGATGGTAGAAGCACGTGACCGGCGGTAAATTGGTCGACATCCGAAAGAGGAAACCTCGGGCAATAAGCTCAATGAGCCAAATTCCTCAAAGCCTTCTTGAATTCTGTCAGTTCGATTGACCGGCCGGTGAAGGTGAATCTCTTGTCACTCACAGAAAGTCGGGCAGGTATCACATTGGAAAAAGTTCGAGGAAGTTGTCATTTGCATCTCGTTCGGTGTCTGCCGCCGGCAGGGTTGCGTTCCGTTGGAATATGATTTGTCCGCGTTACTCGTGAGCGTTTTATCTAAACATGTTCCAGGGGTCGGCATTTAGTTTTAAATCAGTACCTGTTGACAACCACCATCATCATGACACTCTCCTTGTTCGACGTTCGCAAACAGGTGCGTGCCAAATGTGAATCCCGTCGACTTTCTACGTGACGTTCGTCTTAACAGCTTACCTTCTACGGTTCCTATCATTCCAATCCAATCAACATCCTCGTTCACATATTCGGGGTCCCAGCTATTCTGTGGTGCGTCATCTTCTCACTACGCGCAGTACGGATTATGTACCACATTGGTCCGATCTAGGAGTTCACTGTTGTTGGCTACTCGTATCCAAACTCCCGCATTCTTGCCCGTGTTTCGCTATACGTTCAATGAGTACCTATCGTTCGATTTGAATACGTCCGCGGTGGTCGCTGCCATATATCTTGGATACTACATCATCCTTGAACCGTTTGCTGCGGTCAGTCTCTCACGCCATGGGTCCCATCTGTAGCGCCATCTGACACCAGTCCCAGTTGTTGTACGCGCCGCAAATAGTATTGTTATTGTTGACAGCAACAGCTCACGCGCACCGTCCTGATGGCATTCGAGACGCAATCATTGTTCAAGTCATTTCATGGATTGCACAGTTCCTCGGACATGGACTTGCCGAGGGTCGTGCTCCAGCCCTTCTAGACAACATTGTCGGTGGTAGGTTCATCAACCACGTATTTAATTCGTATCTTGGCTGCTAACAATCCTTTCTAGCCCTTGTACTCGCTCCGTTCTTTGTGCACTTGGAATTGATGTTCATGCTTGGATATCGTCCCGCCCTACACAAGCAGCTGCAAAACGATATAGGCATTGAGATCGCCAAGATGAGAAAAGCACAAGGCGATAAGAGACGCCTTGCAAAAAAGAAGGCCAGTTAATTTGATCGATGACGGGATCCTAGTCGCATATCTATCATCTTAGACTTTCCGTATTTGTTTATTCTCCTGCTTTGCCAGACCTCATCGATTCTTTTATTCCTGGCCTGTGGAGGTTCTGGGCTGTTTATAGTTCACCATCGTCTTGTATCATATAACAACTTGGGTCATTTTCATCTCTTTCAATTAATAATGGACCCGGTTTCCACTGTCAGGTTGTATGTTTATTGCAGTTAATTCACCTTCAAATGAGACTGGCGGGAGGCTGGAGGGTTGGTTCTCCGACAGGGGTAACATAGCACGAGGTAAGGCCTCCGTCGACCTTGAAATCTGTGCCCTATTGACGTGGCATTGAAAAGAAATCTCACACTAATTGGAAAGGAACGTACAGTCATATAACTGCTGTCATCGCTCGCCACTGCGTATGCGACGGTGAAATCAGATCAACCAGATAGTGATACCCAAGCAAAAACGTACAGAACAATGCAGCCTTGGCGAGTTCCACGGCCTCACCGAACCGACCCATAGGGAGATGAACAAGCCGGCGCTCTTTCTTTTCCGACGTGTTGAGGAAATCCATCAAAAGAGCTTCAAGACATGATACGTCAGCAACATTGATTTTTGTGTCGTTATTATGCACTGACGCGTCTTCAGCGGGCCGCTGTCAGCATTAAGGTCAGCACATAGCAATGCAAGTTTCACTTCAACTTACGGGCATAGGGAGTTCAGCCGAATTCCTTCTCTCGCATGCACCATTGCGAGCTCTCGTGTCATGGACAACACAGCACCCTGGTGTTCTTTCAAGCTAACGTACCTCAGCGAACGACTATTATACTTACCTTGGACGCAGTATCTGAAGAACACAGTGAATCGTCTTTTTTAAAATGTGGTGTGTTAACGTACATGCTAACTGTGGTGTGGCGGCGCCCATGAGTGCGACAAAGCTCGCAGTGTTGATGATAGAACCACCGACACGGAGGCCTTTATCTTCGTCGACAGGATTTTGCCGCATAGCCATGATAGCATACTTGCAGCCCCACCAGACACCCTTCACGTTGATTTGCATTGTCAGATCCCAGATCTTCTCCTCGGTATTGAGGGCATGATCGTCTTCTGGGTGCATGATGCCTGCATTGTTGAACTGTAGATTTATTGGGATTCGTTGAAACATCGTGCGGATGATCACATGATATGAATCGTACCATCACGTCCAATCTACCAAATTCTGCAACAGCAAGATCGACCGCTCCTTTGATGTCATCTTCCTTCCCGACATCAGCGTGAAGGGCCAGCGCTTTGACGTTTGGGAAGCGTTGCCGGATAAGCGCAGCACCTTTCTGCGCAGCTGCTATGTTGATGTCTACCAACAAAACATTGGCGCCTTCCTGAGCGAAGAGAAGGGACGATTCAAGACCGATGCCACTGTGATACCCTTCAGATCAGAAAACGCGATCTGTTCGAGCAGACTCACGAGCCGGCTCCGGTGATGAGGGTAACCTGCAATCGAAATTTCTATCAGCAGTATGCCCCATTGCAAGGTATCTATCTACATTACTTTGTTCGCAAGGCGTTGGGACATGACCAGGTTTGATAAGTCGTGATTGTGGTTCAAGATGAAATCGTTGTTGTTTATAGTAACAAGCTGCTGATCATGGATAGACGGATCAAGTATAAGATTAGGTGCCTATTTATAGCTACTGGAGACTGCAGTCATCATCCCAACCGACACATGTCCATGAGTGAATCACGAAAGGCGATATTTGTTTGAAAACAACCCACCGAAAGGAAGTTCTTCTATAGCGGAACAAGCAAAGAAAACCACTAGTACTGTGAGAACGTTGCTGAGCTTAGCCTAGCACTTTGTTTTTGTGAATTTGCCTAGAGAATAATTGAAATCTGATACTGATTCTATTTCACCAGCGTATGGTTGTTACATACTGAGAGAATGACTCTAGCGATTAAAAGTGTCTGTGTCTAGCACCGCAAAACAGAGCCAGAGGAGATCCTATATGTTTTGGTCTGTGTTCGAGGGTTCAACTTTTGAAAAATGACCTAGGAAATAGTACTTCTTCACAGATTATCTGAAGTCGCCTATCCATTGAAAGGGCACAATTTCGCTGGTAGAATAACACCCGCCTCGTAACGCAAGCAAATCCAGGCGAAACACCACACAAACAATTCCATATCACAGCCATATAGGTGCTCGGCTTCGCCTCGTTGACCCTCTTGGTTGAGAAGCTCGAGTGCCATGGACGGCGGGGGTGGGGCGCGCCGCCCGCATCGTACCCGTGTGTTCGTTGCCCCGAGGACCCAGGTCATTTGCCTCATGTCTCCAGGGCTAACATCTCGATAATAGACCTCTGCCTTCCAGAGTGACGTGGCCTGCACACGATGTCGACGAAGAGCCACATAGATGTGATGAAACACGTACTTTGAAGCCACACGTCGAAAAGGTCTTTGCCATGTAGCGTCGTGATGGGGTGGAGGATGTAGAGCACACGACTGCCCGTGGTGGGTTCTGGAACGCCAAACGCTTTTCAGACGGCGGACGTGGGATCGTGGAATTCATGTTGGATTGGTGGACTTGTTGTGTCAAAGCAACTCAGGAATATCATAGTTTTGACAGTATTGTGCACCTGAGCGATTTTCAAGATTTCTGGTTCGGTAGCGTGATCCTCCTGTGACCTGTCCCATGAAGATCTTAGCCACCTTCCCATTTTCCTGGGTATCCAGAATTTGTTTGACGAGCCCTTCGCTAGTGACAAGGGACCACATTGGTGGCGCGTTCTCGTCGTCCGTAGTCCATTGCTCTTTTATTCGTCGCTGGTGTGAAGCAGCAGGTGAACTCTGCCAAGAACTTCATCGTCAGAAACATGGAGTCCTTTGAAAATTTTCAACTTCAGCTGGGAGGAAGTGTGTCGAATGGAAACAAGAAACCTGACATACGGCTTTAGGTGACTATTTATAGCTTGTGATTGATTCAACTCGGCCCTAGTACTACCGTACTGGTCGCAGCCTTCAGTCATGGCTTGGATTCAAATCCCCAGCGTTCTTTGGCGTCGATATTAGCTCATTTAGCTATCAACATTTTCTACCTTTGTAGTTGGGTTGGATGTCAGTGACCAGTCTGAGACATCCGAGTCCAGTGCGTCATCATGTTTCCAATCAGCCTGGCTCATATAAAACCCCTCGACTAGTTAGCTGGTCTCTCATTCACTTTCTATCCCACAGGTGCAGGTTGCCTTTCCGCTACAATTATTCACTCTTGCTTCATTTCGACAACGATACTTACTATGTTCTTTCGTCCTAAGACCTATTCTGCTCGTTATCCACAATGGATGGTCGGGAGGCCTTTACTCTATATGTCATCCGCCCTTGCATCTCTCGGGGACGCTATGTTTGGCTATGGCCAAGGAAGTATCGCAGCGGCTCAGGTTCAGCCCTCTTTTATCCATCGAATGTTTGGCAAGGAAGTTACTATGGCGCAAATCCAAGCCGGCCAGACCGGCGTGGACCCTTTCATACAAGGTTTGACTCGTCTTTTTTTCATCCTCATGTCACTCAAACAACCCTGTTGTTAGCTATAACCGTTGCTTGTTTAAACCTAACAGCGCTGCTGGCTTCATTCATTGCTGCCTACCTCTGTGACCTTCTTGGCAGGCGGATGTCTGTCCGTATCGGAGGTGTCATGTATTTCATTGCCGCTCTCATTCAGGTCTTTGCTCCAAACCTCGGCACCCTTATCGCTGGCCGATGTATCCAGGGTTTAGGTGTCGGCATACTCTCCATGACTGTCCCGATTTTGCAGTGCGAAATCGCCCCTGCTCATGCCCGCGGTTTGTTTGTCAGTATCGAATATATCTGCCTCAATATCGGTTACGCTGTTTCCGCTTGGGTCGGATATGGCTTCTTCTTCGCCATGCCTTCCGAGATCTCATGGCGTGGCCCATACATCGTACAGGCTGCTATTGCACTGATTCTCATCTTCTGGACGTTTTTCCTTCCCGAAACACCCCGCTGGCTGGCCCAGAATGGCTTCCAGAAGGAGGCTTTGATAACTCTCGCAGACTTACACGGCGCTGGAAATGTCTCAGACCCCAAAATTCTGGCTACCTACGCTGAGATTGTCGCCGCTGTTGAGTTCGAAGCACACATGGGTCAAGCTTCCTGGCGTCAACTCTTCACGCAATACACTCGTCGATGCGTCGTCGGCATCACCTGCCAGATGTTTGCTCAGCTCAACGGGATCAATGCCATCTTGTATTTCTTACCATCCAACCTCACTCGTGCCGGCTTCACAATTTCCCGCTCCCTGCTCTACTCTGGTGCTTGTGCTCTGGTCTACTGTTCCGGAACCATTCCTGCAATGTTTTTGATCGACAAATTTGGACGCCGGGCGTTCTTGCTTTTTGGAAGTCTTGCGCTGGCCGCATCCCTTTCTATTGTCGGTGGTCTCCAATACTACGCAGACAGTCTTCCTCTGGGATCTGCCCGAGTTTCTGCTGCTGACGCTATCTTCTTTGGTATGTCATTATTTTACTTGCAGGCAAAATATGCACTGGAGCTCATCCCCACTAGGTGTTTGTCTATACTTATTCTTCTTCGGTGCCACCTGGGGCCCCGGCCCCTGGCTCCTCGGTGCCGAAATATTTCCTCTCCGTGCTCGCGCCAAGGGCATGTCTCTCAGCACGGGCACCAACTGGCTTTTCAACTTCATTATCGCCTTCATCACTCCCCCGCTTTTCAACGCTATCAATGCAGGCTACTATTTCGTCCTCGTCGGCTTTTGTATCATCTCTGTTATCGTCGTCTGGTTCATCTATCCTGAAACTGCCCACCACACCCTGGAAGACCTTGGCGAGGTATTCGGCGACAAGGTCATGGACGATGAAGGTCATGCACGCGAGCAGGCTGAGAGGAGTGCGAATGCGATCCAACGAGAACGCTCGGGTTTACCTGTCATTACCGATTCAGAGGTCACTCTTCAACCCAGCACGTTCACTACACCAGCAGCCAAGGACGAAGCTTCGACTGTCATGAAGGAAAGGTCTTCCGTTGTTACGATCGCGTCTGACGTTTAGCTTGACCCGATGGACTTAGTAGACTAATGAACTTGTATGCCGGACAATAATACCAATGCATAAGTTATTCAACCAACGTCCATGCGCATAATAATCCAACGACTGCTTCTGTGCTCTGCTAACCAATACTCGACTTAAATTTTAACAACGCAGGGATTCCGGGAAATCATCAGGGTAACTTCCATCGTCTTGGAACATCTCGAGGAAATCTCTCGCCGCAGGCGGTGGGGTTTTTGAAGGTAATAAGAAAGGTCTGCGTGAGGCTGGGACACTCATTCCAGCGCCCTGTTGCATCAAATCGTCCAGCGAGGAAGTGCACGACGAATCGAATGTACGCCGCTTTCTATAGGGAGAAAGTATGGTGGATGGGTTTGAATGTGGGATGGAGGTTCTAGATGCAATTGCTCGAGGTTGCTGGGCCACGTCTTCCGATTTGTGGTTTGGGATCTCTGTCGGGGGTCTGACAATCGGTTCTGATTCTGGCTCGGTTTCGGAGTCATCATCTTGAGCAGGTTTGAGTACCTCTATTACCGATTCGGGCTCAGTTTCGGAGTCGTCATCTTGAGCAGGTTTGAGTACTTCTGGTTCTGACTCTGGCTCTGTGACAGAGTCGTCCTCAACGGGCCCTGGGTGCTCCACGGGCTTATTGAGGGGCGTGATCTTGTCTAGAATGCGGCGTGGAGTCCCTTTCAAAGGGCTGCGAGACGGCGACGCAATGAACGAGAATCTATTTCTTGGAGATTTGGTTGCCAAAAACGAATGAGAGAATCTTCTAGACGGAGAAACAACGGGAGATGTAGCAGGGCTCGACCCAAGGGTAAATTGGTGCAGTGGATTGCGCTCGCTGCGATTATTATGGGCAACATGTGCAATGGGATGCGGTGTTGGGAAATCGACTTCGATTCTGAAAGTTACTGGTAAGTAACGGATTATGACACGGACATGTGTTGCTGACCTTGTCAGCGACCACTTATTCAGCAAGCTTCCGGACAAAGATGACATGCTCATCACTCCCTCCTCCTGGGACTGTGAGCTTGGGATAGGCTCATAGTTGATTGATGCAGGTCTTGCTATCCGCTTGCGACTAGGCGTCGCATCTAACGCAAGCAAGTATTGACTTTGCGACGACGGGACAAGTTCTTCAATTATAGCAGGAGCAGAGTGCAAGTTCTTAAATGGTAAATCTGGAGAAGATGCAGGTATTGCATGGACCACTTCGTTGTCTCTGGACGCACAGATAAATGGGTCATCAGAATCTATTGCCTGCTTTGTCCCATTGAAGCCATCCGCATGTTTTCTTGACTGGACGTCTCTGTCGGTATCTATTGGGACAATGAGCTTCTTAATGAGCGGGGCAGAACCTGGAGAGAGGCTTGATGGTATACGAGGGTCGGACCCATTCTTGGCTCTGCGTGGCGACGTTGCACCAACGACTGTGCGCAAACCGGACGGTGCATGTATATTGCTGGGTTTGCGCACATTGGTCTCTGGAGTAGGTAAAGATGTAATGGCAGGAATAATCGTAGTGGGGGTGGCCCTCGGAGAGAGGAGCTGAACCACCGCAGTGCTTACTGTGAGCGTTCGCTTCTTCGTTTGGTTTGTTGGGGGAGGAGTGGCTAGAGACTGCTCCGGAGCACTAGCAAGATGCACAGGAGCCTTTATTCTATGGGAGACAGTGTTTGAGGTACTCTTCACTGAGTGAGAGCTGCCTGCAACCGGCCGCTCGGGTGATGAGCCGATGACCACTACATCGTGAGATGGTCCGGGTGGTGATGCTCTCTCTCTCCGGCTGGAGGTCGATGCGACCGGAGACTTCGAAGTAGGAAACTTTATTTGCTTCTTAGTTGTCTTTGTCTGTTTGGCGCTGCCCCGAGGACCCTTACGCGCATCAGCAGAAACTGCTGCCCGCCTTTCCCGTTTTCCTGGACCTCCCCTGTCGTCCGCAGCCGCCGAGAGTTTTCTCTTCTTGGCTGGTTCTGCCTCTCTCTTGTCCTTCTTATTTCGCCCAAAGTAAGATGTGATGGGGAGTTCTAGCTGCGACAAGTCCATAATGTTGGACCGTGCCAGTAGTTCTCGTGACCAAGGTCCAAGATGGTAATAAGGGCGGAGTTGACACGCTTTTAAAACTCAGAAATATACATCCGACGCGTCTCGTCACGCGCTTTTCTTTTATAAAGTACAACTGCAACATTATCAGTAACATTATGGGAATTGACTCGCCGCAACTCAAGAAACGCAGGATGTCTGTGTCCGACAGCGCTGACAATGACGCGTCTGCCCCCACGCTGCAGTTGCTAGTTAAGAGACTCTCTGACAAGGCCAAGATTCCTACTAGAGGATCGAATTTGGCTGCGGGGTATGATTTATACAGGTGACGCGCATTCAATAAACAGACATAGTAGTTTGACCGGGAAACACAATACAGCGCAGAGAAAAAAGTGATTCCAGCGCACGGCAAGGCGCTGGTTGACACCCAGCTTTCCATTGCTGTTCCTGCGGGCACTTATGGGCGAGTTGCACCTCGCAGCGGTCTTGGTAGGTCGTGTTCTGTGTGCTATGTAGTGTTTGACCAGTAATTTTCTTTCAGCATCGAAATTCATGATTGACACGGGTGCTGGTGTCATCGACGCGGACTACAGAGGTGTCGTCTTTGTTCTGCTTTTCAACCTCTCAGACAAAGACTTCCAAGGTTCGTAAAAGAGTAAATCTAATTAGCGTGTTGCTAATCGGGTGCGTAGTCGAAGAAGGCGACCGGATAGCTCAATTAATCATCGAGCGCATTTATACGCCTGATGTTATGGAAGTGGAAGTGCGTCTTGCTTACTCACGTTCTTAGTTATGTGATTGATCATCCAGCAGAACCTCGATGAAACACCACGTGGAGCAGGGGGGTTCGGCTCTACGGGTGGGCACGGCTCGCTGTAACATATTGTATCAACTATGCTGCCTTTATATTATCACGAGAAGGGAGCCTAATTTTTTGCGACGGGATTGATGCTCATTACGAGTTGGTTTAGTCCTGCTTGTGATGTTGAATGTGAATGCATTGTGGATGTCTACTGATTCCTATATGTCAGCGTCTTTGTGGGCCCTTTTAAGGTCGTACTCACCTGATTATACATTAATGGTGCAAAATCATCACTGGGGGCGCGACTGTAGAACTTGTGTGCTCTCCAAGAGTGAATCATCTAGAGCGATCTGTCTCGACGACGTACATCCCATTCGCGCTACGGCTCGCATATGAGAGTAGATCCCGACCTCTCACATCTCCGTTCTCGCGTGGTGTTCTGTCGAGCGGTATCCCAGACCCTTCTGCTATTACCCGCCCGTCTGGGATGCCTACATTGCCCGTTTCCTCTACTTTGATCAGCTTCGTGGCCTCCACAAGCTTGATCAATTCCTCGAGTTCGTGCTTTAGCTTTACATATTCCTGTGTACCCTCTTCGGGTGGTAATAATGCAGACAGCTCATGCAATCGTTTGAATGTGGCTGGTGATATCGACGGAGCTGGATAAGAAGACAATAATTCCTGGACGGACCAGGTGGGCGTAAGTGGTATACCATACTTGTCGGTTTCAACTGTCGCTCGAGACGTCGAGTATTGCAAAGGGACATTCAGAGAACGACGCCACACGCGCCTTGCTTGTCTGACTGAACGCAGTAACATATGGTGAAGAGGCAGAACAGCGTGGGAAATTTATGGGAGATCGGACATAATAAATAATTTCCATTAGTGTTTGCTCAAACTGTTGCGTCAACATGGAACGAGCAGCTCGCGCTATTCAAGGCCTATTACCGAGTACCCTTCCTCCATCTCTACGAGCAACACCTGCAAACCTTTACCAGATACTTTCTCGAGCACCCGGAGGCGGTGTTGGCCAGCGTGTATACCAGATCCGTTGGACGGAGAAAGGTATAAGAAGCTGCTACTGGCAAGTAACACGGACACGGCTCAAGCTCGAGGGGAACCACGGAAAGGCTTGGGGGAAGTTGTACTGGAGAGGTGAGCTCGTATCTTCCACTCCCAGGAGAAGCAGACACAAATTCACCGGCATATGCAGGCAAACAAATTAGTGGGCAGGAGGAGAGAATCAGTGGTTCATTGAAATACAAATGGTCAACAGGTTCATCTTAAGCCAATGCACATGTACGCCAGAGTATCCGTCGTTATAAAGTTTACGCTCATTCAGCATCCAAGACTGCAGCGCAGGCTTTTGGAATAATTTCTGTATAAATATCTAATCCTGGCTGCTTTCAAGTTGTTTGGAATGCCGCTTTCACGCTGGCCCAAGTAGCCTTGTGCAAGTCATTTGGCTCCATTGACCACATTTCTGCCTCTAATCCTACTGAGATAAATGTGCCAAATAAAAAGGATTCTGGTTTCAAGTATGTAGCGGCGTAAGGATTTCTCCACCTCCCGCATGAATGATCAGCGGTTTCCTTCATGTTGACCATGAAATATGCCAGTAAGGGAATGCTTGGTCCAGACACCAGAGTGATCTGAGGCGTTCTGTTCATCAAATGGTGACTATCCATGAAGCGAAACGCTGCTCGCGACTCTACTACAGGCTTGCATTCGCCTTGGGTGGGACGGACTTGAGCTTGAACATTGAAATATTGAATGGTCCATGTTAGTTCCTAATAATAATATTTCCAGTCAGACTGTTAAAGAAGGAATCGTTTTATTTGCTTCATCTGCTACCGCGGCCTGGAGCGCATTCGGCGAATCCCGAAAACCAACATGTCAAGTGAAGCGCTCAAGGCAGTGCTGGCATAAGGCCGGTTTGCGTCACCGTGACGCTGCAGGCATACTGTCATACTGAACAGACACAACTCATAATTTCACTATCACTTCTTCACTCTATTCTTTGTACGCGCTACATCTTTTACAAGTTCATCCCCTTTCGTTTCACTATGGATTCGCATGAACTTATCAATGCGCAATTCCATCGGGCAGTGGAGATAGTGCAGGGCCTCCCAAAGACTGGGCCCATACAAACTGGCTATGAGGAGAAACTGACGATGTACAGGTGTGTTACATGACTTTACATCTTCAAGTTCACATTTACTTACTGGCTTTTAACATCAGCTTGTACAAGCAAGGTGACTCACAATCACATTTCAGAGCATCTCTTTACTTATATCACTATGCATAGCGACTCTTGGAAATGTCCAAGGCGGTCGTCCAGGCATGTGGGATATGCTAGGCCGGGCAAAGTGGTTGGTCCACGTCGACTCTTGCGTTATCACATGTTAACGGGGACTACAGGGACGCATGGGCAAAGCATAAGGATCTTGATCTATATGAAGCCAAATGGCTTTACGTGGATGCTTTACTGAAGGTACGATCTTGGGTAATTCCATGATGCCCGAGATTAATTTCAATACAGGTTTTAAGTAAATACTCGGACAAGACCGTTGCTCGTGACCTCATGAATGAACTCCAGTCTTATGGTGGTGACCCGTCAAATCTCGTGATGAGCCGTATGTCCAACGCTAAAATTTCCCTGTGCTAAATTGATATATTCCACCTAGATTCTCTTCCGAGGTCGCGGTCCTACTCCCGGTCGTCAAGCTCCAGTGCCTCAGATAGCGATATTCATCGAATTCCCGGTCAATTATTTTCCTCTACCCTTCCAGAGGCCCAATATACTACACAATTAGCAGTTATGGAGGACAGTGGCTCGAGCTCTGAAAACGGTGAATCAGGCGACGAACCACACGAACTCACATCCGTGCGTGAGCCTGTTCAACAGCCAAGACCACTTTCTTCCATGTCTTCAAGATATCGTACTCCTGCAACGGGCTCACATGCCATGTTGCCACCACTTGCTGGGCTCGCAAATATTCCACCGATGCAACCAATGCCCACATTCCAGACGCAATCCGCCTTCGTTAGTCAATCAGCACCAATAGCATCCTCTTCTGTATACCCTCCACCAGGACACTATTCTGGGACGTACCAGTCGCCCGAGTTTGCACCGCAGATTCAGTCGGCTCTCTCCCTCCGAGGGAGTCGGTCTCATGGCGCTGAAGCACCTATACGAACACCCTCACGGTTACCCCTGGAGCAAGCCGTCGAAAACCTTCAGACGCACCTTGCCGCAATAACAGAACGGCTCGATATGCTCGAGTCCCAGGTGGTGCATCCGCAACGATCCACCGCTTCGCTTCCCCTGAAAAGCTCTTCCGGTAGAGGCAGTCCGACGGATAACCGTCCTGAAGAACTCGAATGGGATTTGGATGATATGGGAATGTGGTCGTTTGTTCTGAAGCCATTGTCACGGATGGCACTGTCATTGAAACAGCTGGTTATATTTTTTGGTCGAAGCGAGAACCGGTCTCCGGTCCTCACTATTGTGCGGAGACTGTTACTTGATATATCATTTTCTTTAGCAGTTCTCGGGTTGCTGAGACTGACGTGGAAGAAAACGGCTACAAGACGGAGGGAGGTTAATGCAGCCCTTATATTACTATGGGCTGCTTTGTCTGGGAGGAACAGGGGAAGACGGATGATCAGTGGTGTGTAGTGCTTACTTTTTTCACTCGTGGGTGGCTCAAGAGTAGTCATTAATGCTGCATTTATACCTCGATGCCCAGAATTATTTACTTCGCCCCAAAATCTATTTAAGCTTCACAATTGCTGATACATTTTCACTTCGTGTTCAACAGTTATTCGAGGTTTCAAGACTATCATTCGTGGTCACAACTGGTCCTATCCTTTTACTCCGTCATATCGACGACACAGCGGATACAGTCACCACCCTAGAAGTCAAGTTACACTTCCGTTGGGTTGATAAAGGAGGGTGATACGTACGTGCATGTCGTGGAAACCCTCGTTGATTTCCGCAAATTTGCGGTGGTGGGTGACGTATTCGTCGATCTTGAGCTTGCCTTGCAAGTAGTCTGTGGTAAATTACATTGTTGAGGGTATGAATTGAAAGTACTGAAAATCGAGTCACCTTCGACGAGACCAGGAAGCTCAGTGCGACCCTTCACTCCTCCAAACGCGGTACCTCGCCATGTGCGACCAGTAACCTGGAATACATCCATCCATAAGTCACAACTGACCATCTACTTCAGCTGAATCATTACCAGTTGGAACCTTTGTAGAAACCTTCAGCACGGAAGCCCTGTGAAAAACGCCAGACCACTTACGGACGCGTCGATATCTCCTGGCCAGCAGCAGCAACACCAATGATGGTGCTCACACCCCAGCCCTTGTGGCACGACTCTAATGCAGCACGCATGACATGTACATTGCCAGTGGCGTCAAAGGTAAAGTCCAACCCGCCATCAGTGATATCGACCAAGTAGTCCTGAATGCGCTTGCCCTCCGGGAGCGTCGTAGGGTTGACGAATTCGGTAGCACCCATTTTCTTTGCCCAAGAATCTTTCGCGGGGTTCGTATCGACAGCAATGATCCGAGAAGCACCGACTACCGACGCGGTAGAGATGACACCGAGACCGATGGCACCGCATCCGAAAACGGCGACGTTGGAGCCCTCTGCGTACCATATGAGTGACAGTAGGAATACCAGATATTCACATACTGATGCCTGGCTGCTTCACAACTGCGCCCCATGCGGTGGTGATTCCACAACCAAGGAGACAGACCTTCTCAAGAGGCGCAGACTTGTTCACAGCGACGACAGACACTTCTGCCACCACAGTGTACTGTGAGAACGTTGAAGTTCCCATCTGTTCGAGCGAGTGAATATCGTCAGATGCTACAGGAATTGGGACACATACAAAGTGGTGGATGGGTTGACCCTTACACGTGAAGCGGCTAGTGCTATCAGGCATCAGACCCTGACCTTGGGTTGTTCTCACTGATCACGATAATCGTGAGACTCATGTCTTTGAATGATACAAGAGTCTAACCTTTTCCACACAGGTTGGTCTTCCCACTCTTGCAGAATTTACATTCGCGGCACTCTGGTGAATTAGACTGAGCAAGGAATTCAGGGACCGTTAGGGATCGGCTCACCAGCAGTGTAAAGCGGGACAACGTGGTCGCCCTGGAAAAGGGTGTTTAGGAAGGGCATGCCAGCGTATTTATGATTGAGACTTACAACTGACACGCTTGTGACACCCTCACCGACCGATTCGACCTAGAGAACCCCGAAGAACAATGAAGCAATAGGTAAAGTGACAGGTGTTCTGACTCACCACACCCCCACCTTCGTGACCAAGGATCACGGGGAAGAGACCCTGCGATGCTTCGGATGAGCTCATGTCATTGCAAGACTGAACTCTAGGCACACCTCAGGATCCTTGCCACTGCGAGTGTACTCATCAGTATGACATATACCTGCAAGATCGCTCCCATCAGCAACCAAAGATGACTGTGCAGATCCCCCTCTTCTTACCAGTGTACAATATCTTAATGCGGACTTCATTGGCGCTCGGGGGCGCAACCTCAACTTCCTCGACCTTGAGGGGCTGGCCAGCACCCCAGCAAACAGCAGCCTTGCAGATAATGGGCTTACCGACTGTGCTCATGATGATGATTGTTTGAGTGAGAAAGGTGGCCTGCGGATCGTGGCTCCGTTCTCCCTTGATGCCGCTGGCCGCCGCGGGCCGAAGAAATAGATCATTATCAGTCACTTGAGTCCAGATACTGCATGCTGTCGTTACATAGCTTGCACATGACAAGACGTATCTTTATCTCCTTCCAGCGCTAAGATTCTCTCCGTCTTCTTTTCCGCATCGATCTTTGGATGCTGTGAAACAAGTCCAACCGTACCGACTTCTGATCACAACCGAATTTTACAAACACCAGCAGCATCGTAGCTGCAACCATGTCGTTCCCGAATCTTTACTACAAGCGAGTATGTTCAAGCAAATCCATTGATTTCTACCCGTACCAAAGAAACTAGACCACAGCGACTGCAAAAGCATGCTACATCTGCTATAAGCCAACGACTGCCGTGCTCGCCACGATAGATACCTCCGATTTTCTGTATACATGCACGATTCACCTGTCAGACCACGGGTTCGCCACTCGCGTGCTCGAGCTTGAGAGCGAGAACAAGATAGGAATCAGTGTTGAGGAGATCGCGAGGCTCAGGGAGGAGTGGGAGGAGAAGCAGAGACGCAAGCAAGAGAAAGAGAAGGTGGATAAGGACAAACCAGCCGATGAAGGCGAAAAGAAAGAGGATGACGGCAAGTCAGGGAAGTCATCAAAGGTGCCGGGATCATTGCCCAAGTCGGGTTCTCTCTCACCAAGGCCCACCCACGAGAAGTATATTTTACATCGCGATATATTTGCCCTGAGAGTCTCGGAGCACCGACGACGGAGGCAAACCTCACAGGCAAAGGATCTAGCTCCTCGTCTTCCAGGAGCTCCCAGTAGCAGTCTGCCGTGATATCATGATATATTGTCTGATACATAGTCGTACTATTAAATTCTGGTGTATCACTGTATGTATGGGTTTAGGGTATACGTGTTCAATCTATGAAGGGATTACATTGGCAAATAATAGCTCTCATCCCGAAACTTCCAAAACCCCCGATTGCAAGACCCACGATAAGGCAGAAACCAGCCACGGTACTCGCAGTAGGGACGTCTTCGAGACGTTGTCGCAATCGTGGATTGTGCTCCAGAGAGGATGCACCCAGCATGCAGAGCGTAGAGACGTATCCGTTGGAGAGGCCTAGAGCACCGACAAGGAGCATGTAGACAAAGTCGGAGCTAATTACGGGCAAACCACGTGAAGGGCCCTGTACCGTGTTGCACAGAAGGAAAATGGGGATAAACAGGGTACGGACGACCGAGAATGCCAGTATGCGTGTAGCGGACCACGTTATTACTATCGAGAAAGAACAGATGTATCGTCCAAAGAAGTCGCCGAGGTTGAACATCAAGAAATGAATGGCGGTGAATAGTAATGGATGGGTATTGGGGTTGGTTGGTTGTATGGTAATTGTAATAACAGGGAAGATGGCCTGGGAGCAAAGAGTTAACTCGCAACCAAGGTAATAAGTCAAGTTACCGCACCAAAGTGATCACATAGACATATGCAAGAGCAAGTTCATAGTGGATGTTCGCTTTGAATACACGTATTATTTGATTTCTTTCTTCAAGGCTTGCTTGATTTGTATCGCGAAAGACGAGCCCTCTACTGGCAGTTTCATCGGCACTGACCAGGGCGCCTTCAAGCTTGATTTTTTGTTCCAAAATCCCAACAGTGGCCTTGTAGGCTGGCAACTGTGCCATCCAGGCATACGCCATGAACGTGCTTACCATGAACAATGCGGATATTCCAAAAAATATACGGGCAGAATCCTGCTCTGCCATCCCGTCTCCAATGCCATCGTGAGATATGAACGCGGCAATTGTTTCCGGTGTCGAACCCCACACAGACAAAGTGGATGTGACCACCTGGACCACACTAACAACCACAGCTATGGCAGCCTGGCCGGATATCATAGATTGCATGTAAGGAGCCCCGAAGAGCGAGGCTCCAGCGAAGGCGGCTGTGGAGAGATATGAAACGCATATGGCCAAAGAGATAGCGCAAAGGATTGCAAAGAAAAAGAAGGTTGATGGTTGGTAGTATCCAAAGGTACTGAAGAACAAGAGAATGATGATGAGTGTGACTGATGCGGCAGACCAAAAAACTCGTCGAGAGGGTGACGACTGGCAATATGATGGTCAGCGTGATACATATTACAGACTCCGTAATTAGGTTCCAACCTGTTTCGAAGTTACCGTGGCATGTGCCAGCGCAAATACATTGAACACGTTGGAAGTGGTGGTCAGATATGAGGTAAAGGTTGCCCGCAATGGCGATCCGACCAAGCGAGACAAGAAGAACGAGGTGGCGGTGATCAATACTGGGCAAAATTATACGGTTTAGGACCATAACGAGTACCAGAGAGATAAGTATTGATACGCACCATTCCAAGGGAGGAGGATCGCGCAGCCTAGCATAAAGTATATCCACCGTATTCGACTATCAACAACCTGATTAACGACAAAATTTGCAGAATCATCGAATGCCAATTCAAGTTCGCTGTCGTAATCGTCATCGACCTCGGCTGGTGGGAGAGCATGATAAACGGCCCCCGAATCTGTGGTTGATACCTGTGGCAGCATGCTGCTATGCCCTATTGACATGAAAGAGTTGGTTGGTGGGTTCAGTGCAGTCAGTGCAAGACTACGAACGAGTACTGTGACGGTGAAGTGAATGGAGTGGAATAGAGCCGGAAGAGTGCTGTTCGGTTAAGATGCCCGTCTCCGAAGCGAGAAGCCTCTCCATTTTCCATTTGCTCGCAGAGCCTGCCAGACCAACCATGATATAAATGATTTACGATATCGAACGAGTTAACAAGACAAGTTCGGTCACCGTGGCGCATTACGTATGATGATTATGTCTAGCTACTAGTAGCGACATAGCCGCTTGTCCCTGCCTGGGACCCCAATCATGGCAGAATGGAGGTAACGAAGTAACGAACCGAGAGCTTCCATGTCACGTGACTATTGAGACGAGTCGCGTTTCCTGTTTTCTGCACCGTTTTCCTGGCGGAAAGTTCTGGGTACGTTGTTGCAACGCATGTAGTTGCCCCGCACCCTATTCTACATGCAATCATGGACGTTACTCCCTGTGCCATCAGCCTTCGCCATGTCTCAGGATACGGGGTCCCCCATGCCCCAGTCACACACCAACGTGGGAAAATTCCAGGCCCGCCCCCACACCCTGTACACACGGCGTGCAATGACTTGCCTCATTGAGTAGCTGATGGAAAGACAACAAATGCATAACATGCCGAGGCAATCCAGTAAATATAAAAGCGCAAGCAGTATTCTGGACAAGTACTATACAGTAGTTCTAAATCAAAATTGTATTCCATGGTATCATAGGTATGTGCGTAGGCAACAACCCGAAGTCTAGGACGTGAACGGGTCGCAGTTGCATATGATAGCCCTTACTCCAAAGCTCGCAAATCCGCCAACTGCTAATCCCACTATCAGACAGAAAGCTGCGACGGTGCTAGCAACATCGACATCTTCCTGCCTGCCCTTCAATCTCGAGTTGTGTTCCAACGAGGGCGCGCCTAACATGCACAAAGTAGACACATAACCGTTCGACACGCCCAGAGCGCACAAGAGTAGCATATAGACCAAGTCAGAGCTGATAAACGGCGTAACATGGAGCGAAAGTTCCACATTGCATAGAAGGAACGCAGGGATAAACAGGATCCGAAGGAGAGTTAGAGCCAAAACACGTCGAGCGGACCAGATTATGAGTCGTGGGAAGGAACACATGTATCGTCCCAAAAAGTCACCGAAACTGAACACCAAAAAGTGTACAGCACTAAACAATAAAGGATGAGTCTTCGGATTCGTCGGCTTGATGGTGACAGTGATGGCTGGGTAAACAGCCTATAGACGCTGGTGAGGAAATGATGCTAGCAGACGATCTCAGAAAACATACCAAAGTTACAGTGAAAACAAATCCCACAGCAAAATTATAAATAAAATTGGTCTTGAGAACACGGAAAATTTGGTTCCCTTCAACTGCGCTTGGCAGCGCCGCAGGCAGGAGAGGCTGTCGTTCGTCAGCCTCATCTGAGACAACTCGGGCTTTGACGCTGTCCTCGAGAGCTCCCATAGTGGTTGTATATATTTGTAATGATGCTAGCCACTTATATGCGAGAAGCGTAGCAATCATAAACAACGCGGAAATTCCAAAGAATATACGCGCAGATTTCTCCTCGGCTTGACCATCAGGGTCGGTATCACCAATGGCCAGAGCCACTGGAGTGGTTCCCCAAATTGAGATGGCGGAACTGATGACTTGCACACTGCTGACAGCAACGGCTACTGCAGCCTGGCCAGACATCATTGATTGCATGTAAGGTGCGCCAAAGAGTGCCGCGCCGGCGAATACTGAGTTCGATAGATAAGACGCGCAGCCCGACAAGCAGAACGCGCTTATCATGATGAAGTAGAAGAATGGAGCTGGGCTAAGGGGGAGGAATGTTGTCAAAAACAGTATAGTGACGATGGCTGAGGTGGACGCAGTGGACCAGAAGGCGCGCCTGGAAGGGGAAGACTAAACAGCACGCCATGGTCAGAGGCAAATCACCCTCATGCATACAGCACCCACCTGTTTCGAGGTCATAATCGCATATCCCAATGTGACCACGTTGCTGGCGGTAAACACGCTGGACAAGTATGAACTAAATGACGTTCTCAGTGGTGAACCCGACAGTCGCGACATGAAGAATGGATTCGCATTGATCATTGCTGGCGGAAAATATCAGCCATTGGCTGGTCCATATCTTCCCAAGGACATACCGTTCCATGATAGCAGAGTAGCGGCTCCTAGCATAAAGTATACCCAGCGTATACGAGAGTCTCCACGCATATCTTGCGGGCGTGAAATATCCATGATTATCTGGTCATTACCCGAGTCGTCGTGTTCGGCTTCTGTGGTTATACGGGACACGCCACCTCGAGCTCCCACATCTGAACCAGACGCACGAATATTCATTTCAGAGAGGTTTCGTGGCTTGCGCCTATGAATGCAGCAACGTCGCGAGTGATGAAGGTATGGTGGAAGCGAAAGAAGTGTGGTGCAACATCATGCTGCGTTCTGTTCAGGAGAGTGCCTGCCGCCACCCCGGCCCTGAGGTCCTCACTGGGCTAATCTATTATCTGTTAGCCCGGCCCTCTAAAGGTAGGTCTCTCACGTGAAAAAGGATATGTTTGAAGTAATCGGCTTGAGAAGCAATTAACCAACCAATAGTTGATAATCATCAATCGTATACTATAGCTAGAAACATCCCCCAACACATCATCATGCCTCTTGTCTCCTCGCAGACTTGCCAGGAATAAACTGGTTTGGCGCATCTCGCAAGACCAACTGGCTGAGCTTCTCCTTCTGTTTCTCTGCCTTCCTTGCCTTGCGCTTAGACTTTCTATCCATCTTCGCAAGACGGTCCTTGGTCAACCACCTCCGTTTCTTCTCCGACTTTCTCTCCTCTTCCAGCTTCTGCCGGTATTTGAAAGCAGCTTCTGCACGCGCATCCCGAATACTCCGGCCATTAATATTCTTGAGTTCCTGAGCAATGAACTTTTTGAAGAGCGTGCTCTTCCGCTTCACAGCAGCCTGCCAGCGCGCTTGCTTCTTCGCTCTGCTATGAGGGTTACTCAGTTCCTTTGTAAGATGTACCTCCATCGGCGCTGACGTGTCGAAAGGAACGGCGGAAGGATTGAATAGCGTCCTAAGGTACGCCTTCTCAGCTGCGTCGCTCTGGAGAGAAATTAATTTGGACAGAGAGAACACGGGTGGTTTGTATGTTATTTCCCGAACCGCCTCTGGTGTCGTGTCCAACAATGGATTAGCTACATCACCCTGAGGTCAGAAAATGAAACAAAGGAAAAATGAGAGTCGCCTGACGTTCTTTGTGTTCTCTCTCTTCCGGTTGAGGCCATTCTAGTTCGATTTTTGTCTTCGGGGTGTATGGATCAGTAGCGAGCACCAGACGCTTCCAGTTCCAGCGGTAGAGAATGGGATCCCAATGAGGATCTCGCGCACCAACACGTCTCGCAAACACACTGTAGACAACATACAGTCAAAGGCAAGGACACGGGCACGTGTAAACACTTACGAGATCGCCTTGGACTGCTCACCAGGTGAGGTGGTCTGTAGCACTTGTTCACCGATGTACAGCATACATCTTGAGTAGTGCACGCTACGGTTGACCGGGGTCTTGTATGGCTTCCCCTCGTGCTACAAAATTACTCAGTCAGCACCGAAGTATGCCAGTCAGTATAATAAACCACGCACGAGGTTGGCACCCTTCAAATAGACACGGTTCGTGAATTTATTTATGCTCAGAACCTCATGTATGGTTTTGCGTGTGTCCCCGCGTATGCAAATTTGATCACCTGGAACGACGTTCCAGTATTTTATGCGGTCTTTGACGCGTACGGCCTTTGTGATGGGGTCGAACCATGTCTGTCTATTCTGGAAGTGTTTTGGGACAGGGAGAAGGTGTCGGAAATCTCTCGTCCATGGAGAGACAGTAGTAGCTCGCTGGACCTGGATACGGGTAAGTGACATCGAGTCCGAGACTGTCCACTGCGTTCAAGCCAACTTGAGGAAAAGTAAGTAATAGCTGACTAAGCAACTTCATCAAACGCTGAAGGGACTCGGACTCGGATCTACGTCAAAAGAAGCCTAGTAACTCTAGCTAAGTACTACATCGTAACGGCGTCGACACAGTGCACCCCCGACTCGCAAGCTTGTCCCTGGCATTGTTCCTCGAATTAAAAATGCAAACTAGTTTTTTATTCATGATTGTATCAGCAAATGACTGCGAGGTAGTCACTGCTCTGGTGACTGGTCTGATTGTCCCACCGAGATCACAGAGCAACGAAAGCAAACATTAATGTTACTGTAGTCTCCGCACGATTCTTCGCCTGCAGGGAAAGTCTCCCATGTTTCAGTGGAAAGGCGGCAGTCCACGATTGATGTGCGATTTTTGTATTGAAGTCGAGATCCAGCAATAAAGGGCTCGGTATGATTACAAGAGAGAAATGTCATAAATTACCAGTGCCTCAACAAACCTAGCCATCAGCTCATCGGTCCAGCTTTGGACCCGCTCCATGCTGTCGACGACGCGCTAGGTTCCTCCGATTCCAGCGTCTACAGCAGAAAAGGTGAGACATACAGCCAATACTCGAAGAAATGTAATCACCTCGAGTAACATCCCAATTACGTTGTCCACTTCCGATGGTTGCATTCCACCGCACCCTGCCCCAATCAGTTTTCTATAGTCTGCCATTCGTCCCCCAGTCCCCGCCTCTGCTTGGAATGACGCCAGCTCGTCAAACATATCTTTCCTTCGTTTCCTGTGCAGTCCAATCTCTTCTCGTAAGGCATCGCAGGCGGCTCGAATTGCTTCCGGATCCGTAGGAACGTCAGCATATAACGCCAACAGGTCCGAGATATCTTCCTCTTGGGGTAACGCCTTTCGCTTCCCTTTTCCCTTGTCCTTTCCAGGCTCTACGACTTCCTCGATGACGTCGTCCGTCCGATAAGGAACTGTCGCTGCTGTGATCCTTAACTCTCCATCAGCAGCCTTCCGTATCGACATTTCACGCATCTCCTCATCATTTAGCCATTTTTCCCAGCCAAGACGATACCGCCTCCCCATCTTCTCAAGTAGCCGTCCTTCCAAATCTACAAGCACACTCTTAGCCAGCTGCAGCCCCTCCGCTTTCGTTTTGAGCTGGTTCACAGCCCGGTGACTCTCTAGAATTTCTTGTTGAATGTTCTGCAGGAGTGCATGTGCTTGTGTCATGTCACGTTCTTTTTCTTGCAGTTCGCGGTCAAATGATGAGGCGAGACTGTCGAGCATGCTCGTGATGTCGTTGACACAGCGCGTGCTGGCCTTCTGCGCTGCAACCGAGTGATGGAGCGGCGGCTTGTCACCATTCATAGGGTAGGCCAACGTCATGGCATTGGAGGTTGTGGGGCCGAGAGTTGCTTGGGCATTGCGGAAGGACATCGATGACAGGCGTGAGGTTGGGCCTGGAGATGAACGGAAACGTTCGTCCTCGAGGATGTAGTCTTCAGTGCTCTTGCCATCATTGTTGATGATCTTTGGATTAGCCCCGTGGTCGATAAGAAGTTTCACGAGACGCTTGCTCCGACACCGGGCAGCCATTGTCAGTGCAGTTTCACCGTCTTCGTCTTGAAAGTTGATGACATCCGCGAGTTCTTTTGGATAGTCAGCTAGGCGATTGAGCACTGTTTCCATGTAGTACCGAGCGGCATGTGTCTTCCCCTTCGACATTGCAACATCGACAATGTGGTGAAACACGGTCCGGTTATAATTGTCGATGTTGAGTGTGGAACGGTGAAGAAGTTCGTACAGCTCGGGGAATTTCCGCACATCATAGTTATTTGCAAACATGACACTTCGCATGAGCGCAGTCTGGCCTGCTTTATTCACTTTGAATATTTCTGCGCCTGCTGTGATCAACAACTTGACAATACGTAGGCGGCCCATTGCTGAGGCCCAGTGCAATGCCGTATGACCATCGTCATCAATGGCGGTGTTCGGGTCAAAATCAGGCGGTGGGGAAATGAGAACCTGGGGGACTTGATTTGAGTCAGAAATGAAGTACTCGAGGATTTGGTCTGCGTATGCGCGTGGGTCGGTGGCGCCGTTGGGTTGCGTAGATTCCTCCTCTGAACCCTCGTCATCATAGCGTTCATCTATGTGGCGCGGTGGCGGTTTTCGACGATTGCCACTGCGACGGTCTCTAGTAGCGTCCAATGTATTTCCGATGGGTGAGGGAGTGCGTGAACTTGACGAACCGCGGGAAGGCGAGGATGTCATGGATCCATCCTCTGATGCATGAACGGATAGAATTTCGTGATCGGATTCAACTGGGGGTTCTACATTACGACGCGAGCGCGCAGTAGCAGCAAGGGCGGCCGCTGCTTCTGCAGCTGCAGCTGTGCGACGCGCGGGACGAGCCGTTGTACTTGTAGAGACGAGATGTTTAGGAGCCAGAGGCGGGCTCTTGGCTGCCGGCTGAAAATCAATGATGGGGCGCAGAGCAGCTTCACAGTTGTACTGTTTCGCCAGAGCGAGACCTCGTTCAAGAGGTATCCACGTTCCTGTAGTGGGGCGTGTTCTTTAAGTGATCACAAAAAAAGGAGTCGCGGAAATTGCATACCTTGGTACTTTCCATACCCACCCTGAACTTTTTCGTGCTCGCCCTTCTGGACTTCTCTCTCGAGCACGCGGGTCCGCTGAGGTTTGTCGAATCCTGCGACTTTCAGGATCTGAGTCGCGTTGAGCCACGAGTCAGCGCGCCGGCGCATAACAGCAACGCCCTTGCACATCCTGGGCGCGTAGCCATGAAAGAGGCTGAGACTTGAATGTGGAATGAATGACTCACATCTCGAACACGGGAATTCCACTGTAAGTTGCCTAAGGTTATGGGCCACAGGGATGGGGTCAGTGTAGGGCGGTTAGCGGGTAGCAAGTAGTAGCACCTTGAAAATCTGTCCCTCAGGCATGATGAAGACAGTGAAACGCGTTTATGCGTGTGATTCCTGCTATCAGAACGATTTTGATGGTGGACCCTCAGGCGAGCTGGTGCTGACGGCGTCGCGGTTTCCGATACATACACGTGCTTCAACAAGAACAAACAACGCGATGTCATTCTCTCAGCTCTGCGACATCTAAAGGACTTCATAGTTGCATTCAACTCTGTAGAGAGCATGCCTATCACTGAATATCATGTACCATCGCTGCCGCAGCTACCAACTGGCAACAACCACAGTAACTTTGTCCAGGCTCTCCAAGCTCCCAAGGCTGACCTGCAAGTTTTTCTTACAACAGTCTGAAATGCTACAGGACTGCACCGTGATCAGCTGTAGGCGGGTTCACAATGTCTCAAGAGTGCGTTTCGACCGCCTTTGAAACCATTCGCGCCAAGATCCCTGACAATCCATCACTTAGTAATAAGATCCGACTCGGATACTCGTGTTCTTCGCAAGTCTATCTCGATTCAGTTACGCCCGTGACCCCTTGGTATTGCATTTAGGCTTCCTAGTCTGTTCGCCTAGAATTAGATACTGCCGCACATTAATGTACACACACGTTGTTTAGCGGATTGCCTCGTTGCAGACGCACTGTTTTTACCAAGGAGCTAGGATTATCCTTGCTCGACTTTTGGTGGTGATGAGTCTTTATGATTCTGGAAGCTGCCTGTGGCAAGTGAGAGCAGTTAATTACTTTGACTGTCAAAGAAGTAGAACAAAAGGATATGAAGAAAGCAAAGACCTGACGCGACGGTCACGGGACCCGTTTCCTTTTGTAAGGTGGTTCTTTCCTCGAGGCTTGATAGCGGCAATTGTTCCTGCCTCACAAACCGCGTCTTTCTCTCTGACCACCACGAGGCTTTCTACTACTCTAGTCACCGTTCACAACAGCGAACTCCTTTCATGGCACCAGCTTGCGCACCGCTCTGTTATTTTGGAGACAGGAAAGTCCGCTCACGACCGGTCATGTCCAATTTTCTGAATTAAATCCTATCTCTAGACTTTACTTTACTACCTTCCCCTACCCCGCACCATCTCCCCAATCTCTCAATAGCACAGCCTCGAACTCAGGAAATGCACCAAGGATTCGCCCCCAACCTCACATGGGTGCACCACTTGGTCCTTCAGCCCCCTCCCCGGACGATGACGCAATTTACTACTACTTTACGATTGATGACCAATTGCTCTACACCTCATTTTATCAGGATTGGGGCCCGCTAAACCTCGCAATGGTCTACAAAGCGTGCCTCTTAATTCACGGCCTTTTGAAGGTACGCGTCCAATTCTCCTCGATCGTTTGCACGCGATCATGATCGCCACAGGATGAAGATCTCAGCGCACACCGTCTCGTTCTCTATTCCTCGGATGATCCACGTCGTAAAGCTAATGCTGCTTTGTTGATGGCCCTGTACATGGTATGACCTGTCATCTTACAAAATCCTACCGTATTCACCTCCTTTCAGTTGATCGTCCATAATTACACTCCATGGCGCTGCTTCCAACCCATAAGCGAACTAGAGTTCATGTCCTTCAGAGACGCAGGACGTGGCCCTTCAACCTTCAACCTTAGCATTCACGACTGTTTGTGGGGTTTCTGGAAAGGAATACAAAACCGCCTTATCGACCTGGATACTTTCGACCTCCAAGACTACGAGTTCTATGAAAAGGTCGAGAATGGTGACTGGAACTGGATAACACCCAACTTCATCGCATTTGCTTCACCTAGAGATTATGCGTGGACAAAACAGAGGAATGAAATCGAGACTGCCACTGCTATTGCAGTTCCTGCATCCCCTGTGCGACCCGGTGTGGCTTCACCACCAAAGTCGCCTCGCAAACTTGCTCTACAACGTAAACTTAATTCCGCTTTCTGCAATTGCCTCGATTATTTTGAGAAGCATAAAGTCGACCTGGTCGTTCGTCTCAATGCAGAGCTCTACGATAAACAGCTATTTTTGGATCGTGGAATCAAACATCTCGATCTTTGTTTCGAAGATGGGTCAAACCCGTCAGACGAAATCGTTCGCACTTTCATTGATGTGGCAGACGCCGTCATCGAGGGCGGTGGGGTCGTTGCTGTACATGTGGGTTATTTCATATGTATTTTTGCTTCTGTTCTAACATGTATATATGATACTCAGTGCAAAGCGGGGCTCGGTCGCACCGGATGCCTCATTGGAGCATATCTTATCTGGAAGTATGGCTTCACAGCATCGGAGGCGATTGCGTTTATGCGCATTGTCAGGCCAGGTTGTGTTGTTGGTCCACAGCAACATTACATGCACCAGATGCAGCTTCAATGGGCCAAGTGGGCCGCTGCAGATGAGATACGACGTGTACAGGCAGCTGCAGTCGCAGCCACCGCACATGTTGTGACTCCTGCTACACCTCCTGCGGAACAAGACGAAGTCATGCACGAAACCAGGTCGTTGACGCCACCCGCAGCACCTCTACCCCTACCACCTGTCACTCCCGGTCGTGCTGTCATAGCTGCAAGGGACGCGTGAGACGCCTCCTCCCGGACAGCCACGCAAGACGCCTATGGCAAAACGAGTCGCTATTGAATCGGACGAAGAAGATGTGGAGATGGATGATACCCTTCCTGCTCTTGGAGCAGCACCACCCGTTGCCCGGCCTCGCGCTAGGACAACGACTCGAGTCTCGGGCGCAAGAGGTACAGCGTCCGAACAACGCCCGACGCGGGTGTTACGGTCATCCGCGACAAGCGTACATCAGAAGACTACTGCCGCCAGGAGCAGTCGAGCGGCGGCTCCACCTCCTAACAAGATACCCCGATTGGCTGGAGGTTCAGCGGCCCGGAGTACCGCCGCCGCAAGAGGGCCTGGTGCCCCATCAGCGCGCCGTGTACCCCAACCCCCTTCACCTACCCCTTCACGATTACCGACGCTCACCAAGAAACATAACCCTGTACCTGCGCTGGCAGAACTACCAACCACGCGGTCAGGCAAACCTGAATCCTGGATGAAGGCAGGAGCATCTGCCATCGTCATGCCTCCTTCCAAGTCTTCACAACGCCCTGGTCCACGGCCCGTTAGACGGAGAAGAAGCAGTTTTAGCGCTGCAGATGTCGTTGCATAGACACCATACCATTGAACCTGTCGCAAGCTATATCCTTGCTTTGTTGCGTTCATATTCAATCAGTTCTCGCACTTTTATTATTGACAATGATCATTTCCATTTTTCTTCTGTATTTAATGGTGAAATTTTCTCTGGCGTTGTATAGGCTCAGTACTCAGTATCTGCACTGTCCACACTACCCCCAAATCATCCATCCATCGAGCATTCATATCGTGTAGCTTTGATCTCATTTACCTTTCCGTGCCACTTGTCTTACAAGAAGGCACTATGGAATGATATGCGAGAGCAGGCGATCTCGTTTAAGACATCCTGCCTGTTAACAGCGTGAATGAAGATTCTATTGGTACAATTATAACTTCTTTTGCCTCTCTCCCGCGTCATGAAGACGGTAGTGCCGAGTACTTGTGAACACACTCCAGGAAGAACTTCATGTCTTCTGGATCAACCCCTGGTGTGATGCCATGACCCAAATTCGCAATCCAAGCTTTGCATGCACCGCCCCTGGCATCATGGAACGCACTGCACATCCTCTTTACCTCGCGCTCGATGGCCTCTCTGCCGCCATAGAGCACCACGGGATCGAGGTTGCCTTGCAGAGTGATGGTTCTACCATCAATGATACCATCGGTGACCTTGGCAACATCCCGAGGGTCGAGCGTCCAGTCGAGACCGATGGTGTCGTATCCTGCGCTTGCAGCGAGGGATGGGGATGCGCCTTTTGCAAACAAGGTGAGAGGGACGACAGGAAGTTGCCGGACCTTGAGACCCTCACGGACTTCGTCCGCGATACGCTTCAAATATGGCAGAGAAAACGTAGAAAAGTCGTACGGCGACAAATCTCCAGCATTCGAATCGAATACCTGCAGGAGCTGTTGGTAGTCATTGTTCAGCTTCTGTGATCCGATACGCGATGAGACAGACGTAGACGAACCTGTGCGCCAGCGTTAACCTGCCCGATGAGATACTGCACACAGATGTCTGTGATGCGCTCAAGGAGCTGTTTTGAAGCCTCAGGGTACTTAAAGAGCCATGTCTTTGATTTTTGACGCGTCTGGCTCCCACCGCCCTCGATCATGTACATCATAAGTGTCCACGGCGCCCCGCTGAAGCCGATGAGGGGAACCTGGCCTGCAAGGGTCTTCCGCGTGAGGGTGAGTGCCTCGAATACATATCCGAGCTCTTTCTCTACATCTACCTCCCGGGGCAGCTTCTCGACGTCCGCAGGCGTGTTCAAGGGATCAGTGAAGTGCGGGCCCGGGTTCATAATCACTTCCATACCCATGGCCTGCGGTACTACGAGGATATCGGAGAAGATGATGGCTGCATCGAGAAGGCCGGCGTACCGCCGGATAGGCTGCATGGTGATCTCTGTTGCGAGAGTAGGCGAGCGGCATATCTCGAAGAACTCATGGGTTTCACGAGTTTTTCGGAACTCTGGTGTAGGTTATGGTGGATCGGATGGAGAGGTTATCTAGACGACGTACCTGGGAGATATCTCCCTGCTTGGCGCATGACCCATACAGGTGCCCGCTCTGTCTGCTCGCCGCGAGCTGCGCGGAGGAGCAGGTCGTTTGTTAGAGTCGGAAATTCTTGTGTCATTTTGATGATCAGGTGAAAAAATGACTTTTGTACGCGCCAGATGCCAGCGAATGTGGTTTGTGATGAAAATAAGGAGGCCCAGTTAATTCGTTTAGGTTTGGGTGCGGTACTATCCTTGATCATGAACTTCTAGATTCTGCTTATGTCCGAATCGGGGTCTTTATTTCTGGGAGTCCTTCTCACCTTCACCGTCATCTCGTTATCTCTCAGCGCCTAGTATGCGCCCTTTGTATTATGACCATCACCAATCCGACCCAATTAATAGACGAGTAAGTCACTTTGTATACTACCGGGATAATCCTTAAGAGCCACACCACAGATTCAAAAAATCGGGCGAATTTGACCGTCTGAGACGTGATCTCCTATCACATTTTCAGCGCAGTGTGAGTTATCATCCAATACATACGTGGCACAACCGCTTACCCTACCTACAGGAACGCACCGAGGCCTTTAAGTCTCGTGTCGATGATATAGCCCGACAAAGGCTATCTTCTGACCCAAAATTGATATCCATGCCCAATGATGCTATCCAGCGTGAGCTGTTAGGGGAAATCGACCGGTTCGTCCGCTCATCTCCACTTGGTCAGTACTGATGGCCAGGCCTACTTTTCTCAGCTATCCTATTGTCGAGCGAGCGGTAGTCGATGCTCCTTTATTATCTGATCCATCATTCATCGCCGGCATACGTGCTTCACTGGAACGTACCATGTCGGCAGGCAGAAGCGAAGAAAAGAACAATGCTACTCCAAGTGAGCATTTACATGTGTGCTTTGATGGTTGCTTTCAATTCTTGACTGGGATGCTAGGCCAATCGACGCCAAACCTGCAACCATGTGATTCGGGCAATCCCAATTTCAATGCAGCCATTCCCCAACTAAATGACGCTCTGACACCTTCGGCGGTCCAGAAAGAGTGAATTTGACCATTGCAGTCCTGGCATCTCTATATATAGTCTGACTGGACACTCTACAAGGTTTGACTACGCCCTCTGCGCAAGGTAATGTGCTCATACCGCCAACTGCAAGCTATTTATTTATCCCTTCTTGACTTATTTATTCATTACAAGGAAATATTTGCAGTTGGGAGACTAACAATTCAAGAAAAGTCAATGATAGAATTAGCTAAGCTTCAAGACGATGATAGGCGAGTATTTCTTATATCGTTGTTGTGAGGAAGCGCGCATACTGTGGTCCGGTAGGATATCAAAAGACAAACAGGATTGAGCTCAGCATGTTAACGCCGCAGTTAGTCCACTTCCACGGAAAGAATTGAGAAAATCGTTGGGACCAAGCAGGCTAATCTGTAATGGTTCTACCTTTGCTTGGAGATCGGTACGTCGACAACACATTGATGAGATGTAAGTTGTCTTGAATGGTGCTCGCCATGATGAAGTGTGCGCATGAAGTTCCTATGAGACACGAGGCTTGAAAATAAGGGAGATGCCCGCACCTCTGAACGCGACGTACCATGAGCTCGGAATAGCAAATGACTTAATTACTGAGTACGGAATTGGTACTGAATATGTTGAGCAAACACGCAGTGAATGTTAATCAACATGCATAAAAAGACTTGATGTAAACAGTATGTAAACAGATGTAATAAATGCGAGGTGTTAGAATTTGGAGAGATCTTCATTGCAGAAAGTCGTGCGATGCCTCTTATGTGGTCGTTCAACAATATTAATGATATACCATGCCAGTAGCCAGGATAGAACCTGATGCATGGGCATATGGACCTATCGAATTTGTGTCGATTTGCATGCCTTGCATTATAAAATATCAAGCGTATAATGGAGGTTTTCATGGTTTCGCCGAGCAGTGTGATAGCACCGTTATCGCACGCTGTATTTTATGATGATGGAATGAAGTCAGCATTGACAACAAGATATGACAGCAAGGCCTACAATCGCGAAGTAGGTCGTGTCACATCACTAGGACCCTGGAGTTCCATGTTCGGTCGCTTGGCGACACTTACGATATAGATTTACAACGCGTTCGCACTGAATCAGATGAAAAGTTTCCAAGCCTCAACACTTCGAAAAACCGGATTGGATTGGAAGATGAAGGGGAAGGGATGTGGACCGCGGTAGAGTCCAGAAGCATCAGACTAATATTTCCGTCCTACACGCTCGAACGAGCAACGAGGAAGATAAAAAAAATCGATGGCACTCGAAAGTTCTGACATTCACGAAGCTCGCGGCTCCGCAGTTGAAAGTTTGAGAGATGAACATTCGCGATGCTAGTAAGATGGGTCTCTCAGCACGACAAGTCTGTCGCGAGCTGTTGGTGATGTAGCCAGAAGTAGCCGCCATGAAGGTGCCAATCAATGAATAGATAGCCAAAATATCTGGGTGTGCTCTTGACTATGGGCGAGAGGTACCATACAGGCTTATTGTCAGGAAGCGTCTTTCATGCCAGAGTGTGCACTGTCAACATGGAACAAGAAAACGTGTGCGATTGTATCGCGATGTGATATCGCCCACAGCAAGTACTTTCATCAGCTTTGTAATTCATCTTCACATACTTAATAATTAACGTCCTGCTCAATGAGCGCGGTGGCTCTTGAAGAGCGAGGCTTAATGGAACACTTGAATGGTTTGGGGTGGCTAGAAGGGCATACATCGGATCAGCGCCGGACAGGATCAGATATATAACATACCTGATTGTGCCTGACAATGGATCAACCTCAGGGATGATCTCAATACCGTTCTCGACGGCCTTCGAGATATCGAACACGGCTAGTGACATCGCAGCGGATATCCAGACAGAGGCTTCAGCGAGGTGAATACCTGTAAACAAAAATCAACTGAACGTCAGAATACAGTTTGGGAATCGGGCATACCTGGACAAATACTGCAGAGCAGAAAGTTAGCATGGCGCAAAAACCTGCTGCATGCTTACCGTCTTCCAAAGCCGAAGCAGATCGTGCGTGGATCTGTCTCAGGCTCCTTGCCTAAAAAGCGTTCAGGATTGAATTGCGAAGGGTTAGCATATCTCTTCGGGTCATTCAGCATGAACCTGCCATTATATTTTGTTCAAACATCGAATATGGGAAAAAGAATGTACTGACCAGATGTTAGTCATGACCATGGAACCTTTTGGGATGTAGTACCCGTCATGGATGTCGTCCTCAGAGACGCAGTGGGGAAAACCTGACATTGAAATACCGCTCGGCAACTAAATAATGCGTTAAATGAAAAACACACACCGGTAGGAATAACAGAATGCCATCGTAGGGTCTCTTTAACGAGCGCTTCGATGTAGGGGAGAGTGTCTTGGTCGGCGAAGGAGGGAAGACGATCAGGACCGATGACAGCATCTATTTCAGCCTGAGCCTTCTTCTGCACGTCAGGGAACAGCGTCATAGCTAGGAAGAACGCATTGATAGTAGCAACAGTCTGGGGGGAAAGTGTGGCGCTCTCAGAAGATGATTGTCAGAAATATAGAGCGAGGGACCAACTGTGTCAAAAGCGCCAGCGTATAGGGTTGCAGAAGACCATTTCACACTGTGCTCGTCTTCCGCTGACAAACTACCGCCTCTCAACAGATTCGAGGTGAAAGACTCCGGGGCAGTGCCAGCAGCCTGTGAAAGTCAAACTTCAACGCACACTCGTAGAATTGTAAATGATTGTCACCATCTGATCCACGACGAACTTGTGCGGTGCAGAAATCAATTCTTCAAGGTCGTCGTGCCACTCGCGGGCCAGACGCTTGAAGTCAGCACCAGGAAACCATTCGGGGACCTTGACCACTAAAATGGTGAGACCACTTGAAGCAGATATATGAATGCTATGGCTTACAGAATGGCACGACATCAGCCATGAAAGCGCCAGGAGCGGTGGCACGCGACCACTCGTCCATAACGCGGTCTGCAAGGTCAACGAAGGGATCGTCGTTCTCTTTCACCTCATACCCATGAGAGATGCGCAGAATCACAGCGCCAGCGGTGCTATGAAAATCAAGATCATGTCGATGCAATGATAAATGATACGTACTGTCGAACATGCGCCTGCAGTTGATCGGGTTTCGCGAACAGACGCTTGAGGAATCGGTGAGTCTCGACCTCCTCGACCTGGCTGTATACGCCCACAGCGACGCGGGTGCCAATGACGCTGTGGAAGTTTTTGCGGTACCGGCGTAAACGGTCGCCGTAAGGGAGGAGAGGCATAACGTTTTTGTAACCAATGAGTTCACCACCAACAGGCAACACAGGACGGTCAGAGTAAGCAGTGCCCTTGTTGTCCAGCATGTCCATCGCGATCTTGACAGAGTTCACTACTACGATGTGTTGACCCAGGACCTTGATATGCGAAATGACACCTGTCGACAAGACGTTGAAATGTAAGATTGTGTGAAATAAGAGACACTCACCATACTTTTCGCCCCACTCTGTGAAGGTGAGCCAGGGCTTTATGTGGGGCATGTCCAGGACGTTCCCAATGATAGGCCACCCTGGAGGACCAGGGGGATATGGAGGGTTCTTCTTGTTGAAGACTTGCTTAAGCAAATATACTCCGACACAAGCAAGGCATAGGTCGAGCGCAGTGACGTTGGTGAGAGCCAACATGATCTAGTACTAGGAGAGGAAGATCAACTCGAAAGTGGGGTTGTAGTAGAGCTTGCAGGATGAAATCAAAGAAGTCCTATACTGACCACCTTATTTATAGCTCTTGGGCCCGTCACGAGGCTGCCCTATCTGAACAAAGAGGCCACCCCGGAGGATCAGGGGGATACGGAGGGTTCTGCTTGTTGAACACCTGCTTAAGCAGATATACTCCGAGACAGGCAAGACATAGGTCGAGCGCAGTGATGTTGGTGAGGGCCAACATGATATGTGACTAGGTGAGGACGATCAACTCGAGAGCGGGGTTGTAGTGAAACTTGAAGGATCAGATGAGAGGAGAGTCATGTTCATTATCTGAACAACACTGGTAGGGCATTGCTCGCCGCCATTAGGCCCACTTCGGAAGGCTAACTTGAATAGTCCGGTGATGAGTGACTTGTTATCAGTCCGAGATTGTTCGCCTCCGTGCAGCAAGGTACCCTGCTCGGAGTGTTACATAATAAGTTCTCCAATATGCGTCTGATGCGTTCTATCAAGTGTATCGTGGCTAATACAAGCAGGGGCCCATGTTTTGGTATACCCACTTTCGGGCGTGGCCTGCAAGTCTCAGCCAATTAAAATTATCGATCATCTGAGTTGAGGGTTTCCGAGGTCTACATATACAGCCGAATAGTAGTCAGGGGGCTATATTTATGTATCCGCACTGAGGTAGCCACCGTGTTGACCTCTGGTGGCTTGTTCCCACGCCCAACAACACCACCAAATATGCGCCGGTGGTGACCTCAGATTGGCAGCAATACATCCAGCCCCACGCCCGATCATGTACTTTCACCATCGAAGACATCGGACGGAATGGAAAATCCCCTCATGAAGAGGGGTGCCCAAGCTCTCGATCACTCCCATCGACCCTCCGCACCTCAACACATCACCACTACAGCCCCAACTTCTGCCGGTCAGTAACAGTACCATTATGGAACGAGAAGTGAGCATGATGATTGAGATACCTTATGAGGCCAACGACCTGTGAGTTCTGACTTCTGATGCACGGGCCTCCCAAGTTGTGGATTGCCCTCTTTCCAACTGAACATGCACATTGCAGACAGGACAAGCGGCGCGAGGATCTTGTTGCGATGGTCCAGCGCCAGCACGAATGCTGGCCATTCAAAGAGGGCAAGAGGCGCTTCACCTCGAAGACGAACATGGCGCACATGCGTGCTGTCCTCCTCAACCCAGCATATGGCTTTACCAGGCCTCGAGCCGCTGCTTCCAAACAGGTCGCAGCTCAGTGCAGCAATGCTGTGTCTGCGGATGGGCCGATTCCACCACCACCACCACCAGTGCTATCATCGGCACCTTCTCCACCTCCACCACCAGTGCTGTCATCGGCACCTTCTTCACCTCCAACTCTGCCGCCACCTTCACCTCCGGCACTGCCATCTCTGCAACCTACCGCTATTGAAACTGAGGATCCGGTGGGGACCGAGCTCGAACATGGTACCGAGATGGACTTTGGTAGCTGCGCCCTGCCAGGTTCGTCTCCATCTCAAGCCATTTGCTACTACTGCTGACTCCTTCCCCAGACTCCATGGACTCATCTGGCCAGGCTGCAGGCAGAGCGACTGGTGAGAATGAGATGGCCATGCAGGTATGGCCTTTGTCATTGCCGAGGAGAACCAATGACCTCCGTTCACAGGACGTGGATCTCTATGTGGACTTTATGCATCCTAGTGCTGACCTTGAGCGCTTTGTGTACTCGGTCGCTCTTGAGCAGGTTGGTGCACTGAATGACCTGACGGGTGAGTGGCAAGGAAGCACGATGCAGCTCATCGAACGGCTGCATGAGAAAGCGCCTGGTATTGAAGGTAAGCCCTTTTGACTGCTCCAGCTGGTATTATAACTGTGCTTGCCAGATGCCTTGGAGATCACGTACCCAGATCCAGCTCACCCTGAGTATTTGCGGCGGCTTGTGTCTGCTGCTGCAGGTGGACTGCTGCATTCGACCCCAGATGCTCCCAGCATCCATATCCCAGCGGACAACGTTCTGACACTGCACGTCAGGTTTGGGCAGGTGAGGTCTTTTCATTCTCGTGTTGGGTCATCCACCAGTTCACAGCTAAGTTTGGATCATTCAGATGAGGGCAGCTGCCACTGCTCCAGGCGCTGCTCCCGCTCCTGCTCCAGGTGCTGCTCATGGCCAGCACTGCGCCACTGCATCTGGCTCCCACGCATCTCAGTCCCGCACTGCCACAGCATGGCTTGCTGAGAAGGCGCAGGAGGAGCCTGGGTATGCTGCCTTCAAGGCTGGCCAGCACTGCATCCAACCCAACGCAGCCATTGTGGCGTCATGGCAGTTTGCTGTGCAATTCTGTGAAAGGTACAGCCAGAAGCCATGTCCTGTCAGCGTGAGTACTGCATTGTCTCTTCAGTCCCTTACTGAGGGTATCCACTAGGAACCGAGTGACAGCTGCCAGTCTTGGAGCCTTGCGAGAGGACCGCGCATCAAGAAAAAAGATGTGCAGGATGCCCTTGGGGTGGGATCAACGTGGATGGCTGAAGCGCAGCAGGCAGTGCACATCTTGCGGCAATATGGTGAAGGGGGAAGCTCACCCAGGCAGGCTGTGATAGCCAAGTGTGCTTCGACCAGCGAGAAGGCTAGTGCACAAGATCTTCTGGGCTATCTGCGCATGCAATGATAGGCAATTCATTATAGTGTAACTTACTCACAATGATAATGACAACGGTGATGGCTTGACTGCATCTGCCTGTGTATCCTCACCTGCAGCGAGTCAATCATGTTTGAGCAGTGCATCCTCACCTGCAGTGAGTCGCTCGCGTTTATGTTGTGCCATTCTTATGCGCGTGCGACACGTTCCGTCTCAATTCCGGCTCCCGTTTATTGTGAGTGATATCTATTTATCTACAGTGCATGTGTCTGACACATTCTTTTTCTCGCCCAAAGACGCCGATGCAAGTATCCCATCCCATTCCTGTCACGCCCAGCATCCACAACTAACTATAACCATTCAACAGATCGTCTGCGTGCGTGGTGCATTCCATTTCAACCACGCCATGGGTTTCAACGCTGCTACCATCTCTAGCCATGACGACACTTTCGACCTTGAACGCTGGAGGAAAATTTCAAACCATGGGTTTCGACGCTGCTACCATCTCTAGCCATGACAAAGCATCCACAACTAACTATAACCATTCAACAGATTGTCTGCGCACATGGCACGTTCCATTTCAACCACGCCATGGGTTTCGACGCTGCTACCATCTCTAACCATGGGTTTCGATGCTGCTACCATCTCTAGCCATGACAATGCTTTCAACCTTGAACACTGGAGGAAAAATTTCAAACCATGGGTTTCGACGCTGCTACCCTCTCTAGCCATGACAACGGTTAATTTGGCTAAGAAGATGCATTTCATGTGAAAGGATTTGGAAGTACAATTTGCGTAACGCTTTTGATGAATGACTCAGTTGGATGTGTGTAGGATATAGCACCGCAGTTTTTGTTTGAACAAAAATAATGAATTTGTGGTCTTGCAGACCTGGACTCGGACTGAATCAAAGGTTAGCACACCCCTCAGCTCGCTGCTGCCTCCCATACCTGTACCCACCAATCAAGGATAATGCAAAGCAGCTGCAAGGACAGCCTGAAAGCCAGCCCCACGATCCTTCTGTAGATAGTCACAGAAGGCTCGTACCTTGCCCATGAATGCAGAAGTGTTCTCATACTTCTCAACCAGGAATCTCAGCGCAAGGGAGACATTCCAGTTCGGCTTTGCTGACAGCTGCTCTACAAGGGAGACAACCTTGGAGCGCCTTGCAGCCTCAGTTTTGAGGCCACCTTCATTGCGTCGCCACTTTGCACCCCACCGGTCCTTTAGCTCTCGTGTCGAAAGATGGCCATTCAGGCCATTGACATACTCAGTCCAGATGTCTGTGATGGCATCCACAGGCTGGTAACGGTACCTTGGGAGCCAGTCTCCGTTCTTCCACTCCCACTCATGAGCGTCGAGCTTGGCCCGCCCATACTTGGCAAGAAGGGCTGCCCATTTCTCTGACTGTGGATCGGAGGGTGAGGTGTCAATGGCCGATGGCTGGTCAGCGCCAAAGGAGGGGAGCGCCAAGTTGGGACGGCTGACTGTGGGAACCAAAGTGCTGGTGCTCATGTTTGTGGTGGGTGCGCCTGAGATGTTGATGGTAAAATTAGGCATGGTAGTGTGGGGAAAAGAGGGGACGGTCTGAAGGCAGAGGGAGGGGAGTGAAGGCGGTCCAGTGATTTGGTGAGTGGGTGCTGGGATGGCTGTGGCAGCTACAAATTTTTCCCGAGTCATGAGCGCATCATTCAAGGAAGAATAGCTTACCTGTCTGCACAGCTGCCTTGTGGCTCCTTCTCCGCCACCCATGAGAGCTGCCTGCAGTGAGCTCTGCGAGCAGGGCACTCTGGGTTTCCATGTGCTGCCGAACCTCTGCCCGTAGGGCTTCATTCTCTGCACGCTGAGCTTGCTGATCCAGTGTCATGTTTGTGATGAGGCCCTTGAGGCTGCACACAAGATGCTGAGGCAGGTTATGAAAGGCCATCCTGGCCTGCTCCTCTGCCTGTGCGACTGCCTGGATAGCTTCGTGGGCATAGTCCCGGAAGCACTGCGTGTTGAAGGGCTTGAAGCGAAACATCTGAATTTCAGGGTGTTTGGTGTAGAGGAGTGCAGGATCCTGAAGAAGGACCAGTCGGAACCACAGCAACACAGAGAGGAACTGGCGGAGGGCAATGTCCATGGCAAGCGGTGAGCGTTGACTGCGGTCTTTGAGGTCTTGCTGTGCCTGCTCAACAAATGGAAAAATCTCCTCCATCAGTGCAAGCGGTGGAACTGCAAGTAAGTCATGCATTAGAGGATGCGCTGCAGGCCTTGTGGGTGCTCTCACCAATACTGTTCCTGGGCAGGGTGTAATCCTCTGGGCACCGTTGTAGAAACAACAATACAATGAGGAACAAAAGAAGCTCCTGACTGTATCTGTAAAAGTTGTAAGGTCGCGCGCTGCCTAGTCTGCGTTACTTGAGAAGCAAGTGCGTTCGACCCTATAGGGGAAGTGAGTGCAGCAAGGATCTAGAAGTGTGCGCTTAAGCGAAGCGCGAGAAAGCGCAGGTGTGCGCAAGGTACAAAGGCGCGGGAACGCGCGCGCGTATTAGCGCGAAGCGCGGGAAAGCGCGCGCGCGTATGCGGAAATGAGAAACTAAGCTTAAGTAGTGATATAAAGCAAGATAAGAGATATAAGAGTGCAAAATGTAAAGGAATAGCTTTCTACTATATTCTGCTAAGTAGTAAGTGGGTAGTAACTAGTAAGTGAAAAGTAGGAAAAGTAGGTAAGTAATAGTATGTACTGCTGGCGCTTATATAGCGCGCCTAAGCGCGGTCATGCGGAGCCGAAGCGCTACCGAGTAGGTATGTAAGGATATATATGAGTGAGAAACTATGATAAAAATAAAGGTGGAACCATGCTAATAAAGGAAATGGAAATATACGTACTAGGAAGCTTGGTGGACAGTGGATGGATGCATCTGAATGGCTGGCGCTATAGGGCGCGCAAGCGCAGGAACGCGCGCGCGCGTATACATCGCGAAGCGCGGGAATGGTGCGCGCATGGCGCGCGTTGCGTGGGAAAGCTGCGCGTCATATAGAGATAGCTGTGGGTAGCGCACAGAATGACGCTGCGAGTTTGTGCTGTATACTTCCTAGTGAAACCTGCCATATCACACCATGAGACACACGAGTCTCTACACCGTGCATTAAACATGTCTGCACCAAGCAGTGCATCCAAAGGGAATGCACGGTCATAGACTGGATTGAACGAGCCATTGTCACTCCAGCCACCGAGTGCCTTGGTGCCATTCACACTGGCACCGTGTGCACGTGCTGTCTGCGCAGCATAGTGACGGCCAGCATGAGTCTTCTTTGTGATGTCAACATTGTTCTTCATGTGCATGGTCGTGATGTGATCGCGATGGTCTGATACAATGATTTTCATGTCAGCTGGGATCTGAGTTAGTCAAGGGCGCACCCACTGCAACTCACTTTCATAGGTCATTTCCTTGGTCGGGCTGCCTGTGTAAAAGACATGGTATTCATACCACTCCCGGCAGCCATACTCGCCATAGTTCTGGTTGGCAAAGTCAGGGGCAAAGTCAGGAGGGGCGCAGTTGAGGATGTGGAAGTGTGCGAAAAAAAGGAATGCAAGCGCGCCGACGGGGCAGAGCTCAGCATGGACATGTCGTATGGCCCCATGCTCATCAACGCGGCCTGTTTGGTTGTGTTTCGCATTGTCCACCAGTGCAGCGAGGACCTGCACAAGAGAGTGAGGAAGGAGCAGGCATCGATATTGAAACTGAGCGCACGCACCTGGATCTCATTGTTTTGGTCCAGTGGAACGGTCGCTGGGAAGAGGTCTGACCACTCCAGCATACGGCAGCCCTCCCCTCGAAAGGCTGTTGCAGCTGATACCAGCAGCATCGCACGATCACGGATCCCAACAAAGACATATTGTGGCCCTGAGAAGTCTGTGAGGCACCAGAGAGAGCAATGGATGAGCTCGGCCTTGGTGTATGTGTCTGATCAATGGTTACTGTCAGCGGCAGGCAGGGATGCAGCGACCGACACTCACCAGAACTTGTGCCAGCAGCCTTCACTGTCTGTGACTTCTCAACTCTCTTCGGCTCATGGTGCCTTGATGCTGACTCGAACGCACGTATACGTGGATCCCTGCGCAGGCTGACGTGTGTCTCATGCTCGCGTGGGTAAGAGTGTGAGTGGTTGAGGCGGTACTTCTCAAGAGCATTGATAACCTGTGCAACGTGAGATTTCCCGAGGGATGAGCCTTGGATTAAGTCTTTGCTCCCGCGCTTGTACTGAGCATTAGAAAGAGGCGTCAGAAGAGAATTTGAACTGATATGAATCAGACGGTTACCTTCTCGCGTGTGGTCTCATGGTGGAGAAACATCGACGCCTTCGCAGCAGTCACAGGAAAGGCAGGAATCGGAACTCGTGTGCTGTCCACAGCAGCAGTGCGTGCTTGGTCTGCATCAAACCACACCTGATAGTTCTGAACTTGCCGTGGGTAGCTCTTTGCTGTGCCCTTCCCCTCAAGCTCCTTTTCTCCAATCCTCAGCCGCAGCTCATGGGATTCCCGCTCAAGCATGCTGAGCGAACGTTCCATGCGTGGGGAAACCGCCAGAGTGTTGAATGGCTCCATGCGCAGCTGCTTTGGACTTGGTGGAGGGAGGCAGGGGGGCGAAGATGTGCGGTGGATGCCATGAGTCGATGACATGGGTAAGCGCTGGTATGAATGATGGCAAAGGCTGGTAATGAAGTGCTTTTAAAGCAGCGGGCAGATTTGATTCAGCTCGGGTCCGTTAATTGCAATGTGGCAGCGCAGAGTAATTGACAGCGGTGCTGAGACAGGCAATAACCTGAAAGCCGCCAATGGAAAGCCACGCACGTAAGCATCGACACTCGGAACTAATGAAAAGGCAGGACCTACAGCCTAGTGCGTTAGTGCCGTCCCTTCCGTTCTTTTCCCATGTTGGATCGCTCACATGACTGTCCAACGGGTAACAAACGGCGTGGGTGGATTCACCTGCCAAGTACACTAGCAATCGCTCAGTTGAGTGCAGGACCATCAGCAATAAAAAATCTTAAACATTACCTTGAGAGTCGGACGTGCAGCAAAGTAGCACAAGAGAGGACAGAACGTGAGTCTTGCGACCGTGCATGGTGAAAGTCCACGGACGGAGAGGCTGAAGATGTTAAAACTATGAGAAATGTCAGAACGGAAAGAATGCAAGGTCTGGACAGATTGAAAGACACTTACTGGAGCATGTTTGGGTGCCAGGGACAGAACTTCAAGAAAGAAGAATAGGGCGGATGAAGAGAACGCGAGCCTTGGGACCGTCCGACCGTGGATGGTGAAAGTTGAAAGTCCATGGTATCAGTGCACTTGAGACTCTAAAAAAAGGTCAGAATGCAAGGAATGCAAGGACTGGAAGACACTTACCAAAGCATAGTATGCGATGCCCTTGCGCCCCAGGACAGAACCAAAAGAGTGAAGAATGTAACACTGTGAAGAATGGTCAAAGCGGAAAGGACGGCCAAAGTGAAAGGCACGTACCGGATTGAATGAAAGTAGACATTTCGGACCGCATGTAACACTGTGAAGAATGGTCAAAATGGAAGGGGCGGCCAAAGTGAAAGATGCGTACCGGATTGAATGGAAAGTAGATAGGTAGAAAAGAACAGACTGAAAAGAGCGAAAGATGGTGCTGACAACGCTAGCATTCGGAATGAAAGCATCGAACATTGGTTTGCATGGCGGACGTGGCACAACACACACCTGCACTGATTCCACCCCCCCAATGGCAACGGGGCGCGCCCAGATCTCACGTAGACCTTGGTACCTACCTTGGCGGTAGTGAGCGCGCCCGGGTCTCACGTAGACCCACCCTGCAAAGGGCCAAGAGCCAGGAGCGTCGTCAGCCGCCCATCAGTGCTTGCCACCACGCCAAACCAAGCAGCGTCCAAAGGGACAGAGGACCGAAAGGAACACAAAAAGAAAGGAACGGCACGAACGGACTGGCTGGGACGACGACAATGGTGGTGGCAGCGGCGCACACAAACGAGAGAGGGGCGAGATCGATCGGAGTTTGAAAAAATAAATTGGCTGCCGTTGATCGACTTGGCGCCGGCGACGAGCCGTGTACACAGTTGGTGACTCCGCTTAGGTTTGGCGGGGGTCACCAGCGAGGTCACCATGCCCAGGTGGTACCCGGGGGTATACTCTATATATTGTGTCACCTGAAGTCTGATGGAACCTATGGAACATTCATCTTAAACTAGAGTGCATCCGAACTGTGGAGCTCTTGCAACCTGCGATGCAGACTGTTCCACAACACCTTCGATCTCGTATGTCCCCTTCAACCATTGCATGATCCATGATCCATGATGTGCCGTTTTCGTTATTTGACGTTGTCCTCTTCTTTATCACGCTCCCCTTGAACCGTCTATCCTGCCGAACGGTTGTCAACAACACGTGCAGCGCAAGTGCAGTGTCGGAAGTTTTTATACGGCATTTTAATCCATTAAAATGACCTAACGACTAGGCCAATTATAATCCATTATTATATAACAGTCAGCATTTTATTACACATTTTGATGAATATTATAATAGATTGTAATGTGCATTTTTATGGTGTTCACCCAGTAATCGCAATGTAATCTAGTCATAATGGTGGTCGTAATGATTCCAAGGCACGTTAGAATAGGTTAGAATGCGGGAGCATTATAATGCCGGAACAAAGTCTCCGACAAGCATAACCCGACTCGCGTGGGCCTGCCTCAAAGGCTACGTTGGAAAGGATCCCCGAGACATCGACTTTATCTCTTTCGCGAAGCCCTTCCATTACGTCTGCAAGGCCAGTCTGATTAACCATTATCTATCTATCCCTTCTCTGAAGCGCTGACATGACGCTACTGCAAGGAGCGCACCACCATCTATATATGCTTGAGCTCTGTCTTCCGGGCAACAAATTCTATCCCAGAGCCCTCCACGAGCTTGCACAAGCAGTGGGGACGATGCTTCAAACAATGCAGTACCATTGATGACCTAAACGAGTGCATACAACATCATTGTGAATTTGTTTCTCTGTGCTCCGAGGGACATCCTTCACGTGAAACCTGCCTGAATAACATGCCTGCTCTGATCACTGAACCAACTCTCATAACCTCAACGAAGCCATCTCTTTGTACAAAGAAGCACTGCACCTGCGCCCTGTTCCTGTTGGGCACATATGTCATGATTTTCCATTGAACAACCTAAAACTCGTCCTCCTCAATCGTTTCAACCAACGCGGTGATGTTAACGACATCATCATCAGAACCTCAGCCTCCAGCTCGAGGCAGTGACATTACACCCGCCTGGGAATGCGTATCGTGATTTCATGTTCAACAACTTTCCTCTCGTGCTCAAAACTAGATAAACCAAATCGGAAGTGAGCGATGATCTCAACGAGGCCATCGACTTGTGCCATTCACTTCAATTAGAACAGCATGGCCATCTCAAAGTTCTCGCCATTTGAGCTCGGTGTTCTGTTCTCATTTCATGCAAACTCAGAGCAATGGAAATATTAAGGAGGCTATTAGAGTCACTAGGGAATTTGTAGTCACTGCACTTGGACAGATATGTCAGTTATATGCGGCTGAAGAATGCACATGTCTTATTACCAGATCAGCATTCAAAATTGCACATTATCTCTCACGTGACACGACACGCATCCGTTTCGCAGTTAGTTGATGTTTCAAACTTTCAATCACCCTTAGTGTCGATTCTGACCGATCACAAAATTTGTTCATGTTCTTGCCTTGTTCCTCGAAGTTGCAAATCCTTATTTTTACAAATTTGAACTTCATTCTGAATCCCTGACGCAAATTGAAAGTCCTAATGCATGCAGCATTTATGTTTGGCTCCAAGGCAAGTTGAACAGACCTGGAAATGCAACAGGTTACGTGTAGCCACAGCCGAATGCTACATGCGAAGTGGTTAGATTGTCTCAAGAACATCCAGGTTGGTTTGAATATGGCACCAACTGTGAAGGATCTAGTGTGGTACGTTTCGCATCGGGTTTCACTGAGCGGCAGAAGAGAGCGAGCAAGTGTGCATCACTTGGTGACTGATCCCTGGACAGAGGACTTGCGACATAGGAGGAAGGTGAAGCGTCGAGGTATGTACGTTAATAAAAACGTCAACTGCAGCATGCAATGCGGATCTCTAGGAGCGTGGTGCGTCAAGTTTTCATCAGTCACCTTGGGCCCTTACTATATTTTCGTATTTGCTCGTCAAGTCCCCAGGGGAAGGCAGCGAGGCAGAGATGCTGCTGAAGTTTATTTCGAAACAATGTGGGCATCAATTTGCCATCGACTACATAATCGTCAGAAGGAAAGTCGGGCTTCCTGCGATGCGTCCGACTTTGGTTTCTTCCAGTGCTCTATTTGCATGATGCATCAATTTATTTTCGTGGTACACCCGCTGAAAAGGGATGACCACCATCTACCCCACGGCCGAACTGCATCCATCACTTGTCTGTGCACACCCTGTGCATTCTCTACGTTCTCTGATCTTGGTCATCAGTCGGAGTTCTGGGGCGTCAATGTAGTCTCGAGCGTCGTTATAGTAGCTGGTTCATGCGAAATATAGACGACGCCCCAATCCACAGGCTACCGTATGAAAGCGTGAATCAACGGAAGAACTTTCAATTGGCATCAACTGCATGATGAATCCAGTGGTATGGTGTTGATGGTGTGCCTTGGTAGCTGTATGGCGTGGGTGAGTTTTTTCCTCAGACTTTGACTCTGATGGTGTGCCAACAGAACTTTACCACCGTCAATTACTGTGTATCTAAGTATCATTTTCTCCAATGCCCTCTCTCGACGCTCTCTTGATATAGGGGTGAGTTTGTTTGCTTCGTGTCGATCTCCCCTATGTTGACGGCCAGCTTTTCTGGCCTAGCGTCATGCCGATGCAATGTGAATTTGTTGAGTGACCTTGGTTGAACTATTATGCTCCCCGGGCCTGTGCCGGCGAGCCGAAAAGAGGGGAGATGACAGGCTTTTTGATGGTCGCACCTTGCTCAGTACGTGTCAAACATATGAAGTTGCACTGATGGACTGATGCATGTGTAGCAAAAATGGCATTTGAAACAAGGCGACGAGATCACGAAACAGTTCTTGATGTTGTTCAATCTTTTGGAGTGTTCAAGTGTTTCGCCCGTGCAAATGTTTCATTGCTAATATATGATGAGCCCCTGGATTAATTTACCTTTCTTCATGCAAAAAATATCTACTTCAACCAATCAATACAAGAACGGCCATCCTCCCTTGATTTTGTTTCAGTGATCCAAGCACTGGATGGTGGTATAACTAGCACGAATGCCATCATCATACGACCACCAAGTTTACCTCTCAACCACACCCATTCTCTGCCGATATGACCATAGTTTCGAATGATCCCACTTGGTGGCCGACCATCAATGAATTTCGTTTTTTCAGCTATTTTTCAGGTTCGTAGAGAGCAGTCAAATGTTGAAGCTGATGTCTCGATCTAACCTTGGTTATGGTTTCGCAGTTGCCGCCTTTGTTGGAGTGACGTATGATTGGGGTGTGCATGATCATATTTGAGGACTGCTGATATCTTACAAGTATTTTCAGCACTTACATTCGGGCAAGAGGTATGTCGATGCTATGACCGGAGCACCCATCTCGCTAAGAATAGTGTCATAGGTTGAACTGGTCTGGGTGAGTAGAGTCTCATGTCAGAGGAACACTCATGAAAGCACACTCAATTACAGAGGCAACGTTGGTCCTTGATGACAGTTCTGTATCTCGGTGTATGTAGCTTGTTTGTCGCTGTTTTCATGTTGTGCTGACTTGAAAGTACCCTGCTAGGTGCGCTACCCTGGATTCTTATTTGCTGCGTATGTTCGGAAGGCTTAACAGTCAGTGTTGTGCTAACTATATATCTCTCATAATCAGCCTGGTCGTAGTGGGTATGTATCCTTAGTACATATTCTCTGTCTTTGCCTCTTCTGACCAACAACATACAGGCAATATTCCGACCATCTCGCTGACAGATACAGTAAGTCTTCTGCACAGATGCCTATTAGCCCCCTCCAATGAACTGTGGTGCCCTATAGGAGTGGGTGCCGTTCTTTACTAGCTTCTTGGTTTACTCATGACTGCCACCCTATACTGTCATAGATGTGAGTCCGTTTAGAGTGTGGTACCCGAGGCAGGTCACTGACTGAATCCATCAGGCTTCATTATGTTTGTCACACGGGATGTGACGAATGCCTTTGTACTACCAATGCTGTGGGGTGAGCTTGGCACTTGCGACACCTCGGTGATATTGACTTGACTGGAACATGCTGCAAGTCATCATCATCACTCGGTTATATGCCATGTATCAAGGATCCAGAAAGATCCTGATATTTCTCATTGTCACCTTCCTGGCTGTTGCCATTTTAAACGGAGGGACAATCGTAATAACAACGATGCGTAGTTCAGGAGGTACGCATAATTGTGGATGAAAACAAACGTGCACGGGGCTCATTGATGGATACTAGTGGAACTCATTTTCTCTGGCACTCATCAGTGCGCGATTGCCTATCCGGAAGTTATTCAACTTCTAAATTCCATTTCTTGGATATTCGGTACCGTGTGGGAGGTCCTCGCACTATGTCTCGCAATCTGGATTGCTGTAAAACACTTCCGTGAACTACAACGACATTCGACGGGAGGGTTTATCGAGGACTGTTTCACAGTGTTGATGAAAACTCACTTAGTTTACTCTGCGAGGCAAGCTCATATTGTGATTGTGATTCCTTTTTTTTACTGAAGGGTCCGATATGGTAGCTTTGTTGCTGTTTCTTGCTCCCATATCATTTTTGATTTCTCTCCCACACTGATCTCAACGGTATGTTAATCTTTCACTTCTGTATGCGACCACGATCCATCATTCCTATAGGGCCAACAATCCATAGGCGCTCAGACTTTGTACGGCTTTCTTCAAATTTTAGAGGTCGTGCACACGTCTGTGCTAGGACCACGCCTGATCCTTGGCATTCGAGAATATAACGCCAAGCTCGTGGCCGACTCTGACGCAGCAACAGGCATGACCTCGATCGCTTTTCAAGAACGTGTGCATATATCAACTAGCAGTAGTGTGTGATGCTCGGTGAAGTTAACGGTTGTCTAGTGCTCTGCAAGGAGCAGGGGAACTTGCTTTTATTTATTCCCACTTTCGTGATAGTATTGATTAAGCTTATTTAGTGCTCTGAAGTAGATTTCGAGACATAGGTCTGGGCAAAGTTTTCGTCGTATATTTAGTTGAGATTCAAATCAGTTATTTAACTACCTGCCATTTCATATCCGAGATTTGCTATACGTGCTGACATTGTTTGCATAAATCGATATCCTAGATATCTCTACTGGCACGAGCTGTCCACCCACGCTTGCACCAACTACTGATCCGATCCTGCATTATGATACAAGTTCAAACTATGACGAACCTAATGTGAAAATCGCCGCTTGCCTCATCTTCACGCGCTTAATAGTTAACGTCCTGCTCAATCAGCGCGACGGCTCTTGAAGAGCGAGGCTTAATGGAACACTTGAATGGTTTGGGGTGGCTAGAAGGACATGCATCCAGATCAGCGCCGGACGTGATCAGATGTATGACATACCTGATTGTGCCTGACAATGGATCAACCTCAGGGGTAATCTCAATACCGTTCTCGACGGCCTTCGAGATATCGAACACGGCTAGTGACATCGCAGCGGACAACCAGACCGAGGCTTCAGCGAGGTAAATACCTGTAAACGAAAATGAATACAACGTCAGAATATAATCTGAGAGTCGGATATACCTGGACAAATACTGCAGAGCAGAAAGTTAGCATGGCACAAAACCTTACCGCATGCTTACCGTCTTCCAAAACCGAAGCAGATCGTGCGTGGATCTGTCTCAGGCTCCTTGCCTAAAAAGCGTTCAGGATTGAATTGCGAAGGGTTAGCATATCTCTTCGGGTCATTCAGCATGAACCTGCCATTATATTTTGTTCAAACATCGAATATGAGAATAAAGAATATACTAACCAGATGTTAGTCATGACCATGGAACCTTTTGGGATGTAGTACCCGTCATGAATGTCGTCCTTAGAGACGCAGTGGGCAAAACCTGACATTGAAACACGCTCGGCAACTCAATAATGCGTCAAATGAAACACACAAACCGGTAGGGATAACAGAATGCCATCGTAAGGCCTCTTTAACAAGCGCTCCGATGTAGGGGAGTGTGTCTTGGTCGTCGAAGGAGGGAAGACGATCAGGACCGATGACAGCATCTATTTCAGCCTGAGCCTTCTTCTGCACGTCAGGGAACAGCGTCATAGCTAGGAAGAACGCATTGATAGTAGAGACAGTCTGGGAAAAAGTGTACCGCTCTCAGAAGATGATTGTCAGAAATATGGGGGAGGGACCAACAGTGTCGGAACCGCCGGAGTATAGGGTTGCAGCAGACCATTTCACGATGTGCTCGTCTTCCGCTGACAAACTACCACCTCTCAACAGATTCGATGTGAAAGACTCCGGGGCAGTGCCAGCAGCCTGTGTAAGTTAAACTTCAACGCATACTCACAGAGTTATAAATGATTGTTACCATCTGATCCACGACGAAATTGTATGGTGCACAAACCAATTCTTCAAGGTTGTCGTGCCATTTGCGGGCCAGACGTTTGAAGCCAGCACCAGGGAACCATTCGGGGACCTTGATCACTAAAAGTGGTGAGGCCATTGGAAGCAAACGTCTGAATGCTGTGGCTTACAGAATGGCACAACATCAGCCATGAAAGCCCCAGGAGCGGTGGCACGCGACCACTGATCCAGAACGCGTTCCGCAAGGTCAACGAAGGGATCGTCGTTCTCTTTCACCTCGTACCCATGAGAGATGCGCAGAATCACAGCGCCAGCGGTGCTATAAAGATCAAGATCGTGTCAATGCAATGATAAATGATACGTACTGTCGAACATGCGCCTGCAGTTGATCGGGTTTCGCGAGCACACGCTTGAGGAACCGGTGAGTCTCGACCTCCTCGACCTGGTTGTATATGGCCACAGCGGCGCGGGTGCCAATGACGCTGTGGAAATTTTTGCGGTGCCGGCGCAGATGGTCGCCATAAGGGAGGAGGGTCATGACGTTCTTCCAGCCAATAAGTTCGCCGCCAACAGGAAGAATAGGACGGTCAGAGTAAATAGCGCTCTTGTTGTCCAGCATGTCTATCGCGATCTTGACAGAGTTCACCACTACGATGTGTTGACCGAGAACATTAATATGCGAAATGTCACCTGTCGACAAGACGTTGAAATGCAAGACTGTGTGAAACAAGAGATACTCACCATACTTATTACCCCAATCTGTGAAGGTGAGCCAGGGCCTGATGTAGGGCATGTCCAGGACGTTCCCAATGATAGGCCACCCCGGAGGACCAGGGGGATATGGAGGGTTCTTCTTATTGAAGACTTGCTTAAGCAAATATACTCCGACACAAGCAAGGCATAGGTCGAGTGCGGTGACGTTGGTGAGAGCCAACATGATCTAGTACTAGGAGAGAACGATCAACTCGAGAGTGGGGTTATAGTGAAGCTTGCAGGACGATATGAAAAGATTCCTATACTGACCATCTTATTTATAACTGAACTTAAGCTTGGGCCCGTCACGAGGCTTGATTATTTTGAAAAAGTCAGGACGGAAAAGATCATCAATCTCAGTGGAAACCTACATCAAGCATCATGATAAGACTCGGAGCTGAGCGCTCAGCGCTCATTACCGAGTACTGTTTCGTACATTGCACTGTCACCTGTCGCTAACGACCGCCCGCCTGGTGGCGAATTTCTCGCTACCACCAGGGAGTGGGTGTTACAGTGGGACACGTCCGGAAAATGGCCACTCTAGGGCTAATCTACATATTCAAGTTAGTAGACTCATGGGCCAAAGCCTGTATTGGAGGCTAATCAGTTGACAATCGTACGTCTTCATTTAGACATTGGCAGCATATGTCAGTTGCGTCATATTTCTTGTTATCATCTTGCACCATGTGCTATGTACTTCACCTTCGACACTCAGCCACAGATCTGCCATGCTCGTATATTGGCAGTAGCGCCGTTTCGCGTCGTGACACCTCAGCGTCGTCCTAAACACACGCTGAGACTCATCTTGTTCTAGTTCTCACCAGTCTGGGACTACTAAACCAGTCTGTCTATGAGGCGAGCCGTCGCTGGAGTCTACGCATAGGGCTAGGGGGCTTTGGTGCTTCGGGCTGAGTTGAAGCGGCAGTATCGGATCTCTGTCGTGCATGGTGTGTAGTAGTAGCTTATTGAAGTTATCGTACCAGGCTATGCCAGTGACAAGGCCCACAAAGGGTTTTTCGATCTTAGACTCTTGGGTTCTGCTTTCGCAGATGTTATGGGTATGTGTGTCAAAGAGTGCGAGTGCTTCTTGAAGAATCCAGTGACGTTCCGAGTCTGATGCCCAGTGAAAATCGGTCCTAGCGATATCTACGGCAAACGACGATGATATAAAATATATGCCAGGAATATTGTAATAACTACGCAAATCGATAAATGTAAACAATATGTCAACAACGCTCGATCAATTATCAAATGGGTTTCAAATACACATTTGACAATGCGCTCAGTAAATGTTGAACATGTTGAAATTCTTTCAACTTTGACTTGACTTTGCTCAATATTTCAACGTTTGAACATTCTTGCGCATCAGCTGCGCACGCACCATCACTTCACGCAATGACGTCAATATGCAGCAGACCAATATTGGGACATTCCATCCCTACTCGCTTCCGAATCTCAGCTTTCTTCTTCCCCTCCATCATCTCGTCTTCCTCTCAGCAAAACCTTGCCGTTGACCTCAACCATCCTGGCATCATCTGACACATAACTTTCTCATGGCCACTAACAAGATAAGTATTAGGCTTTTTCATGGCTCAATCCATTTGCTGATCCCACCCACTCGACCGTCGGCCGTTCTTGTGACAAGTAAGCGCTATTCACGGTGCATATATGCACATATTTTGAACATTGTGAGTTATTTGGCATTGTCAGGTTCATTCACTGACTGTTTTACATCATCGCTAGCTCAATACCATTGTCCCGATGATCGACACATCCAGCGGCTTCAACAGATACACCGTTACAAGACAGTCAATTGGTGAGTTCCATTAAAAGCTACCTAATGTACTTTAACTGATATCTATTGCTGTAGAACGAGGCAGCTGCCATCATTGTAAGTACTGTCTACTTGCCTGGCAAGTATATTCTGACAATGATTTGTTTCGGTCAAGGACTCCCATGTGCCAGAAGCTAGTGGACTACATCATCCTGATGCGCGGGTGGGGGTGCTATGGTATATAGAGTATTGTATTTGTAATTTTTCATAATACAATTATTTTTGGTCGATTTGCGTTGATGAGCAAATATGCACAAGTCAATTGGGAACTACGGGAATATACTAGAATCTATGGTACACAAACACAATCGATGATACAATATCTCGCTCGATGCGAGTCGCTAAACATCGACTATAAGTCTCATTTTTCTCCGGAAATCGACGTGAATATTGTCACAATATTTCCGTCGTTTTCCGGAGATATGGCTAGGACCGTTTCTCACTGGGTCTGATGTTTGAGTTTTATTTTTCCCTGTGGTGTCACATGCATATTGTGCTCACGTGATCAACATGTTTTGGCACACGTGCCAACTGTTTATCAAGTCATCACCTCTCTCCTGTGACAGCCTGAGTGTTCCCCACTAGTTTCATCTGCAAATCGATCATCTTCACCCATTGCAGAGTATGCACGGTCAACAGCATGGAACAGGAAGATATGTACAGTTGTATCGCGATGTGATAGCCGATCCTGCATTATGATACAATGTTGAAACTATGACGGACCTAGATGTCAGGTGTGAAAATCGCCGCTTGCCTTAGCTCTGTGATTCATATTCTCGTGCTCAATAGTCAACGTCCTGTTCAATGAGCGCGACGGCTCTTGAAGAGCGAGGTTCAATAGAACACTTGAAAGGTTTAAGGTGGCTAGAAGGATATACATCTGGATCAGCGCCGGACGCGATCAGATATCCAACATACCTGATTGTGCCTGATAACGGATCGACCTCAGGGGTGATCTCAATACCGTTCTCGACGACCTTCGAGATATCAAACACGGCCAGTGACATCACAGCGGACAACCAGACCGAGGCTTCAGCGAGATGAATACCTGTAAACGAAAATCAACTGAACGTCAGAATACAGTTTGGGAGCCGGACATACCTGGACAAATACTGCAGAGCAGAAAGTTAGCACGGCACAAAAACCTACTGCATGCTTACCGTCGTCCAAAACCGAAGCAGATCGTGCGTGGGTCTGTCTCAGGCTCCTTGCCTAAAAAGCGCTCAGGATTGAATTGCGAAGGGTTAGCATATCTCTTTGGGTCGTTCATCATGAACCTGCCATCATATTCTGTTCAAATGTTGAATATGGAAAAAAGAGGTACCGACCAGATGTTAGTCATTATCAAGGAACCTTTTGGGATGTAGTACCCATCATGGATGTCGTCCTGAGAGACGCAGTGGGCAAAACCTGACATTGAAATATCGCTCGGCAACTCAATAATGCGTTAGATGAAATACACAAACCGGTAGGAATAACAGAATGCCATCGTAGGGTCTCTTTAACAAGCGCTCCGATGTAGGGGAGATAATCTTGGTCGGCGAAGGAGGGAAGACGATCAGGACCGATGACAGCATCTATTTCAGCCTGAGCCTTCTTCTGCACGTCAGGGAATAGCGTCATAGCTAGGAAGAACGCATTGATAGTAGAGACAGTCTGGGAAAAGTGTGCCGCTCTCAGAAGATGATTGTTAGAAATATAGAGCGAGGGACCAACTGTGTCAGAAGCACCGGCGTATAGGGCTGCAGCAGACCATTTCACAATGTGCTCGTCTTCAGCTGCCAAACTACCGCTTCTCAACAGATTCGATGTGAAAGACTCCGGGGCAATGCCAGCAGCCTGTGGAAGTCAAACCTTAACGCATACTCACAGAATTATAAATGATTGTCACCATCTGATCCACGACGAACTTGTGTGGTGCACAAACCAATTCTTCAAGGTCATCGTGCCATTCGCGGGCCAGACGCTTGAAGTCAGCACCAGGGAACCATTCAGGGACCTTGATCACTAAAAGTGGTGAGGCCATTGGAAGCAAACATCTGAATGATATGGCTTACAGAATGGCACAACATCAGCCAGGAAAGCCCCAGGAGCGGTGACATGTGACCACTGGGCCATAACGCGGTCTGCAAGGTCGACGAAGGGATCGTCGTTCTCTTTCACCTCGTACCCATGAGAGATGCGCAGAATCACAGCGCCAGCGGTGCTATAAAAATCAAGATCGTGTTGGTGCAAAGATACATGATACGTACTGTCGAACATGCACCTGCAGTTGATCGGGTTTCGCGAACAGACGCATGAGGAACCGGTGAGTCTCGACCTCCACGACCTGGTTGTATATGGCCACAGCGGCGCGAGTGCCAATGACGCCGTGGAAATTTTTGCAGTGCCGGCGCAGCTGGTCGCCATAAGGGAGGAGAACCATAACATTCTTCCAGCCAATAAGTTCGCCGCCAACAGGAAGAGTAGGACGGTCAGAGTAAATGGTGCTCTTGTTGTCCAGCATGTCCATCGCAGTCTTGACAGAGTTCACCACTACGATGTGTCGACCCAGAACATTAATATGCGAAATGTCACCTGTCGACAAGACGTTGAAATGCAAGGTTGTGTGAAACAAAAGACACTCACCATACTTATTACCCCAATCTGTGAAGGTGAGCCAGGGCCTGATGTATGGCACGTCCAGGACGTTCCCAATGATAGGCCGCCCTGGAGGACCAGGGGGATATGGAGGATTCTTCTTATTGAAGACTTGCTTAAGCAAATATACTCCGACACAAGCAAGGCATAGGTCGAGCGCAGTGACGTTGGTGAGAGCCAACATGATCTAGTACTAGGAGAGGAAGATCAACTCGAAAGTGGGGTTGTAGTAGAGCTTGCAGGATGAAATCAAAGAAGTCCTATACTGACCACCTTATTTATAGCTCTTGGGCCCATCACGAGGCTGCCCTACCTGAAAAAAGTACGGATAGGAAATCAATACCTCCATCAAGCATTAGTGATAAGACTCGGAGGTCATACCAAGTACCGTGTCGCACATTGCACTGTCACTAGTACTGTTGAAGTTAATACCGTCCGGGGCAAAATTTTCGCTACCGTCAGATAGTGGGTGTTACAGTGGGACTCGTCCGGTAGATGGCCGCTGAGGCCAACCTACGTATTAGCAGACTCTTGGACCAAAGTCTAAGACTGATAACTACACTGTGTATGAGGCGAGCCGTCGTTGCAGTCTGTAGATGTGGCTAGGGAGCTTTGGTGCTGAGTTTAAACGGTGGTGATCGCCGTTGTGTCACGGTGTAGTAGCTTATTACCATACTTACTATGATGGCAGTGACGAGCTTTTTTCGCTCGCCCGCAAAGGGTGAATCTTGAAGATCTTGAAGCTTGATTTTCAACGGCTGACGTTCTGCAAGCCGACAAGTCGGAAAAGAATACAGACAGCATGTGGTCCAGAGATAGAGATCTTCGAATATCTGACCTGCCAGAATGGCCTCGGGAAGCACACTGCACAGCAGAGCCGGCCATGCCAGCATGTGTTCTTTTCTCCTTGAGAGAACGTGTCCCCTTCGTATCAGGACCTCGAAATCCTGCATGTCGTCTCCACGTTCCATAAGATACTTCGCGCAGCTGGCCCTTGCATAGTCTTTCGCAATCGCAGTGATATTTTTTGGTGTCGTCTGCAGTGTGGAATCTTGGGTGCTTTGGGCATGGTGTGGACAAAGGTATGTCTTGCTGACACGAGACGCTGACAGAACGCAAGTCACAGATAAGTTTTGTGACCTGCGCTTTACCTGCGTTTCGTGTGTTAGAGTAAACAGAGCAAATCGTGATAAAAATGATAAATGACTTTGACAAAAATTTAGCGAAACAGAAAACCAGTCACGTGACAAGAAGGTGAAATCAACAAAATTGGTTTTCTATTTTTCGGAATGAGCAATATTATTTCACGTTCTATCACGATCGATCTCGTCTGACCTGTGGAGGAACGATACACGCGGGAGGTTTTACGACACGCTAGAACAAAGGTACGAGTCTCAGTATTCGTTTCGAATCTCTATTAACAATTGTTTGTACCTAGAACAAAGGTACGACTAGATGTACGTCAGCGCTTGCGCTCGAACGTTACAGTGGGACTTGTACTTACGTCTCAGTATTCGTTTCGAATCTGAGACGCATCGACGAAAACAGCGTCCTCTTATACGGTGAGTCTGCCAGCAATAGCTTTGATGAAAATATATACTTAAAGAACGAAAAGATTGCCGACGTTGACACGTCGTCGACGTTCTCCGTTTGGAGACGCTCGCACTCGATGTGCTCTATTCTTCGGCCGTATCGTCCTTTCCTTTCTCGGCTGGTGGCCCTCTCTCTCTCGGCCTTACTTCCCTCGGACACATCGGCTCTCAACACTCCCCCTCGAGCGTTGTCCAAACGCATCAATGTCCTCAACCTCTGGAGTCGGGGACGTGCCAATGGCTTTGTGAACGCGTCCGCGACGTTGTCGTCACTGGGGCAGTAGATTATCTTGAAGGTACCGTCCTTCACGTGGCCGCGTACGAAGTGGTATCGCAGGTCTATGTGCTTGGTGCGCGATTGGAATTTTCCCGTCGAGACTAACGCTATAGCAGCTTGGTTGTCGCAGAAGACGGGTGTGGGGAGGTCTTGGACGTCGTAGAGCTCGCGGATGAGGAGTTGCAGGTAAAGTACTTCCCTTGCCACGCTGGTCAACGCTATGTACTCAGCTTCAGCCGTTGACAGGGCTATGATAGGCTGTTTGCGCGCGCTCCACGAAATGGGGCCTCCATGGAGCAGTACGATGTACCCGCTCATGGAGTGCCTATGTGGCTGCGATGCCCAATCGGCATCGACAAACGCCTCAATTCCTCCCTCGCTGGATCCCAACGTCAGCTCATAGTCTGCGGTGCCTTTCAGGTACCGCAGGGCACGTTTGGTGGCCTCCCAATGGGGTCTCCCCGGATTCCTCATAAATTGCGACAGTGTTGCCACCGCAAAAGCAATATCTGGCCGGGTACTCGTAGCTGCGTACATTAACGAACCGATCGCGCGTTGATATGGTACGTCTCGCATAGCTTGGAGTTCGGCGTGTGTTGCAGGGGACTGATCTATGGAAAGGACAGTACCTGGTTCCATGGGCGTGTGCAGGACCTTCGCGTCCTCCAGGTGGAACCTTTCGAGGATCGTCTCGACGTATGCCTTCTGTGAAAGTGTCAAGGTGCGTGCTACGCGGTCCCTCGTCACCTTCAGCCCCAATAACCAGCTCAACTCCCCTAGGTCGCTAATCTCGAAGTGCGCGCGCAGCTCGGACTTAAACCGATGGATATGGGATATATGGTTGGCGGTGACGGCCATGTCGTCGACAGAGACGGTGATGACGACGTGTTCGCGCGAGGTGCGTTTGTAGAAAACGGCTTGATCTACTTTTGACCTGCTGAAGCCCATTTCATTGAAGGCTCCAGCTAGCTCCTGCGCCCACTCATATCCTGCTTGTTTGAGTCCAGGTAAGCTTCTTTTCAGCTTCAGTACCTTCCCTTCCTGACCATCCTTCAAGTATCCAGGGGGCGCTCGCATATATATGTCCTCCTGCAGACTCGCATATAGGTACGCACTTTTAATATCGACTTGGTGTATTTCCCAGTCGCGCTGAGCAGCCATCGTTAGGACTGCACGTATCGTGCTCATATTGGCCGTGGGGGCGAAGGTTTCAAAGAAATCGACCCCGTACTTCTGGCGCTGCCCATTTGCAACTAGGCGCACGCGAAGCTTCAGCTTCTCGCCGTCCGGCCCGCACTTTGTGGCCAGGACGTAATGGCATGGGATAAGGTTTACGCCTCGAGGTGCGTCTACGATTTCCCACGTACCTAGCTTCTCGAGTTGACTGACTTCGTAATTGATGGCTTCTTGCCACTCTGCAGCGTCTGGGCCCTTCAAGGCTTGTTGGAGGGTCGGCTCTGGTTGGACGGCAGCCAATGCTAGGTGAATATGCGCCTCTTCATCCAAGAGGTCGAGTTCTGACGCTTCCAACAGGCTTTCCATGGTTAGGGCTGCTGTTTGGCCCTCATTCAGCGCCGCATAGTACCCTGGGGGTGGTCTTACCCTCGTCGACCTCGCTTCAGGAGTAGATGGTTGAGGTTGCTTAGGAGTAGAAGGTTGAGGTTGCTGAGGAGTAGATGGTTGGGGTTGCTTAGGAGTAGAAGGTTGAGGTTGCTGTGGCATGGTGATGGGCTGGATGCTACTAGGTGAGTTATTATTACCGTTGCCGCTGTTATGTTCGTTGACTACAGCAGACTCCCCCTCGTCTGGCATACCATCGGCTGCCAGGATCGGCGTGAAGGTCACATTCCTCTCCACCGAGACACGCCGTCTGCCGGGCCAATACACCCGGTATCCTTTACTTTCAGCGTCTACCCCCACAAAAACTGCCTCCTCCGCCCTCGCCTCCAGCTTACCAGCCTCCAGCATATGGACGAAGACCCTGGCCCCAAATTCATGGGCCTGCGACAAGTCCGGCTTGGACTTGCGCACCAACTCGTAGGGCGTGCTACCTGGGATCGCCCTTGAAGGTAGGCGATTCTTGAGCCAAGTGGCGTAACTAACGGCCTCGGCCCACAGGTACTTTGGCATATCTCTGCCTAGGAGCATTGCTCTCGCATGCTCGACGAGTGTCCGGTTGAGTCGTTCAGCGACACCATTCTGTTGGGGTGAGTCGTGCACTGTTAGCTGCCGCTCTATACCTTGCTGACGCAAGTATTGATCGAACTCGGCGCTCAGATACTCTCCTCCTCTGTCCGAACGGATTTTGCGCACGCGCACACCTGGTGATTGACGGGCCACCCATGCCTCATAGGACTTGAACGCGGTAAGTGCGTCACTCTTTTGTTTGAGGAACTCGAGTCGCGTCTGCCGGCTAAAGTCGTCCGTGAAACTGACATAATATTTACAGCCTCCCAAACTCGTCGTCTGCGCCGGTCCCCAGAGGTCCGTATGGACTAGTTCTCCGTATGTAAGTGCGCGCATCTTCGTTTCTCTTGGGAAGGACTGCTGAGCTGACTTAGCTTTCACGCAGACTTCACAGAACTGGATGGCGGGCGCCGGATCTATGTCTATGCCCAGGATTAGGCCCTTCTTGACTGCGTCAAGAAGGGCCGCATGTGATACGTGCCCTAGGGCACGATGGACATCATTGATGGTAAGCTTTGTCCTGGCGACGTTGGCACGATGCTTACGGTCAGACGTTACAGCGTAAAGTCCCTGGACTTGGGGTATTTCTGCGATCGTCCTTCGTTCGGGGGGAGCAGACAGTATCCTGCACATTCCTCCTTCGAACAGCACGGCCAAACCGGCGGAGGCGATCTTATTGGTGGAGATAAGGGTAAATGCCATGGAGGGGGCATATAGGACGTCTTTTAGCGTCACGGTCGTTCATTTCGAGCCCAACGGTAAGTCCATCCTCACGTCTCCTCGTCCTGTCGCATTGACAGTAGCTCCATTCGCAGTGTATATCTTCTGCGGGGCGATCTCGACGAAGGATACGAATTTTGCCCTATCCGGGCAGAAATGAGAGGTCGCGCCGGAGTCTACTATTGCTCCTCAGCGCTCTGGAGGTACGTCCATCGATTTTGCTATGACTGCGAGGTCTGACGTAGCGAAAGCGTAGTTGTCCTTTGGCTCCGGCTCTTTGGCTACATTGGCACTTTGTTTTTGGGTGCGTCCTCCTTGTCTCTGCCATTGATTCGGCCCCTGACCTTCTTTTCCTCCACCTTTTCGCCAACAGTCACTCTTCCAGTGGCCCTTACGATCGCAGTTCGTACAGACTGCATCGGGGTTGGATTTTGGAGCCGAGCTCTGTGAGCTCGTGCTCCTCCCTGCGTTTGTTCTCGCGGAGAGCGCACTGTTGGTCCCGCGTTTGTTGGGACGTCGTTCGGTGAGTAACCGGTGCTCGTATTCCTCTGTGATGATGGTGATGAGTTCGTAGGGCGAGAGGGGAGTTTTCGTTATCTTGGCCGCTGCGTTCATCGACGACAGTAGCGGCCGGTAGGATTCAGGTAAGGACCCTAGGATGATGGCATGAAAGTCCGTATCAACGACAGCTACCCCCATTCCAGCTAACGACTCCCTCAGGCGCAAAAGCTCTGAAAAATGAGCCTTGACGTCACCACCTTCTTCGCACCTCGTCTCCTGGAGCCTCCGTCTCAGATCTATCTGGACGAGTTCGGTTTTGCCTTCATGTATGTGGCATATTTCCTTCCAGATTTCGGACGCGGATGCTAACTTTTGGACGCGTAACAGCAGCCGATCTGTGATCGTGCAAAATATTTGCTGTTTTACGAGTGAGTTCTTTTGTTGATACTCATCGGTCTTTGCGTCGAGCTCATCGATTTCTTTCTGCGTAGGTGTTGTACCATCCGGCTTCGTAACGGCCCCCGTAGAGCTCTTTACGAAAGGCGTAGGCTCTTTAGCTCGTCCATCGGTATATCTCGTAAGTCCTCGTGCACCTATAGCCGTTAACGTCCTTTCCTTGTAGGTTATCCAGTTCGAGCCGTCTTCGGCGAGCTTCGGGATGTTAAAAAGGTTTGAATTGGTGCTGGGAGTCGACGAGTCCATGGAGGAGTCAGGGCTCATAACCTGTGGATGAACGATACACGCGGGAGGTTTTACGACACGCTAGAACAAAGGTACGAGTCTCAGTATTCGTTTCGAATCTCTATTAACAATTGTTTGTACCTAGAACAAAGGTACGACTAGATGTACGTCAGCGCTTGCGCTCGAACGTTACAGTGGGACTTGTACTTACGTCTCAGTACATCAGGGAAAACCTCCTTCACAAAATCAAGGTAATTTCACAAACTCGCATGAAAATACTGAGAATTCGGTAAATTATTTGTATTCAAAGGTATTTCAACAAATTTCATTGTAATGCTCAGACAAGTGTTAAATAAGCATGTCGGTCACTGAAGGGGTTTACAAAGAAGGTGGAACAGCACTCCAGAACAGTGCTACTCGTCCACTCACGAGGTGCCGCTACGCCGAAATTAGGTATAAGATGAATGCTCCTACAGATATCTGATATCTCAATGATGCTTGCCAGACGTTCTCCATGACGAATCAAGCGGGCAACTTTGTACAACCCATGGTGTGATTCCGGTTGCTGGAATGGAGTGAACCATTCCACATAGGCAAGGTGGGTGGGTGGTTGTGCAGGTCCAGCGCGGAATAACACATTCGAAGCTTGATTTGTTAGCGTAAAGACGACACGGACTTGCGCAACACGGTAACCTTCAGTGATCGAGTGAGATTAGTGACTAACATGTTCAATGCACCATACAAAACGCACCATCCACGCCTGTTGTCCCGCCGTCCCCTTCGTTGACCAAAACTGTGTCAAAACGCGCGGGGATCATATGCCCTCGCTTGTCCTCTTGTGATGGTTGACAATGGACAGAATCCACGGTGACACTCGAGTCCTGGATCCCCCGAGCATTGATTGAGTTGAATTTGATCCTGTGGAACGTAGCCACAGTATCAAAGGGAATAATGATGTGAGCGGCCTCGCGTTCGAGTTGTGCTGCAGACAAACCAGGTTGATTTCTCCCGACGACGTAACGAGCCAAAGCTTCAGTGAAAAATGTGGCGCCATACTCCCGCACAATGCGGTCCAACTGGACACGCTTGATGGTCGGGTGTTTAGTCATCTTGATTGCGCGACGATAATCCATGTCTGGAGGTATGATTTCTTGCGGGGCAATATCACCAACGAGACGCCATTGGACAAAGTTGTCGTGCCATAGAATCTTCTCCCGTCTTTCGAGCCAGAGTGTCATTTGAGTGTACTCGTCTTTATGGTTGGTAGCCCTATAGGCATCCTTCGTGAGGTCGATGTGTAAACGTTCTGTGTACTCGGTGTTGTAGTTGTCAGTTGTACCATACGTTTTTATCATATGTACATAGTGACGGAAGCCGTGAAGCTTCGGAAGGTTGAAATTCGAGCGGATTCCAAGATCAAGGAAGATGTCCTTATTGTCGTGAAAGCGTGTTAAGGCATCATCGAGAAGTGCCAGTGTTTCGTCCGTATGACAAGGGTATTGCGCAAGGTACAGGAAATCAAGGATGGCACGAACAGCACGAGTAAGGCGAGCATTGTTGAGATTTCCAGGCAACCGTATGCCAATGACAATGCCGAGCAGGAAGCGACAGATTTGATTGTGCTCCGTTCCACTAACACGCGAGAGATTACTGATACCCTTGAGAAACAATCGGATATTATGGTTTGGGGGAAGTCTACGACAACGAGCATCAATTTCGGCTTCGCTATATGCCTCCTTGATCCACTCGATGAGGTGCTTTACAATACCCTGGTAGAGTTGATGTAACACGTCCGGCGTGATGGATTGGAATATATTAGCATGCGGGAGATCCAGCCAGAATGGTTTGTAGATGGGCTTAATGCCGCGCTCCTGGCATGCTTGTCTCCACAAGTCATAGTCCTCATCAACGAGCGACAATGCAGCGACAATTGCCTCGAGGTCTCGCAGCTTGACAGGAACATCAGGACTTCCCAACTCCTCATGCGGGACATCGCATTTTGGGCATTCTCCAGATTTTATCCCAGTTGTCAACAACTGTTCCGGGTAATCGGCGGAATAACATGCGACAATCGGATGTCCTCGACGCACAACTCCATCCCCACTAGCCATAGCAACACCATCCTTGCCGGGGACTCTCAGAGGCTCCAGAATGTGACGCACACAAGCATGAAATAAATTTGTGGCCGTTCGGCGCCTCGCAGCCTTGTTTGTGATATGTTCGAGTTTTGAGGTTGGTAGATAGGCCAGGAGAATCCACGCCCGTCGAGATGGCTTTCGACGGATCTCCTTCGGAATGTTGCCTATTGTCATATAGACAGGATAGGCAGATTTGTTCCTAAACATGGTGACCTGCGTCTTGTCGGAGGAAAGGATGATGGGTATGACTGTTGCGCCAGGTTTCTCTGCTTCGAGTTCTTTCTAAATGATATTGTGGTAAGTTCAATATGAATCAGAACGTTTTTCAAAAGACTCGCCTGCGTGGACCACCACCACTTTCCTGTATGCATATCATGATACATTCGGATTGTTTTGTCAGCATCGACATAATGGCGTTCGGGAGTGTAGTTGAGGTGTTGCGAGAAATCCGGATCTGAATAAAGGGCTTTGACGCACTCCATGACGTCACGCGAGTACACGTCAAATGCTTCGTCTGCAACAATGATTTCTTCACGTTTGAAACGAGGTCGTCGGCATGGTAAGTGTCGGTCAATGATTTGATTGAGTTCACGGGTGTTTCGATACGAAAGACCTAAGGCATCATGAAGCTATAGAAACGTAGTTAAAAAGTTGGCCCATTCATGACCCAAGAAAATGAAGACTCACCCCTTCGACTGCAAGCAGCTCTGAAAAAGCAGTTGAGCCCGATCCACGAAGTTTTGCCCACTTTGCAACCTCGTAGTCTATGCGAGATGTGAAGGGAGCCCAAACATTGTCTGCGCCTTGCAGAGCATTGTTATAAGACTCGAAAGCGGTAGTGCCAGAGTTAAGTATTGGAGCACCTGCATGGCGCCGCGGAAATTTCTCAATAGTGGGCTGGCGACCAAGGGCTTTCTCCGCTTCTTGTCGTTCGGCTGCATGTGATTGTGGCAACATATCTGACTCCTCAAAAACATCAACGTCGATATCCTGCGGTACAGGATCTGCAGGGCGTTCCCACCCATTCTCAACCTCAACCTCTGCATTGTGATCCTCTTCCTCGCCATCAGAATCCAAAGGAGGCTCCGCCGCTGCAACTTCGTCATTATCATCTGGCCATTCCAGATCTTGTTCGTTGTAGTGGCCAAAATAGTCTCCTGTAAATTCCGTTAGATGACGAGGATCAACATTGTCATCTCCATCATCAAGACCGTCAGAATTCTCAACCTCAGGCTCTGACTGAGGAAAAAGACCAGAATGTTGTAATAGGGCTGCGCATGATGGATTCGTGGTCTTGGCTAGGTGATGGGAGTATCCAGCGTGCTCGAAGTTTTTGGTGCAACCTGGGCAAGTGATCATTTTGTTGGCAACAAAACAGGCGGTAGGTAGTGGTGGTAGGTAGGTAGGTAGTGATGGGTAGTAGAGAGACGGTGCAAACCTTACAGCGTGCTATCCAGTGTGAAGATTCACACACTGTGAACCGAGTTTGATTTGTTGCCTGGCAGTACAGGTTTCAAAAAGGTACAGGCTCCCTTCCTTAGCATGGAAGGGTACGAAGACGCGGCCAAAGACGCGGTTGTTTCAAAAAGGTATAGGCTCCCTTCCTTAGCATGGAAGGGTACGAAGACGCGGTTGTTTCAAAAAGGTACAGGCTCCCTTCCTTAGCATGGAAGGGTACGAAGACGCGGCCACACAACACGAATTTACTTGATATTTCAGAACAGGTTAGATTACGGTGACAGCACGGCAACAAACAAACGTACTAAAATGATGGTGGCACACTGTGAACCGAGTTGGATTTGTTGCCTGGCAGTACATGCTTCTGCCTATTTCAGAACAGGTTAGATTACGGTGACAGCACGGCAACAAACAAACGTACTAAAATGATGGTGGCACACTGTGAACCGAGTTGGATTTGTTGCCTGGCAGTACATGCTTCTGCCTGGACTCTCTGTCCATCAGCATGGGCTACACGTGCCTCAGCTTCTTTGATGATGCGGCGAGCTGAACCTGAGAGGGGAGGAGAGGGAGCACCATTCAAGTTGACGGTTGCAGCTTGAAATTCTGCTAGTAGACGCTCTGCTTGTTTTAGCCATTTCTGTAACCACACGTTAGATGAAAAAAAAACCAACGACCCTAGCGCTGGCACAGCACAGTAAAAAAACAGACCTGAAAATGAGAGTGGCCACCAATAAGTTTTCATAACCGTCTCAACCTTTCCCTTCCCAACTTCAGCTGAAGCAAACACTACTAGTAGTATGCCTCCGAGTCCCCATCTGTCTTCAACGCCGTCAGATATAGCCGCCCACAAGCGGAACGCCCAAAGAAAGGCCCAGGTGGCAAGTCAAGATTCCACTGGCAAAAAAACCGGCAATACAGAAGAGAGTGAGTACATCCATAGGCCAAGAAAAATGCGATGGACTCACAGTCATCACCAAGAACCACTGCAGCGGTCATCCAAAGTAAAGGCCTTAGAGCGAAAAAGTTAGTACAGGCAATTGGAGAAAGCAGTCATTGACACACCTTGTTTCAGTCTGGAATGAGACAACGACCAATACTCGTAAGCGCGCACCCACAGTAACTGCGCTACAATCAGTACCAGCCGCCAAGTTAGCGCGAAAGAATGAGACAACGACCAATACTCGTAAGCGCGCACCCACAGTAACTGCGCTACAATCAGTACCAGCCGCCAAGTTAGCGCGAAAGACACCTGCAGAAAAGTTAGACAATGGTTAGTAGTTGCTTAACAGATCAGTATGAGAGATACTCAACAGCGGATCAAGTCAACGGTCATGGTCAAAGTCAAGGCCGCGATAAGAAAAACAGCAAGCTGCCAAAGTCAGTCGCAGTGTCAATCGAAGATAACGACTCTGTCAGTGAATACGGAGAGAGTGATCATGACACCGACAAATCGGACGATAATGCGGAGGTTCCAGAAGACGATGATGAGGACTTAGTACCCTCCCAGAAGGAACTGATTAAAGAGGTGAGTCGTCACTTAGCTACCCAAAGTTGAGAATGATGAAAAAAATGACGCACCTTTTATTTAAGATTCCCTACATGATGCCTCCTCGTGCAGCTAGATCTGCCAGCGCACTATCGCAAACCAGCAAAACATTGTCGAATAGTGTTCGGATGACATCTAGCGGGGTTTCTGACGAGTCTGAGTCAGAGTTGCAGTTTGCTGACAAAGACACGGAGTCTGCCAGTGACCGCAGTGACAGTCAACGTTCCAAGGCAAGTTATGATTACCGCGAGCCTTCATCACTCACCAACTCGAAACCACAGCCAAGCAAGAAGAAGAAGAAGAAAAGGAGCAAAGTAGCAGAAGCACGTCAAGAAATTGAGGTGATGTGTTCTACTCTACTACGCTCCCATCACTCTGTCTTACTAATGAATATACTGTTTTCTAGAGGCCCAAATTCGCAGAGTCGCGGCAGCTAACAGACGAGGCACTGCCAGCCTCCGCCGATAAGGAGTTGTCTGAACACTCCTTTACATGGCCTATATTCACAGATCTAGTCTACTCAGCCGATAGCTCGATCAACCTCAAGGCTCAGAATACTCGGATTCAGCAGGTGTTGAAGACTGCCGTCTTTGAACTCAAGAAAGCCTCTATCTTCGACAACGCATTTCCCAACATCACTCAGAAGCGCAAGATGGCTCTCGATGCAGTTTATAATGCTGCCGGGAAGCATAAGGAATATGCGATAGCAAAGAGGATCAAGCATGACTTTGATTATGCGGTGGCTCTCGCTGGAGTGGTATGTACACTTCTTGTATGTTACTGGACATCACTGACATCCTCACAAGCCGGAGGGACGGCTTAGTTCCTTCCGTACTAATCTCAAGAAACTCGCGCATCAAATTGTGGTCTCTCGTTTTGGACTCAAGAAAGGCTGCGGTGACGAGGTAGACGACCTCATCAAGGGTCACAAGTATATTTTCCCAACCGACGCCAAGGTCTGTTCATTTTTTCGTTATCTATCTCTTCATTTATCTTATTCTTATCCACCACCCAGGGTAAGGTCCTTGGGGACCAACCGTTTTGTGACGAGTCTATGGTTGACTCCATCCGTTTATCTTTTTTCGATGGTGAGAACTCAATTGGTGTCCAGTCCTGTGACGATTTTGTCTCGGTCTTGGATGGAAACAACGAGCCCGAGCTACCTGTTGCTATGGTGTGTTTGATTGCAACGCTTGTAGGTGCCGCTCTTGATAATGTTTACTCTGTTTGCTCACTACATAATGTTCTCTGCAGATTTACTCGATATTGAAGGATTGGAGCAGCGGGAACCCACCCTCAGGCGCACAAGTCAAATCATTCAATTCCTCCTTCCACATCAGTGTTTACAACGCTCACCAAGCGACTCTCACACGCATCTTTAACGGTAGTCGAAAGAAGTACCATGTACTGATGGCGCGTCTCTACAAGGCAGTCAGGTATGTCTTGCTCACGCGCTATTTGTTATCGTCGTGTACTCTAACTAATTCAACATTAGTGCAGTAGAAAGCTCAGAGCCCGCTGGTTCATTGGACGCCGCTTGTGATTACCTTGATCTTGATGCAATGGGTGAAGATTAATCAACCTTCCGAGTCATTTGTACATACTGGTGCTTTTTCGAGTCTGCTGATCTTTTTGCCGTCTTTCGGTTGTGATATTCTCGTTTAATTCTAATATATTTGATGTTCGTGTGTCTTCACATTGTTTGAATTCAAGATAATTCAAGATAATCAATCAGCAAATTCAAAGGATTTCAAAGGAATTCAAAGGAATTTCGACTGGAGTTGAATAATCTCGTTTACTTTTATTTCAGCGGAATTCAGAGGAATTCTCTGAAATTACCTTGATTTCGTGAAGGAGGTTTTCCCTGATGTATTCGTTTCGAATCTGAGACGCATCGACGAAAACAGCGTCCTCTTATACGGTGAGTCTGCCAGCAATAGCTTTGATGAAAAATATATACTTAAAGAACGAAAAGATTGCCGACGTTGACACGTCGTCGACGTTCTCCGTTTGGAGACGCTCGCACTCGATGTGCTCTATTCTTCGGCCGTATCGTCCTTTCCTTTCTCGGCTGGCGGCCCTCTCTCTCTCGGCCTTACTTCCCTCGGACACATCGGCTCTCAACATGACCAGGTTCCGCAAATTATCCTCACGTCTGGCCACTGTCAGTCACGCTCCATCACTTGTAGGTTTTCACTGGGAACGTTGAAATACTATCAAAACGATGAATAAACGCTAGCATTCCAGTGTATTGTCACTGTGTGTGAACTGTGTGGTGCGAAGATGCACGTGACTATGCTGTGCGTCAACACGCTGAAAAACTGGACCTTCGTATTGCCCATATCGTACATGATTATCTTCGTTTTCCCTTCTCCTTCAACGTTTCAACTCTGGTCTCCTCTCATTGACTATTGCACTTTTCGATTTCAGCTTCCCTAGTATTTCACGGTTGAATATCTCGGCTGCCGTGACGGGTCTCCAGTGTGACCTGAACCACCCCATCAATGCCTTTCGTACCATGGCACGGATCACACTCACAGACTGGTCATCCATGCCAGATGGTTGTCGCTACCCCTTAGCGAGATCGTCTCATCACCAGTCCTTTGTTCATGCCCACGAATGCCTCCCCTGGGCGTGGATCTTGGCACGAGAAACCCTATTTAATGTCGATTGCACGATTGTGCCCACTGATCAGTCTCACCTGCTTGAGGGACATATCAGCATGCTTCATATTCTGAACAGTTCTCCAAGGTTTGCTTCGTCCTTCCCGAGCGTTGCCTTGCCATCACTGACACGAAATGGTTTCACGCAGCTCTCTCACTTCGGATCTTGGTCTGCACAAAATACCGCCTCGCCTTTCCGTTTTGAGCCTGCGCATGACCTGACGACTGAACTGTCTGCCGCCGCACCATCGCTACGGCGTCATCTCCCTTCGTTGATATCTTGGCTGAGACATCTCTGCCTCAGCACGCTACTGAATGGATCATGCGGTGAAACACTTGCAGGCTGAAGAGAAAATCATAGCATTGTCATCCTTACATACCGCTCCCACGAACTCCTTCTCTCAACAACATCCCTTTGCTGCCTCAGACGCATCAATGCTCCCATCACCAGCATCACTTTTCCAGAGCCGGTCAGTTACGTCTGCAGCAGCGACACCCAATAGCCAGGTGGTAGTCTCACTGGCGAGTTATGGAACGTCAGCAGGGATCCTGCATGGCGAGCTACTGGGCATCATAGCCGCTGTTTTACTGTCTATTCACGCTAACCCACAAGAACCCTACTCCGTTTTGACAGATCACAAAATGCAGTCCACATGCTACAAGACGTTCTTCCCGGTGCTCTACCCCACAATCAGCCAGCACGTTCCTTATACCGCTGGTTGTTTTCACTTCTACACTCTCCAACACCCGCGCCCTCACTCATCTGGACTGCTGCTCATACCAACGGCCTGACGCCAGAATGTCTCGCCAACGATTATATTGATCGGATGGCCTCGGATGGCCTCATTTGCGCAAGAACGACGTGGTGTTATTCCCCTCTGCGCCCCTGACAACTTTCTCGATGGATGATTACACTATGTTTGCATCAGGTTATGGTTTTGTTGAAAACAACTTGTCCTCTTTCCTCATTTCTAGGCTGGAAGATTTTTTATGCGTCGAGGAACTTCTTTCGTCCAGCGCGAGCGACTGACTGTTGCACTATATGACAGTCATCGCCTGCCGGACTTCCCATACACCCGAGCATCTAGCTCCTTCTCTGCCGTTGTACAATTGTATGCCCAATCATCACAACTTGATACCGCAGAAGTGCGGCATCGGCGTTTTCGTGATACGCCGCCCTGGTGTCATTTCGGTTGTGACGCTTTTGAGAGCGTGCACCATATTTTTGCTCGCTGCCCGGCCTTCTTCGCTATCCGTCGAGCGCATAGCATGCAACTCTGTGACGAGACCTCTTCATTACTCGAGGGCGGGGTCGCCGATCGTGTGCGAAAGGCTTTGGAAGGAGCGGCTCAGCGCGTATTTTTTGACGACGCAGGGCTTTGGCCACAATATCAGACGCGTTTTTACGTGGGTGTGCTACCCACACTTGCGCGTATTGTGGGCAACATAAGTGAGACAGAAGTGGGTGTCTTACCCCCACAGTCTCATGATATGGGCAATATTGCGTCTAGTTGAGCCCAGCTTCGAAGATTTCGGCTGTCCAGTTGACTAGCTTAAGTACCTACATGAAATGTCTTGACATAGTACTAGTATGGTATCGCGCACTTGATGTTGTGTATCGCGCAGTTTATTAAAGTGGCATTTGGAGCATCATACGCTTGCACCAACTACTGATCCGACCCTGCATTATGATACAAGTTCTAAACTATGACGAACCTAGACGTCAGGTGTGAAAATTGCCGCTTGCCTCAGCTCTGTGATTCATCTTCACGCGCTTAATAGTTAACGTCCTGCTCAATCAGCGCGACGGCTCTTGAAGAGCGAGGCTTAATGGAACACTTGAAGGGTTTGGGGTGGCTAGAAGGACATACATCCAGATCAGCGCCGGACGTGATCAGATGTATGACATACCTGATTGTGCCTGACAATGGATCAACCTCAGGGGTGATCTCAATACCGTTCTCGACGGCCTTCGAGATATCGAACACGGCCAGTGAGATTACGGCGGACAACCAGACCGAGGCTTCAGCGAGGTAAATACCTGTAAACGAAAATGAATCCAACATCAGAATATAATTTGGGAGTCGGGTATACCTGGACAAATACTGCAGAGCAGAAAGTTAGCCTGGCACAAAACCCTATTGCATGCTTACCGTCGTCCAAAACCGAAGCAGATCGTGCGTGGGTCTGTCTCAGGCTCCTTGCCTAAAAAGCGTTCAGGATTGAATTGCGAAGGGTTAGCATATCTCTTCGGGTCGTTCATCATGAACCTGCCATCATATTCTGTTCAAATGTTGAATATGGAAAAAGAGGTGTACCGACCAGATGTTAGTCATGATCAAGGAACCTTTTGGGATGTAGTACCCGTCATGGATGTCGTCCTGAGAGACGCAGTGGGCAAAACCTGACATTGAAATACCGCTCGGCAACTCAATAATGCGTTAGATGAAATACACAAACCGGTAGGAATAACAGAATGCCATCGTAGGGTCTCTTTAACAAGCGCTCCGATGTAGGGGAGATAGTCTTGGTCGGCGAAGGAGGGAAGACGATCAGGACCGATGACAGCATCTATTTCAGCCTGAGCCTTCTTCTGCACGTCAGGGAATAGCATCATAGCTAGGAAGAATGCATCGATAGTAGCAACAGTCTGGGAAAAAGTGTACCGCTCTCAGAAGATGATTGTCAGAAATATAGAGCGAGGGACCAACTGTGTCAAAAGCACCGGCGTATAGGGCTGCAGCAGACCATTTCACGATGTGCTCGTCTTCCGCTGACAAACTATCATCTCTCAACAGATTCGAGGTGAAAGACTCCGGGGCAGTGCCAGCAGCCTGTGAAAGTCAAACTTTACCGCATACTTGCAGAATTATAAATGATTGTCACCATCTGATCCACGACGAACTTATGCGGTGCACAGACCAATTCTTCGAGGTTGTCGCGCCATTCGCGGGCCAGACGCTTGAAGCCAGCACCAGGGAACCATTCGGGGACCTTGATCACTAAAAGTGGTGAGGCCATTGGAAGCAAACGTCTGAATGATATGGCTTACAGAATGGCACAACATCAGCCAGGAAAGCCCCAGGAGCGGTGGCAAGCGACCACTGGGCCATAACGCGGTCTGCAAGGTCGACGAAGGGATCGTCGTTCTCTTTCACCTCGTACCCATGAGAGATGCGCAGAATCACAGCGCCAGCGGTGCTATAAAAATCAAGAACATGTCGATGCAATGATAAATGATACGTACTGTCGAACATGCGCCTGCAGTTGATCGGGTCTCGCGAGCACACGCTTGAGGAATCGGTGAGTCTCGACCTCCCCGACCTGGTTGTATATGGCCACAGCAGCGCGGGTGCCAATGACGCCGTGGAAATTTTTGCGGTGCAGGCGCAGCTGGTCGCCATAAGGGAGGAGAACCATAACATTCTTCCAGCCAATAAGTTCGCCGCCAACAGGAAGAATAGGACGGTCGGAGTAAATGGTGCTCTTGTTGTCCAGCATGTCCATCGCAGTCTTGACAGAGTTCACCACTACGATGTGTCGACCCAGAACATTAATATGCGAAATGTCACCTGTCGACAAAACGTTGAAATGTAAGGTTGTGTGAAACAAGAGACACTCACCATACTTATTACCCCAATCTGTGAAGGTGAGCCAGGGCCTGATGTAGGGCATGTCCAGGACGTTCCCAATGATAGGCCACCCCGGAGGACCAGGGGGATATGGAGGATTCTTCTTATTGAAGACCTGCTTAAGCAAATATACTCCGACACAAGCAAGGCATAGGTCGAGCGCAGTGACGTTGGTGAGAGCCAACATGATCTAGTACTAGGAGAGTAAGATCCACTCGAAAATGGGGTTGTAGTGGAGCTTGCAGGATGAAATCAAAGAGGTCTTATACTGACCATCTTATTTATAACTCTTGGACCCGTCACGAGGCTGCCCTATTTGAAAAAAGTACGGATAGGAAATCAATACCTACGTCAAGCATCAGTGATAAGACTCGGAGGTCAATATACCTGTCAATACCAAGTACCGTTTCGTACATTGCACTGTCACCTGTTGAAGTTAATACCGCCCGCGTGGTGGCGAATTTTTCGCTACCGTTAGATAGTGGGTGTTACAGTAGGACTCATCCGGTAGATGGCCACTGAGACCAACCTACGTAGTAGTAGACTCTTGGACCAAAGTCTTAGACTGATAACCAGTCTGTGTATGAGGCGAGCCGTCGTTGCAGTCTGTAGATGGGGCTAGGGAGCTTCGGTGCTGAGTTTGAACGGTGGTGATCTCCGTCGTGCACGGTGTAGCTTATTACCATACTTACTGTGATGGCAGTGACGAGCTCGCCCGCAAAGGGCTTTTCGATCTCAGACTCTCACTTTCTGCTTATGCCGATGCATAGGTTTGTATGTGTCCCAGCACAGACTGCATTTTGAATCTCGAAGATCTTGAAGCTTGAAGCTTGATTTTCGACTGACGTTCTGCAAGCCGACGAGTCGGAAAATAATACTGATAGCATGAGGTTCGGAACCGTTCGGAACGGTCCAAGAACTGATGGAGAACCAAGCCAGAAAAAACAGTTTAACCGAGAACCCGGATTATGACTTCTGTTCGGTTACGTTCAATGGTGTTGCTCAACTTGCTGTTTGCAATGATATCGTGCTCACGTGATCAGTATGCAAACGCGAAATGCCAACTATCTATATTTATCAACTCTTTTCTGTGGCAGTATCATTCCCCAGTACCGTACACTCCTCTAGCTATATATACTTTCATTTCTCCGCCAACTAAAATCACAAAAAAACTGTCGCTGGTGTTATTCGACGCAAAGAAGATCATCGAAACATTTTTGATTACACGGATGTCTCACTGCCCACATCCGATACTATCCCCAGTCCCTCGACCCCATGTTCTTGAATGGCTTTTGACTGATATCAATGGCCTCTCTCTCATGGAGATATACTGGGAGGGGTGCGCATAAGAGTCCTCACATCATTTTCCAGGTAAATTCCAAAGAGGATATGAAGACCGTGCACCACCTATCATTGCGCGAATGGTTCCGTATTCGCAATCTCGGTGGACGGCTTCCCATTGCGTCCAGAGGTCACCAGCGCAAAAGTCTCTCGCAGTTTTTAAAAAAATAAAAATCAACCGGATATCCCTTCGCAACCGTAGACTAAAGTGAGCATACTTATTTCACGTCTACCTACACGCCAAGTAGAGCGCCGTTTCACATCGTGAAAAACGCAGGTCACTTTGCAAAAACTTCCTGTTGTGTCTTCGGGCGCCGGTTCCCAGCACTTCTGTTAGAACCGGTCATCTCGGTGACGCAATACATTCAGCAACGCCAAAACTGGAGTGAGAAGTCAGCAGGTTACTCCATGAAGTTGTCTGGGCGCAGTCATCGCAAAATAACGGAATTCAATAGGACTACTCCTTGAAGGAAAACGGTACCAGGACGATAAAGAGACGAGTGGTTTTCAATCCCTCGGAGGACCCTACTATTTCTGTGGGCATGAAAAATACGCGGTACCTGGTGGCCTACCTCTCCCATAGACACATCAATAGAAGGACGCAATAGCCATTCCTTATGTCAAGCCCATATGTCCTCACCTGAACAAATTGCGGCACAAGTTATGTTGACGGCACTAGTACTGAAGGAACATTCCCAATTTCCCATACCATACCTGCCTCTACTGTTACTCCGGCGCCGCCAAATTTGACTCTAGAAAAAGCAACACGCACGTCGCACATAGGCACAAGGTTAGGGTTACCCGGGAAGCTGGCGATCTCAAGATCGCATCCGTAGCCCTGCCACTTACATCAGCTACTCAACTGCGCATAACTCAAATCGAGCAGGCGGGCGTTTTCGTGAAGCACGGCGGATGAGTTTTCTAAAACTTATCAGGGTCGGTCGTGATTGAGGCCGAGATCATCCCACTAGTAGGCGCTCGGACGAATACAACTGGCAATGGCAAAACATCAGAGACCGATCCAAAAGCCTCTTCTGCTTCTTCACAAGGGTTGCGACTACACGGGTGAACTTTCGGAGGTGACATCGGGGTTGATCGGTTCACTGATGACGGTGTGAGATGGTGCATTCGGACTGGGAGAAGTTCGATGAGTGTGAGATGGTGCGTTCGGACTCGGAGAAGTTCGACGGGTGTGAGATGGTACACTCAGAAGAAGTTCGGCGGTCTGCCACGAGCTGTTAGAGTTTAAGTCGGAAGAACACTTGTTTGAGGCACGTGAACTTAAGGTGTCAGACAGGCTCGTTGTTAATCACTCGTACTCACTACCATGTGCATTTGTCGGTAAGTCAAGTGTCGTCATTATTAACATCGCATTGGCAGGTAGCAGTCAAGCAAGTTGTCAGACAGACCGTGTACGCTGTTGGTAGGCAATGGATGTTGAAGTCCTTATTTCTAGCACGCATCCATTGTCAGAACATTGCAGCGAAGGCACTGGGCAGCGACCGGTTAACCACGTGGATACCTAAACTACGGCAAATTCACAGAAATATCATTCGCACATTGTAGATTATTCCAACAAGATGAAGTAAGATGTCATAAATATACGATATCGAAATACACGACCAATCATCTTGCACATCCTCTGAGTGCAAGATACAAAATATGACGCACTGTCAGATGAAGTCGCAACCCAAGGCAACGGATGTATCCCTGCGTTGTTCTCCGGGTATCTCTCCGAGGTACTAAGCATCTTCCTGGATGAGCGCAAGGGACTGAGCAGAACGGGGCTTGATAGAGCACTTGAAAGGCTTGGGGTGGCTAGGAGTGTGTTTGTCTAAACCAGCACGGCAAACTACAGCGAGCGTGACATACCTGATTGTACCTGATGAGGGGTCAATCTCAGGGGTGATCTCGACACCATTCTCAACAACCTTGGAGATATCAAATACGGCAAGCGACATAGCGGCAGACATCCAGACAGATGCATCGGCGAGGTGGAGCCCTACGTAAGCGACGTCAGAAATGTCCTGAGGATCGGCACCCTCTTTCAGCCAACTAACCTGGGCAGATACTGCGGAGCAGAACGTCAGCGGTTTGTTTCCGAATAACAACTCAAGGCCTACCGTCTACCAAACCCGAAGCAGATTGTGCGAGGATCGGTCTCAGGCTCCTTTCCTTCCTTGGCCAAGAAGCGTTCAGGGTTGAACTCCGAGGGGTTGGCATATGTCCGAGGATCATTAAGCATAAACCTGCCGCAAATTCAATCTTGTCAATATGACGAATACAGGAGGATAGTACTAACCAAACGTTGGGTATGATCAAGGAGCCCTTGGGAATGTAGTACCCATCATGGATGTCGTCTTCAATAACACGGTGAGCAACGGCTGTCATTAAGATATCCCCTTGTCAACGATAGAACGCTATCAACAAAATACACAAACCGGTAGGGACGACGGCGTTCCAACGTAGAACTTCCTTTGCGAGTGCCTCAGTGTAGGGGAGGGAGTCGCGGTCCCTGAAGGAGGGAAGACGATCAGGACCAACGACGGCATCGATTTCAGCTTGAGCCTTCTTCTGCGCGTCGGGGAAGAGTGTCATCGCCAGGAAAAACGAATATATTGCCGAAACCGTCTGAAGAAGGCATGAGTCTCAAAACGTCATATTTGAAAATATGATGGTCGTTTCTAACCGTGTCGGCACCACCAGAGTACAAGGATGCAGCGGACCACTTCACGATGTGTTCCTCTTCGGCAGACAAAATACGGTCTTCTAACAGATTCGAGGTAAAGGATTTCGGAGCAATACCAGCAGCCTGTAGAATTGAAACTTCAACTCCTAATCAGAAAACTACGAATGTTAGTCACCATCTGATCCTTGACAAATTTGTAGGGTGCAGCGACCATCTCTTCGAGGGTCTCGTGCCATTCGCGTGCTACGTGCTTGAAACCAGCACCAGGGACCCACTCGGGTACCTTAGCCACTACAGACAGTCAGGATTTGGAAGCAATAGTCAGAATGCTATAGCCTCACGGGATGGGATGATGTCAACCATCCAGGCACCAGTAGCGGTGGATTTGGAGAATTGATCTACAGCAAGGTCCGCAAGGTCGACGAAAGGGTCGTTATGCTCCTTGACTTCATAGCCATGAGAGATACGCAGAATGATGGCGCCAGCGGTACTATTCAAATTCAGAAATCAAACATCAAGTATGAATAAGGATAGACAGCACATACTGCCGCACGTGTGCCTGGAGTTGGTCCGGTTTCGCGAGTACACGCTGCAGGAATCGATGAGTCTCTATTTCCTCGATTGGTTGGTATATGTCCATGGCGGCGCGACTACCAATGACGTGATGGAAGTTTCTCCGGTACTCGCGTAGCCTGTCACCATAAGGGAGAAGAACGAGAGTGTTCTTCCAGCCAACGAGTTCACCGCCCATAGGTAGAACAGGACGATCAGAGTAGACGGAGCTCTTCTTTTCCAGCATTTCCACCGCAGCCTTGACAGAGTTCAGAACTATGACGTGCTGACCCAGAACCTCGACATGCGAGATGTCGCCTGAACGGAGTGGTTAAAATGCATGTTTTTTGTGGTAGAACAGGAGACACCCACCATATTTCTTGCCCCACTCAGTGAAGGTGAGCCAAGGCTTGACCTGAGGCATGTCTGGAATATTCCCGATGAGAGGACGGCCGGGGGGACCAGGGGGGTATGGTGCGGGATTCTTCTGGGTAAATACCTGCTTTACGAGATACACGCCGACGCCAGCAAGACCAATGTCTAGCCAGGTAATGTCAGTGAGTGTCAACATGGCAGTGAAGGAGATAAGATATTTTCAATGACGAGTTGAAAAAGGGAGGGTACTTGAGCAAGTATGGAAGTTTGGACCTGACGGTGCAGGATGATATAGTATTTGCGTATAGGACCTTCCTCATTTTGTCGCAATCTTCTGGAAGCGCGAGAGCAGCTGATAATGGATGGTCGTAACAGTAGTCGTAACATACGCGTAAGGTGCTTGTCAACCGGATAATAAATTGGGACAACCTTCAGGCACCCGCGGGACATATTTGACGCTGGACATCTCTCACGGACAATGCCTGCCTATTCCTACTTAGTCTCCTCCTCGTGGTCTTCTTAGTGCATACAAAGGGCGCCATCCAACTGACTCTTCAGGGTCGTACAACAATTTATCATACCACATGTTTCATACTTGATCTTGGAGAAATATAATAGATCTTGCCGCAAAATAACATTACGATGCAAATCCGTGTATTAATATTCCTCAAAATGCAATGCTCTAGACGGTGATCCCATGCGCCGCAGGGATAGAGTAGCTATAGTTCTTCCAATGACCAGATTGGTGCAGATCATACGTTACAATGCAAAAAGAACGATTGACACCAAAGTATGGGGTGGTACATTCTGTGCTTCTCATCGCCCTCGTGGCACTCATGTCCGAACCGACTAAACTGCCTGAGCACTTTTAAGTTCCGTTGCAGATGAGTACTGCCGTTCATGCGGATCAGCGATAGATCGCGGCCCCGGTAAGAAAAAGAGAACTAACCTCATCCCGAACGTACTCCTGCGTGGTATCAATTTTAATTGAGATGTTATTCGGAATGCGCTGATATGATTCGATCATAGGTGAGCCAAGCCCTTTTGCAAAAAAAAAAAATTCTCACAACTTACCTTTTGCG